>NC_081841.1:93236558-93573058 GCF_963259705.1 Myotis daubentonii
ATGAACTAGAGGCCCAGTGCACAAAAATTTGTGCACTCGGGGAGGGGGGGGTCCCTCAGCACGGCCTGTGCCCCCTTGCAGTCTGGGACCCCTCAGGGGATGTCCACTTGCTGGCTTAGGCCTGCTCCCTAGGGGGAAGAGACCTAAGCTGGCAGTCAGACATCCCTCTGGCAGCCCAGGAGCCCTCGGGGGATGTCTACTTGCCAGCGGTGAGCAGGCCTAAGCTGCAGTTGGACATCCTTAGTGCTGCTGAGGAGGTGGGAGAGGCTCCCGCCATCACTGCTGTGCTGGCAGCCATCAGCCTGGCTTGTGGCTGAGCAGAGCTCCCCCTGTGGGAGTGCACTGACCACCAGGGGGCAGCTCCTGCATTGAGCATCGGCCCCCAGGTGGTCAGTGTCATAGTGACCGATCATTCCCAGTCGTTCTGCTGTTAGGGTCAATTTGCATATTACCCTTTTATTATGTGCCTGGTGCATGGGTGGGGGCTGGCTGGTTTGCCCTGAAGGGTGTCCCAGATCAGGGTGGGGGTCCTGCTGGGGTGCCTGGCTAGCCGGGTGATGGGCTGAGGGCCGTTTATAGACTGGCCACACCCACTTTAGGGTGGGATCCTTGCTGGAGTACCTCGCCGGCCTGGGTGAGGGACTGAGGGCCATTTTCAGGTTGGCCACACCCCCTTCAGGGAGAGGGGTCCTGCTGGGGTGCCTGGCCAGCCTGGGTGAGTGGTTGATGACTGTTTGCAGGCTGGCCACAGCCCCTTCAGGGTGGGGGGTCCCCGCTGGGGTGCCTGGTCAGCCTGGGTGAGGCGCTGATGACTGTTTGCAGGCTGGCCACAGCCCCTTTAGGGTGGGGGTCCCCACTGGGGTGCCTGGCCAGTCTGGGTGAGGGGATGATGGCTGTTTGCAGCTGGTCACACCCCATTCAGGGTGGGGGTCCCCACTGGGGTGCCTGGCCAGTCTGGGTGAGAGGCTGAGGGCCGTTTTATGGCTGGCGGGTGACTGAAGCTCCTCCCAACCTCTCCTTTTTCCTTTTTTTTAAATTCTGGGATTTATTTACCTTCTAAGGCTGTCACTAGAGCTGAGAGCCGGCTTTAGCTCAGATCTCGGCTGCTGAAAGCAGGTTTCTGGGGTTTTGTTTAGCTTCTATATTTGTAACAATGTTTCTTAGAGAGCAGCTCAGAGCCCAGCAGCGGCAGGAGGGGAAAGTTGGCTTCCTCCATGACTGGAGCAAGCAAGCCTCCTATTCACGTCAGTTGCCTGGCTGCTGGCCGCCATCTTGGCTGGCAGTTAATTTGAATATCACCCTGATTAGCCAATGGGAAGGGTAGCGAAGTTATGGCTAATTACCATGTTTCTCTTTTATTAGATAGGATTGCCTCTTACAATATGTAGGCTTCTGCATGTTGTACTCTTCTGCACTGTTCAGCCATTCGGTCGATTTGCATATTACATTTTATTATTATAGACTTCTAATAGCAAAAGATGGTAAATAACCTACATGTCCATTAACAAAGTTCTGGTTGCCTTAACAAACAGTGGTATACCTACATAATGGAATACTATGTCCCCTAAAAAGAGAGAGATTGTATGTGAAGATATAGAAAAATCACAAATATATATTATTAAGTAGAAAAAGCAAGGTGCAGAGTTTTAAATCCATCTTTTTCCTCTAGTGCAAAAAAAAGAAGTCATCCTGTAAAAAATGGAATCCCAAGTATTGTGATAATTTTGTAATGACACTGCCCCTCCATCTAGCCATTTTTAGTGAAAGGAGAAAAAATAGCGCTAATATACTGAAGGGCAGAAACTGCTGCAGACATTGCTGCTTTATTAACAATCACTGGCATTCTGTTGGTCACTTCTGCCATCAAATCATTTTATAAACACTATAGAGTAGGAATCTAGAAATAGAATTTTTTTCTAAAAACATTCATAAATATTTAGTTTTATAGCTTTTATCAGCTTTATCAAGAGGTCTGTATAAATCCTTGAAGCAAGTATTTAACATTAGTTTGCTTGGGGAGTGGAAAAGAAAAGTAGGTGACTAAAATAGCTTTACTATTAAACTTCACTTAACCAAGTTTGGCTGTGACAGCACAGAGAAGATGAAGGGAGCTGAAAGGTCAGAGGAATATATTTTGAAGGAGTCAGGACTAACACCACTCATTTTCAAAATCTGCAGTGTGATCCATTTCCAAAACGCAACACCCGACTCTGCAAGAATTCAAATGCTTCTGCCAAGAGGTGAGGTCTTATGACCAGCCATTTATAGGCCCTACAAATAGGCATCATTCATTTCATAGATTATCACACTGTTCACTTAAACAGGTATTTGACTTTATTAGTTCGAGCTTACATTCTTTGGCATTTCTTCAGAAATCACATAGAAAGCTTAATTTCCTAAGCATATCCCTTTAAAGAATTCAAATTCAACAGACACGAGAGACAAATAGTGGGAAATTAGTATACATTTGGGGCAAGTTTTCAAATAGATATGCTTTAGCATACATGGAAATGTAAAGCTTCACCTGATATTTAATCATGAGTACAGTTTTATTCTAATGCCTCTCCACAATTAAGTGAAAATATAAAAGATTCCAAGGGCTAGTAACATGGAGATATTCCCTGGGTATTTGAGGGGAAAAAGAACCTAATATCTCAATTTGTGATATATTTGTTTATATACAGAATTAATCCTGGGTGCAAAGGCTATGATCAATCCCCAGAAAGCAAATATCACAATAACATAACAATTATATGTTATCTTTATAAAAGTTTACAGGTGATTTCATGTTTATTTTTGCTTGGTTTTTTTTACAGTGGTTCTCAACCTTCCTAATGCTGCGACCCTTTAATACAGTTCCTCATGTTGTGGTGACCCCCAACCACAAAATTATTTTCGTTGCTACTTCATAACTGTAATTTTGCTACTGTTATGAATCGTAATGTAAATATCTGATATGCTATATGTGTTTTCCAATGGTCGCGACCCACAGCTTGAGAACCGCTGTTTTAAACCAACATCAACAAAAAGCAAGCTAACTAATGCTAGAGGTAGAGTAAGAAAAACATCAGTTTTGCTATCAAAAACTTTAGTAATCCATTACCTTTAAGTCATTCAAGTATATTAAATTTAGTTTGTAAAAAAAAATTTTAATTTTAAGAGCCAGTTAAAACTGGAAGTGAAATGGATGGTCTGCAGGCAAATGGTTGCAAACACCTACAAATAACATGTCAAGGGAACTGGGGGCTTCAATATATAGTGTAGGTGATGGAAATGCCAACACACACTGGAGTTTTCAGCAATGCTTTGCTATAAGATAATGAGAAGTTACAGTTTAATAATATCAGTAGACTTGAAGTTTGAAATCTTGGGCATTCTATTCCAAAAATGACACACAAGGTACTTTCACTTCCAAGTATGATGAAGAATAGTAAACACACATATACAGAAACAGCACAAGATTCATAAGGGATTTGGTTGAACTTAAATTGCTTTCTTAAAGTTTTCTTGCATTACCTGAAGAGGCACTGTTCAATAAAATAATCCAACTAAAAAAAATATTGATCATGCCATCAGTTTCAAGGTGTTTATCTTATAGTTATACAGAATCAGGTAATAGAAACTCAAGTGCCTATTCCCAATACTATGCTAAATGATCCAACCTTGCTGACTCCCATAAGAGTCATTATATTTGCCCTAACCAATTTGGCTCAGGGATAGAGCGTCGGCCTGCAGACTGAAAGGTCCCAGGTTCGATTCCGGTCAAGGGCATGTACCTTGGTTGTGGGCACATCCCCAGTAGGAGGTGTGCAGGAGGCAGCTGATCAATGTTTCTCTCTCATCGATGTTTCTAATGCTCTATCCCTCTCCCTTCCTCTCTGTAAAAAATCAATAAAATATATATATATTTTTTAAAAGTCATTATATTTAAGTATGGTAATTATCAATCAAGTTTGAAATCATTTCTTTTCCTGAAAGAATCATCAATTTTTAGCTTTGAGAATTCTAAAGGAGAAAAGAGAGATGGTCCAGATAGGGGAGCAGCTTACCCTAATCCTATAGATTGTTTCAACACTTTCATTCCACTTGCCCACAAATATAACAGAACAAAGCAAACTATTCTTATCACTATTCACAATTATATGAAGAAAAATAAAAAGCCTCTAAAATGGCTGGCGGTATTCAAACACCCTACAAATACTAGTCTTTAATTCAATAAAATAGGATGTAGAAGAGTACAGTGGTTAAGAGGGTTGGTTGGGCTGTAGGGTCATGTTGCTTTGGTTCAAATTCAGTCTCTCCAACCCGACATATGACTTTAACCAAGTTATATGCCCTCGTCCTAACTGGTTTGACAGTCAAGGACACATGCCCGGGCATGTGGGCTCAACCCCCAGTAGGGGGCATGCAGGAGGCAGCCGATCAATGATTCTCTATCATTGATGTTTCTATCTCTCCCTCTCTCTCTCTCTCTGAAATAAATAAAAATATATATTTTTTAAAGTTGCATACCCTCATAGTCTCAGTTCCTTATCTGCAAACTGAGGAGCAATCCTTACTTCATTGGATTGTTGTCAGAATTACAACAGTGCCTGACACACAATTTCTTAAGGTATTTTTTACGTGTTTTCTATAGAATCCTGCGAGGAGTCCAATTTAAAAAATCAAGCCTTTTTTAAGAATCAGGAAGGGGATAAAAATCCACCTTCATATAACTATTGTTTATTAAGAATCTGAATAGGGATCACCTGATTATTCAAGAGGTGTTTTAACCCAGGTTTCCCACAAATCCTGAGCTTCAATTATGTGCCAGACACTGCTGGCTGGGTCAGGGAGCCAGAAACTGCTCTAACACCAGCAGAAAGGGCAATCAGGTTTCTAGTTCCCGTTCTGCTACTGATCAGCTTATAAGCTTAAGTAGGTCATACAATGGTCATAAGACATTCTATAAATGAAGAGGGTAGAGAAGAGATAGGGAGGAATTCGATTCCTAGTTTAGTCATTAAGATGCTGTGAATCCTAGCCCGGTCAGTTTTGCTCAGTGATTGAGCGTCAGCCTATAAACCAAGAGGGTCATGGTTTGAGTCCCAGTCAGGGTACATGCCAGGATTTCCCGCTCAATTCCCAGTATGTGTGAGTGTGTGATGAGGGGAGGGGAGTGTGTGTGCAGGGTGCAGCCAGTCAATGATTCTCTCTCACCATTGATGTTTCTCTCTCTCTCTCTCCCTCTTCCTTCCTCTCTGAAATCAATAAAAAGATATATTTTTAAAAAAATTAAAATCCTGTGAATCCCAAAGGGACAATTTCAGGTGATTCCCAAGATTATCTTCTTGTAAAAGAACAGGACAGCCCTGGCCGGTTTAGTTCAGTGGACAGAGGGTTGGCCTGTGGACTGAAGGGTCCCGGGTTTGATCCCCAGTGTGGGGCGTGCAGGAGGCAGCCAATCAATGGTTCTCTCTCATCATTGATGTTTCTATCTCTCTCTCTCCCTTCCTCTGAAATCAATTAAAATATATTTTTTTAAAAAAGGATAGAAGAGATAGCAGTTAAAGTCATTTGACAAGATTAAATCACATTATTGTTCCTTGTGAGCTCCATGAAGTTAAAAATGGCATCTTATTTATGTATGTAACCCAGTCCATTGGTGCCTACTCTAAATGTTGTCCGATAAACCATATATATATATATATATATATATATATATATATATATGGATTAAGAATTTTTATTTTAGAGCTGTCCTTATAGAAAGGTAAGTTATTTATTTTTTTAAAATATATTTTATTGATTTTTTACAGAGAGGAAGGGAGAGAGATAGAGAGTTAGAAACATCGATGAGAGAGAAACATCGATCAGCTGCCTCCTGCACATCTCCTACTGGGGATGTGCCCGAAACCCAGGTACATGCCCTTGACCGGAATCTAACCTGGGACCTTTCAGTCCGCAAGCCGACGCTCTATCCACTGAGCCAAACCGGTTTCGGCAAGGTAAGTTATTTAATTCTCAGATATATTTCTTATCCGCCATTGTGCTATACACTCTATTTTTCTCCCACTTAATTCTCACATTAACCTAGTGAGGTAGGTTTTATATATCAGGAAACTGAGGTCGGAAATATGAAGTCAGTTTAGGGAAGGCCAGGTTACGAGGCTTCTAGGCGGAGCCACGATTCTTACCTCAGTCTATCTTGCTTGAAAAATCTGTGCTCTTAACCACCCTGAATTTCACTTCCCACTAACAGTCGGTAAATAAGTGAAAAGAGGGGAAAAGATGAGAGACAGAATGACATATCAGCAACTGGCTCCGTGTGATGTTAGGACAAAAATATCTCTTCGGGGTGATGCGGTCGGCTGAGCCCAGGGCAGGGCACCTTTTTCTCTCCCAGTAATGTAACCTCTGGAGCGGAGAGATACATCTTAGCTACATGTCCGTGGGGCTGACTGCCTAGGCAAACGAGCGGGAAACGAGGAGGAACTGCAGGGACAGAGAGACGGGACAGCGAAAGGTAGCCGGCATCAAAAATAGCCTCCCTCGAGCTATTCTGCCTGCAGTCTTCGCAATCTGCTGGGGAGCAAAACTGTGCACAGAGAAGCCTGGAGCCAAGGTTGTCTTTCTTCAGCTTTAGCTCAGGCACTAACTGCTGGGGACCCCGGCCATTTATTTGTCCGGACCTCACCTCCTCTGCACCACGGGGCTGATGATATTAACATCTGCCTCCCCGGCTCAGCGCTGCCGGGGGAGGAAGGGTCACAGGAAACAGCACGTACCAAAACACCTGGAAAATCGCCCGTCCAAGCCAACTCTGCGAGGGGTGATCAAGCAGGAAGAAACAGGATGACAGACCAGTGGTCCCCTCACCCACTCCACAACACACAGCGACCAGCGGGGAAAGGCTCCCTGCGAGAGCAATACTCACTGCCGGACCACAGTCAGGGCGAAGCGCGTCATCGCCGGTCTCTCGTTCTCCACGCTGCGCCGCTCCTCTGCGCTGCCGGCTCGCCGCTCCCACACCACTTCCGCCAAACCCCGCCGGCCCGCCGGCTCCGCTCCTACTGGCCGAGGCGGGCGCCTACGTCATCTCCGGAAGGCCAATCAGGACGGTGGGAGGCCCGCCAGTCGGCAGAGACTGGTGAGAGCTGAGGCCCCGCCCAGGCCCTTGGCGCTTGCGCCCCTGCGCGCCGGCCTGTGATTGGCGCGCAGGAGGTGCACGCCGGGCCCGCCCTGCAGCCCCAGGCAAGCTGGTATCTTGGAGGCGCAGCGTAGCAGATAAGGGAATCCACGCTCGGATTTGGGATGAGTCTGATTTGAGGCTGGAATGCAGCCATAGTCTGCTTCGTGGGTGTACAGTTGCCGACAGATTGGGTCATAGGAGGTGTAGCTGTCCACCGCTGACACAGAAGATGTAGGGTCAGCAAGGTTCGTGGACTTACACCACCAAGTTCAGGCCCTCACTCCCCCTTGGCAGGCATGTTCCTGGAGCAAACTTCAGTCCGGCCCTCTTGAGCCCTCATCTAGACTAGGCCTTATCCTTGGCCTGCTACGCCCAGTTTTCCCAAAGAATCCTGTAAAGCCAGCTTATCGAGAATCCCCTTATCCTTGGTATCTAATCACATTCCTCTTCTTCCCTCCTTGATTTTTTTTTTAGGTTTTTTTTTAAGAGGTATTTTTTTTAAATTAAATCTTTATTGTTCAGATTATTACAGTTGTTCCTCTTTCTCCCCCCCATAGCTCCCCTCCACCTGGTTCCCACCCCACCCTCTGCCCTTACCACCCCACCCCACCCCCCACTGTCCTCATCCATAGGTGTATGATTTTTGTCCAGTCTCTTCCCGCATCCCCCAACACCCCTCCCCCCGCAGAATAGTCAGTCTACTCCCTTTCTATGCCCCTGATTCTGTTATA
The DNA here is from genome assembly GCF_963259705.1 of Myotis daubentonii. Lineage (NCBI taxonomy): Eukaryota > Metazoa > Chordata > Mammalia > Chiroptera > Vespertilionidae > Myotis > Myotis daubentonii. The sequence continues at coordinate 93,244,461 of NC_081841.1, forward strand.
TTCACCAGTTTATTCTATTCATCAGATTATTTATTCACTTGATTTTTAGATTCACTTGTTGATAGAAGTGTATTTGTTGTTCATAATGTGTATCTTTACCTTTTTCTTCTTCCTCTTCTTAAAGGTTACCTTTCAGCATTTCATATAATACTGGTTTGGTGGTGATGAACTCCTTTAGCTTTTCCTTATCTGTGAAGCTCTTTATCTGACCTTCAATTCTGAATGATAGCTTTGCTGGATAAAGTAATCTTGGTTGTAGGTTCTTGGCATTCATCGCTTTGAATATTTCTTGCCACTCCCTTCTGGCCTGCAAAGTTTCTGTTGAGAAATCAGCTGACAGTCATATGGGTACTCCCTTGTAGGTAACTGAGTTTCTTTCTCTTGCTGCTTTAAAGAGTCTCTCTTTGTCTTTAGCCCTTGGCATTTTAATTATGATGTGTCTTGATGTGATCCTCTTTGGATTCCTTTTGTTTGGAGTTCTCTGCACTTCCTGGACTTGTAAGTCTATTTCTTTCACCAGGTAGGGGAAGTTTTCTGTCATTATTTCTTCAAATAGGTTTTCAATATCTTGCTTTCGCTCATCTTCTGGCACCCCCATAATTCGGATGTTGGTTCACTTGAAGTTGTCCCAGAGGCTCCTTACACTATCTTCATATTTTTGGATTCTTTTTTCTTTTTGTTTTTCCAGTTGGGTGTTTTTTGTTTCTTCATATTTCAGATCTTTGACTTGATTCTTGTGATCCTCTAGTCTGCTGTTGGATCTCTGTATGTTACACTTTATTTCAGTCAGTGTATGCTTAATTTCTAGTTGGTCCTTTTTCATAACCTCGAGGGTCTCACTAGATTTATTGAGAGACTCACTAAATTATCGGCGGTTTCTAGAAAATTCTTGAAAAACCTTATAAGTGTGGTTTTGAACTCTATATCCAGTAGTTTGCTTTCCTCCATTTCTGTCATTTGTGGCCTGTTTCTTTGTCTCCGCATTTATTTATATATATATAAAATTATATATATATAATTTTCACGGAGAGGAAGAGAGAGGGATAGAAAGTTAGAAACATCAGTGAGAGAGAAACATCAATTGGCCGCATCCTGAACACCCCCAATTGGGAATGTGCCCGCAACCGAGGTACATGCCCTTGATGGGAATCGAACCTGGGACCCTTCAGTCCACAAGCTGACGCTCTGTCCATTGAGCCAAACCGGTTAGGGCTCTCTGCATTTTTTATGCTTCTGTGCTAGGTGTCCTATAGGGCCCAGTGGCTCAGCCTCCCCAATTACTCTTAGTGCACCCCTTTGTGGGCTTTGTGCACAGTCTTGTAGTTAAGCCTTAGTTGTTGTAGGTATCACTGGGAGGAAATGACCTCCAGGCCAATTGGCTGTGAGAATCAGCTGTGTCTGCACTGGGAGAACTTCTGTGCTGGAGACACCCTTCTGGGGCAAGACTTGCTTCAGTGGGGCTTTGCTGCTCACTGAGTCTGCCCCCAGGGTGTGTTCCTTATGGATCTGAGGAGTTATAATCTGGATGGTCCCACTCTGACCACTGGGTACACTGGCTCTTGAATCTCTAAGGAGGTGCTAATTTAGCCTCTGCCTGAGGCTACCCAGCAGGAGCTATGGAGAGATCTGCAGTTTCCTCTTCTTTGTTTGGGGTTTGGAGGTGCCCAGATGAGGCCCAGCTGTGAAGCAATGCAAGCTTTTGTGGGGCCTTGGGCCTTCTTTTGGAAGTTCTGGGTCTCTCTGACGCAGCTGCAGTTTGTTAGGTAATTTTCATATGCAAAAGCCTCTGTGCACAGCTTGGGTGGGGTGGGGTGGGGTCTCAGGGAATCAACAGGGTGGAGCAAGCAGCTATGGCTGCTCCTCAGTCCTACCCTATGAGGCCCCAGGTCTCAGTGTCCCAGTAATCGCTGCAAGCACCTCTGAGAGAAAGCCACCTTCGAGTTCCACCCGCTGCCAGACAGTCCAGTTTTTCCCCGTATGAGTCTGGGTCCCCAGAGTCTTGCCTGGAACTGGAGTTCAGAGTAGTCGGGAGCTTGAGACTCCCTCCTGATTGAAAAAGACAACTGTGTCCTCAGTTGCCCTGCGCCTCCGTACCTCTGAACTTTACTTCCACACCTCCTCTGAGTCTTAGTGTGCTTTTCTCTTTCCTTCTAGTTGTAGAATTTCCACTCAGCCAGCCTTCCTGTGGTTCTGGATGATGTCTGTTTTGTCTTTCAGTTGTATTTTTGAAGTGGTTGTGCAAGGCAGCAATTTCTGGTGTTTACCTATGCCGCCATCTTGGTTTCTCCCCATCCTTGATTTTTAATCAAGCTCCTCTTCCATTGACCCTTGATATCTAACCAAGTTCCTCTTAGTAATTTTCCATTCTATCCAACACCCTGGCCCCTGGCTATAAATCTGCATGGGTCCCTCTCATATCTGGTATTGAATACAAACTCTTTCCCCCATTGCAATAGTTTTGAGCTCTACTGCACCAATATAGAAATACAGAAATACATACATACATACATACATACATACATACATACATACATAAATAAATAAATAAATAAATAAATAAAAGAGAGCACATTCTAACCTGGCTGGGAGTTGCATGTGGGACCTGGGAGCTCACCTGGAAATATGTCCCATCCTCCTTATCGGGAGCTGCCTATTATGGAAAGATTAACAACCTTGTTTCTAAAACTAGAGCCACCAGCCCTTTGAAGACCCCTCAGCCTTTGCATACCCATAGGCTTTTGCAAATCTCCAGCCCGCATTACCAGTAAACTGCCCATTTGGCATACTCTTTTGTCTACTTCCCCATGTAATCTTCGTCCTACCCAATATAAGCAGCTGGCTTATGATGGGGTGCAGAGCATATTTTTGTGGATGACCTGCTACTTTTCCATACTGCTAGCAGTACTGGAATAAATGCTCATATATGATTCAACCCTGTCTCTGCTTAATTGGCTCAAGTAGTGTCAGGCAGCACGGACCCACTGATTGTCTGGTTACACCTCCTCAGCATAAAGCAGTTATAAAAGAGACTCTGCACTCCCTTTCTCTGAAAGAATTCAGAGCCAAGATTCTTGAGGGCGAATCTACTAGGCAGTTAGACTGACGTGAACAGAGCAAGGACCATGGGCCAACTGGAGGAGAAATGTACAGGACCCTGAGACATGCTCTCATCACTCCATCTGCTCTGAAGCTGGAAGTGGAGGAAACTATGTAGAGCAGACCTTTACATTTTGCCTAGTAGGAGCTGAGACATCTATTGCTAATATGTAGAATTATTCCATTCATTTTGGGGAGAAAGTCACTTTAGGGTTATATGTTGGGACCCACCGTTTGGGAAAAGGATGCAGGGATGTTTTCTACATATCCAAGATCTTGCATTTGGTGTATTCCATCCCTGGGTGTGGCAGAAGACCAAAGAAATACCAAGCATGCTTACTAGAGAAAGGGAGGGACCATGTTTATTAACACTAGTGGACCCCGGGAATAATTTCCAAATCAGAGTGAAGAAACATGCAGAAGGCTTCACTTTTTATAATCTTCTGGGGTCTTTGTCTTGCAGATATGGTTCTGCCCCCTTTCATGGGCTTACAGGAAGGCCCCCAGGTGTTGGGGGTCCCCAGGCCATATCCGATGATCTGTCCTGGGGCCAGCGATAACAGATCCTGTGTCCCCCCTGCCCCCAGGGCAGTGCATTGTTCACAGTTTTTATGGCCTGGCACGCCTTACAAGACCAGTTTCCTCCTCATGGGAACTGCTTTTAAGGCAGAAGCAAATGCAGTCCACCAGGATAAGATTTTTCATCTAAAACTAATCTCATAGATATGAGATGATAGAAATAGCAATGGGGAAATGTTAGGGGGGGGAATAGAATATTGGGGACTAGCTATGATTATGGGAAATATTAATCATGCTCTGTTAAACATGATTGCATTATTCTGGTACAAAAAAAAAAAGACGTTCTAACCTGGCTGGGAGTTGTATGCCCCCAGGACCTGGGAATCAGCCTTGGACCTGGGAGTCAACCCTGGAATGCGGTTGACTGCATATTATCAAGAACTGCATATTATCAGGGAAGGATTAATAACCTGGTTGCCCAAACAATGGAATCCCATCCCAGCCTGCATAGCCTACTTCCCCATTCCTGTAATCCCCATTTTCCCATGTAATCTTTGTCCTACTCTATATAAGCAGCTGGTTATGAGAGGTTGCAGAGCAAGTTTTTGTGGATGACCTGTTGCTCTCCAATACTGCTGGCATTATTGGAATAAACATTCATATATGACTCAACCCTGTCTCTGCTGAAGTAGTGACAAGCAGCCCAAACCCATACGTTGTCCTGTTTCAAGCTCACAGCTGGTCAGTGTTAACACAGGACTACTAGTAATTCAGAGATTCTCAGATCTACAAGCACATTTGAACAGTCTGGGACCTTTTGAATTCCAGGATGGATACATCCCAGAAAAATTAAATCTGAGCCTCTGTGGGAGGGACCCAGGCATCAGCAATTTTTTTAATCCCCAGCTATTTCCAGTGTGTGGCCAGTTTTAAGATCTAGATGATTAAAGCAATGTTTCTCAAAAGTCAATGTGTACACAAATGATCAGGGGGTCTTGTTAAAATATTGATTCTGATTTAATAGGTTTGGAGTGGGGGCCAAATTCAGCATTTCTATCAAGCTCCCAAATAGAGCTGGATGCATTCTCAGGATGAAGGTGGAAGGATCGTTCAGTGGGCCCTAACTGTGGAACCCAGCTTACTGCCTGTACATAGTAGATATCATACACACACACACACACACACACACACACACACACACTAGTGGCCTGGTGCATGAAATTCTTGCACATTAAAAGGGAATTAATTAGAGGAAATATTTTAATATTGCTATTTGCCCTTTATAATAGAAGTGTCAGAGATGAAAGAAAAGTAGTAAAATGTATATGAAAATCTCCCTTCTGTCAGAGTCTGGGTGGGGTGCACCACAGGCCCAGAGTCAAGTCCCCGCCCACCCGCGTGCACCTCGAAATCACACAAGACCCAGACCGGCTGGCCCCACCCCCATCAAGCCCCGCAGGGTCGGGGGTGCAGCCTCAGGTCCCCCGCCCCAGCACAAGGACATGAGGGCATGAGAGCGTGATGACCATTTGCATATTAGTTCTTCATTATATAGGATATAGATAGATATAGATTGTCGAGTAACACTCCCTCCACGTTCTGCGTGGAGTAGGATTCGGTATCTGAAAGAGGAGCCGCACAGCAAATGAGAGAAAAAGAAACGAGATAATTTGGAAATGTCGGGGAGCCAGGCGGGCAAGTCCAACTCAAGGAGAGAGAGACTTCCTTCGATGCTCTGGCCGCTCCAACCTTTTATTTGGTCTGGGGTAGCTCTAGGGTAAGGAGGTTTGTCTGGGGTAGCCCTAGGGTAAGGATGTTTCAATGACACACAGATTAGGTCATAACATGACCCTAAGGCAATTTACATGATTAAAGGTAGGGAGGTTGCTTCAGCTACCATTATCTAGATTAACTGGGTGGTACACAGCCTTGACCTTTGCTAGGGCTTCAAGGTTACTAACTTTTGGGGTCTCTGTCTATACTCAGCTAATGAAGACAGTAAATGGACTCCGGCAATAGATAAATAGATACAGATATAGATATTGTTCTAAATGACTGAATGAATCACTCCAACAGATTTTCTTGGAAATTTGACCTATAAAAGTGCAATTAATTAGGTGGTTATTGTTAGGTCTGATCAAATAATCGAATCAAAACCCCCTCCCCTGGGAACTGACCTTTAGGCCACTTTACAGTGGACATTCCACTTGCTTAGACCACATTCCACTTGCTAAGATCATTATCTCTTCCCTCCGGAGTTTCCCAGAATCTGGACCTGCACAGAGAATTCTCCACCTAAAGCCTTTAAAAAACCTCTGACTCCCTGTCTTCGGCGGCTGGTGCCATTTTGGGGCTCAGCCCATCTGTGTATCCAGATGATCTAATACATTTATAATTCTTCACCCCTTTTGGCCTCATGTGTTCCACCTTTGGCAACCCTAACATTTGGTGCCAAAACCGGGGAGGGTTCTACGGGGATGGGGAGCCATCACCAGAGCTTCAGTCACCCCAAGTTTGCTACTCAACGAGCAGTAGGCAGCAGCAGCTCGACGTGGGCTTACCTCCAAATCCTACTCGGGTAACTCGATTGCTGGCCTTGATTAGGCCTCCTTCCCTTATGAACCCTCCCAAACCTGCCAAGGAGGATACCGGATTTGGAATCTCTCCTTCTCCATTGCCGACTCTCCATTCCACACCAGCCAATCTTCTCTAGGTGAGTAATGTCCCAAAATTTCCCTCATCTCAAGTCTTCTGCCCACTCTCCCTCACTAACTTCTCAAAAGTCTCAAAAGTCCTAGGCCAGAAGACTCCTCAGCCGTTTGGCTTTGGGTCCTTCTAGATTGGGGACACCCAGTCCAGAGGGTCACCTCTCATTTCTTATGGTGATTTGTTTAGCAACGGGACGCCTGCCCTAAACAGTCACCTTTGGATCTGTGGTCTGTCACTCACCCTTCCTCTCTGGGAAAGTGCTGGGACAAACAGCACTTTCAATTTTAACACATTGCACAATTTAGATAATTGCTGTCAACACAATGGAAAATGGTCAGAGATGTTCTACATCCAGGCCTTTTCACCCTCTAGTCTCAACCCTCTCTCTGTCAGTCCTGCTCTACCCAGCAGGTCCTTCTCCTTCACACAAAACATCATACCCCTACCACTTCTGATTCTGAATCTACTTTTGACCCAGCAGACCACAGACCTCCGCCTCCTTACATGCCTCGCCTGCAATAGATTCCCAAAACCCAGGCCCTTCTAACTAGCAACCACCTTCTCCCTGGCCCCTGAGAGCCCAAATCCCCAAAAAACCAAGCTCAAAAACAGCCTTTTCCCAGTGAACACTTGCTCTTGGGCCACCCAAAGACCACCCTCCTCAATAGCCTCTTCTATTCTCATGCCCATTCTACCCCTGAGGAAGGTAGCAGGAACTGAGAATATTGTGGTCAATTATGACAAAGTTAATGAACTCACTCAAGGCCCTGATGAAAATCCAGCTCTCTTCCTCTGCTGCCTTACAGAGGCCTTGCAGAAATTCACCGCCTTAGACCCCACCTCCCCAGAGCCCTTCTTCTGAACATTCATTTTATATTCCAGTCAGCCCCTGATATATGCCACACACTTTGAAAAACAGACACAGGTCCACAAACCCATCAAAAAGACCTCCTTAACCTGACCTTTAAGCTCTTTAATCATAGAGACAAGGAGACCCAAATCCAAAAACAAAGGCGAGATCAGGCCAAGGCTGAGGCCCAGAAGGAAGCCTTCCAGCTCCTAGCCACCACTCTCACGAACCCCAAACAGAGTGCCAGTCCTCCTACCGAGGGTGAGTCAAGGGCTAAGCCTCCTCCGGGCCATGCTTCAAATGCAACAAGGAAGGACACTGAGCCAAGTCCTGCCCAGACCCGAGATCCCCCACCTGGGCCTTGCCCAAGGTGCGGAAGGGAAAGGCCACTGGAAATCAGACTGTAGTCTGGCCGCTCCAGTTTGGACCTCAGCTAGTCCGGTAAGGCTGCCTTCTGGATCCAGTTTGGAGCTCCCAGACCTCCTGGGACTGGCCACCAAAGATTGAAGCTGCCCAGGCCCTGCCAGGGCCCCACAGACTCACATCACCAGGGCAGAGTCTTGGGTAATGACTCTGGTGGCAGATTCCCTTTTTAATTGACACTGGGACCACTTATTCTGCCCTCTCTGAATTCACTGGGACCCTTATCCTCCCCTCAGTCTCTATTATGGGGCTTGATGAGTCAGTCATTAGCCACCTCACCTCTACACTGCATCTTACTAAATACCCCCATTCACTCTTTTCTCATTCTACCTCGGTGCCCGGCCAGGGATACCATGCATCCCCTCATAAAGCCCAGTTGTCCCAAACCACAGTCACCTACTTCAGTTTCACTCACTCACCCCACAAGGCCGAGCCATTTCTTGGACTGTAAATGCCTTATCTCCTCCATGACTGTCCCCTCCTCTAAACAAGAAATAATCTTTCTTGGCTCGCTGCATACTTTCACCTCTGCGTTCCCAACTTCAGTCTTATCCCAAATCCCACTATGACACAGTGAGGGGACCCCTCACTGAGACTTTAGATCCCAAGGCCAGCGTTCTCACCCCTTTAATGCTCTAAAAAAACTGCTCTTAACTCAGCACCTTCTCACCGCCACCCTCCTTACTTAACAGTCTGGCTACTATCACAAGCTGAATTCATTATCACCCAAACCTTAGCATGTTATCGCAAAGGAAAAATGTGGCAGTTTTAAATCCAAGAAACTGGAGGCCTGGAAACTGCAGTCCTAGAACAGATTTTGGGGCCTCATCCCCAGTGCACCCTGAATCCCTTTTCTCCAGCCTCATATGCCTATACATAATTTTCCAAAGTCTTCGATAACTTAAAGGCTTTGGAGCATTACTGAGTTAAATGATAAACATCTAAATATTTTAAAATAACATAAAATATTGAACATTGATTTCTAGATAAGTTTTAATTCACCTGCGCTTAGCTTTTATTACAGATGGTCTCTTGTACTTTGTTGAAGGTATATTTTCTTGAAAGTAAGAGTGCATTTAAAGTGTGTCCATAAATGTTAATCTAAGAAATGCTGGCTGTTTACTTTTTGGTAATCATTGGAAAATTAAGGTTTCTAAGAGTTGACAATAGAAGGCAGAGGCATGGACATGCATTTTGAAGGCAAAAGAAAATGAATTAAAGCTGTAAGAATGTCTGTGAAAGTTTTAAGAAGGTTCGTGAAAGTTATAGAAGGTTTGTAGGGAGAAATGTTAAAAGGAAGTTATATACATGACACAGGCCAGTAAGCCAGGACAAGCAGAATAGGGAAACTGGGATAGTAAAACAGTAAGTTGCAACCATCTAGAAAATCCAGATGCCAAGCAGTTTGCAGCCATCTAGAAAACCCTATCTTCCCTAAACCAAGGACACTTAAGAGTGAATGATTTGAGGATAAACCTCATTTTGGTATATTAGACTATAGCCCTCTGAATTAATGTCTCTTTCCACCAAACCATTTATTATAATTCTTGTTCTTCTGGCTTTTGCCCCAGTAATATTATAATTTATGAAACAGTTTGTCTCCACCAGGTTACAAGCCCTACTTGTACGCTGGAAATACCAATGCTAGACACCATCATAACCTCCTTTTGTGCCCAGGCCTCATTGTCCCTTTCAACCCCCAGAGCAAGGATGATGGGCCAGGTATAGGTATAGAAACTCACTGGGCCAGAAAGCTATGGATGCTACCAAGGGGCAAAACCAGGAAAACAAGAACCTCACCCCCGCGGTAACCTATCCTCCCCTAGAAAATAACTAGTCAGGCAACTAAGACCCCTGATCTTTTCCTCCTTAAGGTAATATCTAGGTCTCAGCTGTATTTCAGCTCCAGGACCAGAAAAGCAGAAAAACCAGAGGAGTGAGGCTGTGGCAGCTTCAGGACCAGCTTTTACCTCCCAAGTCACTCAACAGGACTGCTTTCAAGCCTTTCCCCAGTCTCATGGGGAAATCATGCTGCCGTACCCCTCGTCCAGCCCACTACTATCAAAGTCCATTCCCCTGTGATCTTGATGCCCCCCTCAGCAGGAAATAAATACAGAGGATATTACCTTTGTCCCTATTCCATAAAACAAAAAGACTGGAATGTTAGGTCTGATCAAATAATTAAATTGATATCCCCTTCCCTGGGAACTGACCTTTAGGCCACTTCACAATGGCCATTCCACTTGCTTAGACCACATTCCACTTGCTAAGACCATTATCTCTCCCCTCTGGAGTTTCCCAGAATCCGGACCTGTACAGAGAATTATCCGCCCAGAAAAAGCTCACCTAGAGTCCTTTAAACACCTCTGACTCCCTGTCTTTGGTAGCTGGTGCCATTTTGGGGCTCAGCCCATCTGGGTATCCAGATGACCTAATCCTATATAATAAAAGGGTAATATGCAAATTGACCGAATGGCAGAACGACTGGTCACTATGAGGCACACTGACCACCAGGGGGCAGATGCTCACCGTAGGAGCTGCCCCGTGTTGGTCAGTGAGCTCCCACAGGTGGAGCTCTGCTCAGCCCGAAGTGGGGCTCAAAGCTGGCAAGCAAAGCGGCAGTGGCAGGAGCCTATCCCGCCTCCACAGCAGTGCTAAGGATGTCCGACTGTCAGACATCCCCTGAGGGCTCCCAGACTGCGAGAGGGCACAGGCCGGGCTGAGGGACGCCCCCCCCCCTTCTCACTTGAGTGCATGAAATTCATGCACCAGGCCTCTAGTAAATTTATAATTCTTCACCCCTTTTGGCGACCCTAACAGTTATCTGTGAGGAAGAAGGCAGAAAGAGAAACCACAAGATAGAGTTAGAGCTAGGAGGGATCATGTAGACTGAAGCAATGAAGAAACTGCAAATAAAACAAGCTTGAGAACAGATTTGTAGAGGGTAGGAACAAGCAAAGGTAATGGAAGAACTGAGTTGATACAAAGACAGAAGCAGGTGCAAGTGAGTAATGCAGAGATCTCCAGTCCCTGGTCCCTCAGTATGGCATAGTACTGGATAGTTCCTTGTAGGTTCTAGTGTTTACAATAAAACCCCTTTCTATTTAAGGTGGCCTGAGTGCATTTCTAAGCCTAATTTAAAACAGCCTTCTGGTTTGTCTTATTTAATATAATAACTGCAGTTATTAAGCTATCAGTCATTTCAATTTTACAGATGCAGAAATTCATCTCTCAAGATCTGAGTTTGGTCTATAACTGTAAGAGTAAGTACTGGTTCTGTTTCATTTATTCCCTGGCTCCTATCAAAATAGGAACATAGTAAGGACTCAGTTAAAATTTGTTAAATAAATGAATGAAGAATATCTATTATGATCAATTTGTCAAATGAATCATACATCTAAAAGTAGCAGATACAACGGGAGAGGATTGCTTTAGGAGAAATTATAAAGCACCAATTTTCTTTCTTTCTTTCTTTCTTTCTTTCTTTCTTTCTTTCTTTCTTTCTTTCTTTCTTTCTTTCTTTTTATGTATTTTTTTATTGATTTCAGAGAGGAAAGGAGAGGGAGAGAGAGATAGAAACAACAATGATGAGAGAATTATTAATTGGCTGCCTCCTGCATGCTCCCTGCTGGGGCTCGAGCCCACAACCTGGGCATGTGCCCTTGACTGGAATAGAACCCAGGGCCCTTCAGTCCGCAGGCCAACACTCTATCCACTGAACCAAACCAGCTAGGGCACCAATATTCACTTTTTAAATTATCCAAGAAATAAGTACCAAACAGTGTCTTCACAAACTTTAAGAACCAGAAATTGAGAAATGCAGACCTTGGAAAGAATTGACATTATCTTGCATTGTTCACAATGGTTCAGGGATTGTCCATTAGCTTATAAAATGAACAAGGAGTTTGTTTAAACTTCACTAGGTAAAACCTGGAAATAACCACTGATACGCTTTTGTTGAAAAGCTTTCAAATCACATCTACCCTTTTTTGAAAAAAATGTGCTTTGTTGTAGTATCTCCTATGTTGGAATTCTGAATTTGTCAGGATAGGCCAAGCTATGATGAGGTAACAAATTAACCCTGAAATTTTTGTGCTTTAACACATAAAATTTTGTTTCTCTCTCATGCTACATGTCTGACATAGATCAAAAAGGGACTTTGCTCCTCATAGGGGGACTAGGGCTGACAGATACATTGACATCAACACGTGGATTCATAATTACTGGGAGAGGAGAAAAGAACCACTGATTGTCTTGAAGCGGTTCTTAGATACTTCCTCTATTCGTTGTCCATAGCTACTCACATGGCCCTTTCTAAACTGATAGGCGATGTGGGAAAACACATGAATATTCAGCGAGTACACAACGCTGCTCATGTTGGAATATCCCAAGATTCTGCTCTTGGCCCTCTCTCCTCGATCACTCAGGCTCCTAAGTGATTTTATCCAATGTGTAGATTTTATTTATATCTGCAGCCTGCAACTTCCCCCCATCCTCCTCATTCATTTATTCAGTTACCTACTCAGTTTCTTCACCTGGATCTTAGTAGGCATCTTCACTAACTTTGTCCCCACAGAAACTTTGATTTTTACCTCCAAAGATTGCTCACTCCTCTTCATGTCTTTCTTATTTCAGTGAGTGGCAAAACCATCTACCTATTTGCTCATGTAATCCTTGATTCTTCAACTTAACCTAACCCGCCCCATCAAATTCATCACAGATTCTGCAGGCTCCATAATACAGTGAGTGCTGGACTTTTACTCAATTACGTAAGTAAAGATTTAATTATAGTCCTCAATGAAAATGAGCCAAGTGTGAAAATACTTGATCTACTTGGAATGTGGGATTGGGAAGGAGAGTGTGGGTTGGCATCAGTTCCCCAGGCATTTAAATACTTTCAACAATAGCATTAAGGGTGAAATTAATTACATTGTGACCAAATGCTGGCCTGTTGGTTAATCAGTCAGTGAAATTTCTATTCTTCTTGTTTATGATTTTTTAACTGAAAGTCTTCTTCTTATTCTGGGAGTAAGACTAAAATAGTTAAAGGCTTAAATCTCCAAGACTTCAAGGATCTTTAAAGATATACAACTCTGAAATGTGTGGAGACTTCTTTGTGAACTAGTCCATGGTCATTTTGTGTAACTGCTTCATGTGTGCTTGGGAAGAATGTGATTTGTTCATTGGGTGCAGAGTCTGTATCTGAATTAATTATTGCCGTGTGAAAATCTTCATAAATAAATACATATAAAAGCTAAAAAGAAAGTTTCTGTGGCCTTTATTACCAATGATGTCTTTTTTTTTTAATTAAATCTTTATTGTTCAGATTATTACATTTGTTCCTTTTTTCCCCCCCCATAACTCCCCTCCTCCCAGTTCCCGCCCCACCCTCCGCCCTCACTCCCCACCCACTGTCCTCATCCATAGGTGCACGATTTTTGTCCAGTCTCTTCCCACATCTCCCACACCCCTTTCCCCCACAAGAATAGTCAGTCCATTCCCTTTCTATGTCCCTGATTCTATTATAATCAACAGTTCATTCTGTTCATCAGATTATTTATTCACTTGATTCTTAGATTCACTTGTTGATAGATGCATATTTGTTGTTCATAATTTGTATCTTTACCTTTTTCTTCCTCTTCCTCTTCTTAAAGGATACCTTTCAGCATTTCATATAATCCTGCTTTGGTGGTGATGAACTCCTTTAGCTTTTCCTTATCTGTGAAGCTCTTTATCTGACCTTCAATTCTGAATGATAGCTTTGCTGGATAAAGTAATCTTGGTTGTAGGTTCTTGCTATTCATCACTTTGAATATTTCTTGCCACTCCCTTCTGGCCTGCAAAGTTTCTGTTGAGAAATCAGCTGACAGTCGTATGGGTATTCCCTTGTAGGTAACTGAGTTTCTTTCTCTTGCTGTTTTTAAGATTCTCTCTTTATCTTTTGCTCTTGGCATTTTAATTATGATGTGTCTTGGTGTGGTCCTCTTTGGATTCCTTTTGTTTGGGGTTCTCCGCGCTTCTTGGACCTGTAAGTCCATTTCTTTCACCAGGTGGGGGAAGTTTTCTGTCATTATTTCTTCAAATAGGTTTTCAATATCTTGCTCTCTCTCATCTTCTGGCACCCCTATAATTCTGATGTTGGTACGCTTGAAGCTGTCCCAGAGGCTCCTTACACTATCCTCGCATTTTTGGATTCTTTTTTCATTTTGCTTTTCCGGTTGGATGTTTTTTGCTTCCTCGCATTTCAAATCATTGACTTGATTCTTGCACTCCTCTGGTCTGCTTTCGGGCGTCTGTATAATATTCGTTATTTCAGTCCGTGTATGCTTAATTTCTAGTTGGTTCCCCAATATAAGATCGAGGGTCTTATTAGTTTTCGTGTAGATCTCATTAAGTTTATCGGCAGCTTCTAGACAGTTCTTGAGAGACCTTAAAAGTGTGGTTCTGAACTCTATTTCTTCCATTGACAATTTTGTCCTGTTTCTTTGTCTCCGCATTTTGTTATGCTTCCTTGGTGCACCCCCTAGTGGTCTTTGTTCGCAGTCTTATAGTTAAATCTTGATTGTTGTAGCTAATTCCAGGGAGGGTTTGACCTCCAGGCCAAGTGGCTATGAGAATCAGCTCAATGATGTCTTTTTTAAAAATATTTTTTTATTGATTTCAGAGAAGGAAGGGAGAAGGAGAGATAGAAACATCAATGATGAGAGAGAATTAATTGATCGGCTGCCTCCTGCAAGCCCCCTATTGGGGATCAAGCCCGAAACCTGGGGATGTGCTCTTGATGGGAATCTGGAACCCTCGTTTAGTCCACAGGCCAACGCTGTATCCACTGAGCCAAACCAGCTAGGGCACCAAATGATGTCTTGAGTCCACTCCTCCTCCTGTGGCCTTACTGTTCCTGAGCCTCCATCATCTCTCTGCTGGACGACTGTGACAGCCTGTTAACCAGCTCCATAGGCCGCGATTATTCCTATCTCAGGGCCTTTGGCTTCACTGTTCCTCTTGCTTACACAGAGCTCTTTCCTAAGAAATTTGCATGGTTACCTACTCCCGCTCAGCCTTTAGATCTTAACTCAAAAGTCACCTCCTCAAGAGCTCTGCCATTAAGCAAAGTAGCCTACACAATCACTATTACCCTATTTTGTAGCAATTAGATTTCAAATTACATTGCCTGTTTCTTTCTGCTAGAATGTAAGTTCCTTAAGGGTAGGGACTTTCTTATTCTCTCTTTCTCTCTTTTTTTTAAAATATTTTTATTGATTTCAGAGAGGAAGGGAGAGGGGGGAGAGATAGAAACATCAATGATGAGAGAGACTCATTGATTGGCTGCCTCCTGCACACCCCTACTGGGGATCGAGCCCACAACCCAGGCATTTGCCCTGACTGGGAATCGGGCCCAGGACCTCTTGGTCTATGGGACGACGCTCAATCCACTGAGCCATCACAGCCGGGCTCTTGTTCTCTTTTATGT
The DNA here is from genome assembly GCF_963259705.1 of Myotis daubentonii. NCBI lineage: Eukaryota > Metazoa > Chordata > Mammalia > Chiroptera > Vespertilionidae > Myotis > Myotis daubentonii. The sequence continues at coordinate 93,259,529 of NC_081841.1, forward strand.
CTCCAGCGCTTAGAGTTGTGCCAGACACGTTGTAAGAGCCCCATCAATATTTGTCGTTATTAGAAATCATGTTCCTAAATAATATTTAATGATATGATAACATTCCCCTAATATGTGATTAAAGGGGAAGAAAAGGTAGGATAGAAAACTATTCACTATGAGCCTGATTTTTAAAAAGATTTTTTAAATTGATTTTTACAGAGAGAGAGAGGGAGAGAGAGAGAGGTCAGAGCGAAACATTGCCTCCTGCATGCCCCCTACCAGGGATCGAGCCTGAAACCCGAGCATGTGCCCTGAATGGGAATGGAAATGGCAACCTTTCGGTGCACAGGACGATGCCCAACCAACTGAGCCACACTGGCCAGGGCACTCTGAGTCTGATTTTATAAGAAAAAATGTATGCATTAAAAAAAAGCATGAAGAAAGAAACATGTCATTTGTTTGAAGGGTTTCTCTAGATAATATTTATAATGTTAAAAATGCATGTGCTACAAGGGCGTAGATACCAGAGGCTCTCGGGAATCATCTTAGATGCTATCTATCACATTTAGTTATATATTTATGTACGCATAATTGTTCATCATTAAAAAAAAAAGTCAGCATCTCTCCCTAAAGCTGTGTGCATAACTTCTCAGAATACATATGCTTTATTTGGTTGCAAAACAATTTATGTGGGCAAACTGATCACCTAATAATTGTTAGCTAAAGTTTAAAAAATGCTTGTGCTAGTTTATTACTAAAGGATTTTTTCCCAGCGATATATGTATATAATTAAGCAAGATGTGTTTCACAAAGAAAATTATCCAGAGCGTGGATAGCTAAGAAGGCATATATTGTTCTATGTATGTCGTCACTCATACATACTAAGGCAAGCCAACTTAGTATTATTGCCATTTAATAGAGTACAACTCTGAATATTCAGAAAATCTTAGCTGATGGGTGTGTGTGTTCTTGGTATTTGTTCTATTTACTTCTGACTATGTTACTTTATGATTCTGAAGTAAAATTCTTTAAGATTCACAAGACTAGAGACCAAAAGATTTCAAGTTTAAAACTAAAAATCAACTGACATCACATATTAGTATAGACTGAATGTCTTTGGGACCAACTGAGAATTGTGGTTTTGCAATTTCCCAAGTTATTTCCAACACCACTACTTTGCTTTTTTCTTCTGTGGCTTTTAAGTTGGAAATTGTAGTGGTTTATACAAATTTAATAAAAGAGAAAGTCTTGGACTTTTACTGGCAGGGATTTTCTTGCACCACCCACTGTCATAATTGATTACATGCTGTACCCTGATGGAAGAACAGCATTTCTCGGCCAACAGAAAATCACAAATACGTGGTAAACCATCTGCTTTGTCCAGCAACTGAAAAATAATAATGTGACCAATGATCCAAGAGAGAAGGGGCTGCCAGGCCAACTGTGCCCAGACTTCTATCCGCTTGATGTATGAAGGTGGGAGATTTGTTTTGACAGCTGCCTTGCCAACATCTGGCATCTGTCACCCATAGTTCCCCATTATTGCTGGTTTCAAAAATCAGATCTGCCAGTCAAACAGCTTTTCTGCTGATGGACAGTCGAAAGATGCCTTGTAGGCCTCATGTGCTTGTGGGGCACTCCCCTTTATTTTAATACATGCGCCCACTAATCCCTTTTCATGCTTTGCCTTTTGGCCTGTAACTTAGTCGGAAAAAGATTTCTCCCCAGGCCCAAGTTCACTGCTCTTTGGAAGAACGGCTGAAGCACTAAAGGAGATACTAGGAACATTGCAAATGCTTGTGGTCTTACTCCTGTAGGATCAAGAGTAGTTTCCTCCTTCAGGATCTACAGAAAAGCAATATCCCCTCCATCTCTGCCTTTTGGGGAAGTTAACATTTGCATACATAACTCCTTTAAAAATCATTAACATGGTACTTGGTGTGTTTGCATATATTCTTGTTGAAGCGTCCTATATATTAGGCACTTTACGCAGACTACCTCCCTTGATGCCCTAGTAATACAGGGAGGTTTCTTTTCATAAAAGAATAAGCAGTCCGGCTGGTGTGGCTCAGTGGCTGAGCATTGACCGATGAACCAGGAGGAAATGGTTCGACTCTCATAGCTAGTACGTGGCAGCTCTGGGATTCAAACCCAGATCTTCTTGCCTAAGTGAAACTCTCTTCCCACACAGCATCCTGAACCCCTCCCCCCATCACAATCTGCATGAGAATTTGTATGTAATATACAAATATCCGATAGAGTCAGCAATATTCCAGGCAGGTGGCAAGAACTGGGTGTATTGCTTGAGAAAGCCAAGGCACTTGCTTTTGCCACAGCTCTGACAGAACGTTAAGGAAAAGAGAAGACTTTTAGGGCCCTAAAACCCTGATCCCCCCAGCCCAAGTTCCAGAAAGATTTAAGGCAGTGATTCTCAACCTTCTGGCCCTTTAAATACAGTTCCTCATGCTGTGACCCAACCATAAAATTATTTTCGTTGCTACTTCATAACTGTAATGTTGCTACTGTTATGAATCGTATTGTAAACATCTGATATGCAGGATGGTCTTAGGCGACCCCTGTGAAAGGGTCATTTGACCGCCAAAGGGGTCGCGACCCACAGGTTGAGAACCGCTGATTTAAGGTATAAAGCAAGTAAGGTGGTAGGAAGTGCCGTATCAAAGCAAATCTTCCCTAGTCCCTTCATGCTGATTTCACAGCGACATGGGAACGATAAGTGAGTGAGTGCTATAAAACCCCCGCGGCATCCAGACTTCCCAGGAGAGCATTAGCCAGGGTGCCCAGAGCTCACTGCCTGAGCCATGCGTGGGAACCTGCAGAAGCTAGGAGTTCTCTCACCACTTTAGCGCCTCCATGGCTGGGTGATTCTAACTGAGAAAGGCAAGGACCCTCACAGGGCCTCAGATGTATCCGCCTTAGAATAATATTTTTTGAAATAGTAATCAGTGTTTTTCTTCCAGTATTTTCTCCCTGCATTTTTTTGGCCCTTATCCTGTGTCCCCTTTCTCAGGCAATGGAAGGTGACAAAGGAGCCAAGGAAAAGAATCTCTCTCCCTGGAAGATAATGGAAAGAATATTGATGTAAGCAAGGGCTTCAGAGAATGTGATGAGAAGAGCAAGTCTTTCCTGGACTAGAAAGATGCTGTGGGCTGAGTGTGTGTGTGTGGGGGGGGGGGGGGGGGCGGGCGGCGGGGGCGGGGGCGGGGGCGGGGAGGGGATGGGGAGGTTGTTGGAGGAGAATAGATATTGGTGGGTCCCTGAGCAGTGGGGACACACTAGAAATGTGATTTTTAAAAATATATGTTTTATTGATTTCTGAGAGGAGGGATGAGGGAGAGAGAGAGAAACATCAATGATGAGAGAGAATCATTGATGGGCTGCCTTCTGCATGCCCCCTACTGGGGATTGAGCCCAAAACCCAGCTATGTGCCCTTGACCAGAATCGAACACGGGACCCTTCAGTCCACAGGCCAATGCTCTATCCACTGAGCCAAACCAGCTAGGGTGAAATGTGTTTCTTTTTAAATGACACACGTGGTTTGAGAGGAAATCAGAGCCCAGGCCCCTTCCCACAGGGAGCTCCCCTGCGGTGCAGGATCCCAGAGAAGTGGCTGCGCAGCATCCTAGACCGGGTCTTAGACAACCTTTTGGCTCCACCCCAGCATGGCGTGGGAGCAGCACAGTCTGTCTTTTACATCCAAGCCACCGTTACAATGTTTGTGATTTTCTTTTAACTATTTCAGAATATGCAGCTAAGTGGGTGACTTAGGCAAGCTATACCCCTAAGATGCTACAAGTATTGTGGTAGTCAGCTCAGGCTGCTAGAATAGAAAACCATAGACTGGCTGGTTTGAACAGCAAACATTTGTCACACTTCTGGAGGCTGGAAATCAAGGTTGGGCTGCCAGCATGGTTGAGTTCTAGTGAGAGCCCTCTTCCAGGCTGCAGAAAGAGCAAGCTAGCTCTCTGGCTTCTTTCCCCCCATTCCCCTTCCCCCTCCTCCCCCTCCCCCCCAGGCTTCTTATAAGGGCACTAATCTTATTTGTGAGGGCTTCATCCTCATGACCTAATGACCTCTCAAAGGCCCCACCTCCAAAACCATCTTATTGGGATTCGGTTTCAACATATGAATTTGGGGGGGAGGGTGTCACAAAACTCAGACCATAACATATTCTAGTCAAGAATGTACAATCTAAGGATATTCCACTGTTGTCCTAATCAGGAGAAGCATAGTCCACAAGAACTTCTGCATCTGACTTTTTTTGTTGTTAATCCTCACCCAAGGATATTTTTTCCATTGATTTTTAGAGAAAATGGAAGGGAGTGCAGGAGGGAGGGGGAGAGAGATAGAGAGAGGGACAGAGAGAGAGAGAGAGAGAGAGAGAGAGTGAGAAAGAGAGAGAGAGAAACATTGATGTGTGAGAAAGACACATTAATTGGTTGCCTCCTGCTCATACCCTGACTGGGGAGGGGATTGAACCTGCAACCCCGGTATGTGCCCTTGACTGGGAATTGAACCGGTGACGTTCTAACCACTGAGCACAGCGGCCAGGGCTGTATCTTGCTTGATGGTGCATGCATGCTTTACTAATTAGTATCCTAAATTTCACAAATCCTATCTAATAAAAGAGAAACATGGTAATTAGCGTACGACCGCTACCCTTCCCATTGGCTAATCAGGGCGATATGCAAATTAACTGGCAGCCATGATGGCGGCCGGCAACCAGGCAGCTTGAAGTGAACATGAGGCTTGCTTGCTTCAGTGACGGAGGAAGCCAACGTTCCCCACCTGCTGCTGCCGGCCTCTGAGCTTGCAGTTTGAAACACTGTTACAAATATAGAATCTAAACAAACTATAGAAACCTGCTTTCAGCCAGCCGGGATCTCAGAGCTGGAGTTGAAACAGTGTTTCAATTATAGAACCCAAACAAACCAGATACCTGCTTTCAGCAGCAGAGGCCTCCGAGCTGGAGCCAAGCCTCAGAGCTAAAGCTGGCCCAGAATAATAAAAAATAAAAGAAAAAAGGAGCGGTTGGGAGCTTCAGTCACCTGCCAGCCTGAAAACAGCCCTCAGCCCCTCACCCAGACTGGCCAGGCACCCCAGTGGGGACCCCCACCCTGAAGGGGGTGTGACCAGCTGCAAACAACCATCATCCTCTCATCCAGGCTGGCCAGGCATCCCAGTGGGGACACCCACCCTGATATAGGACACCCTTCAGGGCGATATGCAAATTAACTGGCAGCCAAGATGGCGGCTGGCAACCAGGCAGCTTGAAGTGAACATGAGGCTTGCTTCATGTTTGCCTTCAGGGCAAACCAGCCGGCCCCCACCAGTGCACCAGGCTTCTATCCTATATAGTAAAAGGGTAATATGCCTCCTGGCACCAGGATCAGCGTGACAGGGGGCAGCGACCAAACCCCCTGATCACCCTGCGGCTCTGTGTGTGATGGGGGGCGGGGCCACAACCTCCCTATCTGCCCTGCTCTGTTTGTGACAGGGGAAGGCGCCCCAAACCCCCGATCAGCCCTGCTCTGTGCCTGATAGGGGGAGCTCCCCAACCCCCTTATCGCCCTGTGGCTCTGTGTGTGACAGGTTGCGGTGCCCCAACCCCCCCCCCCCCCCACGAGCCCTGCTCTGTGTGTGACAGGGTAGAGCCATAACCTCCCCATCGGCCCTGCCCTGAGTGTGACAGGGTGTGGCATCCCAAACCCCTGATCCGCCCTGCTCTGTGTGTGACAGGGTGCGGCGCCCCAAACCCCTGATCCGCCCTGCTCTGTGTGTGACAGGGGGCAGTGCCCCAAACCCCTGATCCGCCCTGCTCTGTGTGTGACAGGGTGCGGCGCCCCAAACCCCTGATCCGCCCTGCTCTGTGTGTGACAGGGGGCAGTGCCCCAACCCCCTGATGGGCCCTACTCTGTGAGTGATGGGGGGAGCTCCTTAACCCCCTGATCGGCCCTGCTCTGTGCATGACAGGGGGGAGCTCCCCAACCCCCTGATGGGCCCTACTCTGTGAGTGACAGGGGGCAGCGCCAAAGCCCCCTCATTGGCCCTGCTCTGTGCGTGACAGGGGGTGGCGCCCAACCTCCCCGTTGACCCTGCCTTGAGTGTGACAGGGGGCGGTGCCCCAACCCCCCAATCTGTCCTCCCCTGAGCGTGACTGAGGGTGGCATCGCAACCTCCCAATCTGCCCTGCTCTGTGCATGACAGGGGTGGCGCCCCAACTCCCCAATCTGAGCCCGACTTGGGGCTGCACCTAGGGATTGGGCCTGCCCTCTGCCACCCGGGAGCAGGCCTAAGCCAGCAGGTCGTTATCTCCTGAGGGGTCCCAGACTGCGAGAGGGCACAGGCCAGGCTGAGGGACCCCCTCCCCCCCGAGTGCACAAATTTTTGTGCACTGGGCCTCTAGTGAAATTATATTGGTGAAAAAGGCAGCCTGTCTACTGTCACGATGCAAGTTAGACACGGGCCTCACTGACAGCGAGACAGGTGTATTGGCCTTCTTACACATTGCGGGGACACTCCTCACCCTGAGAGAACAGGGTGACGAGCCTAGGCAGACTTGCTGAGCCTGTCTCTTTAACAGCTCTTCCTCCAGGACCAGGGGGCCTTCTGCTTGCTTGTTGCAGACTCTAAAGGTAAGAGAATCCTACCTGTAACATATCTGCCTGGAGGAGTGATTCTTTCTTGCAAGGTAGTTGTGGAGACAGAGCCCTGGGTGTCACAGCACTAGGGGCCAGAAGACGCGAACAGTTTAGGACAGTGATGGCGAACCTTTTGTGCTCGGCGTGTCAGCATTTTGAAACACCCTAACTTAACTCTGGTGCCGTGTCACATAGAGAAATTTTTTGATATTTGCAACCATAGTAAAACAAAGATTTATGTTTTGATATTTATTTTATAGATTTAAATGCCATTAACAAAGAAAAATCAACCAAAAAAATGAGTTCGCGTGTCACCTCTGACACGCGTGTCATAGGTTCACCATCCCTGGTTTAGGACCTGCCCCTTGGTCTGCTAATGTGGGTGTTCAGCAAAGTTGTGAGGGAGAGGCCAATGCTCACCCAGTTAAAATTTTTCGTGACTGTCAGCATGCAGAAGCTGTTGATCCTGAAGAGGCTCTGCAGGCTTGAACGGGAGGCACACCCAGCCCCTCCGCCCCACCCTGAGTGCTGTGGCTGGGTGACCCCAAACTAGAATGCAAACCTGGGGAGGAGGGAGAACACACTGTGAATGACCTGAGAGGCAGAGTCTTCCTGTCAAAACGAGCTTTAGCAAAAGACAGTTACATTCCTGGACATGAGAGTTCTGAGCTGAGGAGCCTAGTGGCTCCGCATTTATAAGCCCCATGTCCTGGGAGAAAACGCGACAGAATAATGTGAATAACCAAGAAGCAAGGCAAAAATGCCTCAAAAGAAAATGCTATTTCCAGGCTATAAATCCCCCAACAAACTTCTCCTTCGATTGTAAGGCCCTTTTCTTTCTTCTTGAACTTTGTCGACATTGAAGGTGACAGTCCATCTTCTGATGATTTCAGCAGTGATTTCACCATCCAATTCACCCCACCTCAACCGAACAGCTCACTCCTTCAGCTCAATTCTCAGTGAGCAAGACAGAAACAAAGCCAGCAGCCCTGTGTGGGGGAAGGTGTGTAATATTTGAAGTCAGCCACCTCTGGGTTCCTGACTCCTTACTGCGAGCTGTGTGACCCTCCGTTTACTCAGCTACCAAATGAGGTATCCATTTCCCAGGGGGCTGTGCGGCTTACTGAAATGCTTATGTAAAGTCTCCCTCATCTCAGTGCCTAACTTGGAAGCACTGAGTAGGCAAAAAATTGGTCCCTGTCTGTAAAATTAACTTTTAAAAAGACTGAATTGGGTCCTAGCCAGTTTGGCTCAGTGGACAGAGCATAGGCCTGTGTACCAAAGGGTCCTGGGTTTGATTCCGGTCAAGGGCACTTACCTTGGTTTCAGGCTCTTCCCCAGCCCGGGGCCCTGGTCGGGGCTTGTGCAGGAGGCAAGCAATCGATGTGTTTCTCTCACATCGATGTTTCTGTCTGTCTTTCCCTCTCCCACTCTCCCTAAAATTCAGTGGGAAAATATCCTCAAGTGAGGATTAACAAAAACAAAAAGACTGAATGGGGCCTCTCTGGCAGTCTGCTTCAGCCTTGAAGACAGATAACATTTATCAAGCCCCCACTACGTGACAGGTGACTGGAAGTGCTAAAATGAAGGAACCCAGGAGGTACTGTTATGTCACCCCTTTCACAGATGAAGAAAACCAGTCGTGGAGGGGCTAAGGGATGTGCTTAGGATTCCAGGGCAGGCAGTGGAGGGAGGCCCTTCTGTTCTTTTTTGTTTTGTTTTTGTTAATCCTCACCCAAGGATATTTTTCCATTGATCTTTAGAGAGAGTGTAAGGGAGGGGGAGAGGTAGAGAGAGAGAGAGAGAGAGAGAGAGAGAGAGAGAGAGAGAAACATCGATGTGAGTAAGATACATCTATTGGCTACCTCCCACATGCACTCCAACCATGCCCTTGGACCAGGGCTGGGGATCTTGCCTGCAACCGAGGTATGTGCCCTTGACCGGAATCAAACCCAGGACCCTTCAGTCCGAGGGCCAATGCTCTACCCAGTGAGCCAAACCAGCTAGGGCGGTCCTAGCTGAAAATCTGGCCCACCACCATGTTAAGGAAGTTGTCTGTGACTTCTTGTCTGTTTCTCCATTAGCCACCGAGGTCAAGGAGTGCCTGGAAAAGCAGGAGCCAAAGAACCATTTGCTGAATGAGGTGTTGGGTGCAGAGTGCCTGGCACACAACCAGCCCTCCTCTGCTGAATGAAGAGCAGGCCCAGGAGCCCCACGTGGGAAAGGCATGATGAAAAGTCATCGTCACTGATGGATGGGGTCATTGAAGCGTAGCTGTGGCATTTGTACTTTTTTAACGGATTCGGGTATCTCACAGCTTTGTCTTCTCATGGGCTCGTTAAGGTTCCAGAAAAGTAAAAACAAACAAATGACTGCAAAAACAAACCAACAGCAGGGGAAAAGCACTGGATCTTTAATCCAGCCCACCTGACCACCTCAGAGTGGGCTGACAACTCACACTGTCTCAAAGGAATTTCAAAAATCTGGCCCAGCCCCAACTTAAAACCCATAAAGAGAGAACGGGGATTAGAAGCCTAGTAGAGAGTGGGGTAGGAAAGTGGAGGGAGGGTCTCAGGCCTTTTTGCTCCCCCTGAGGCTTACAGGAGTCCTAGTTCATAATCAGAGAGGTGAGGCCGGCACAGTTTAGGCTTCGGAACTGCAAACTCATCAGGGGACAGGCAGGTGGCGTCAATGACCCAAGGTGGGTGTGGGAAATAGGGAAGTCATGACTGCAGTCACATGTCAAGACTGCAGGAAAATGCGGGGCCGGGGTGGGGTTGGGAGGGCGGGGGCTTGCAACCTAGTTCAGTATCTGTTAAAACTGAAGTCTTATTTCCCCACTCTGACTGAACTTGGGCGGAGCTGCAGAGTCTAACCCCAGGGCCCCGCCACAGCTGACTTGGGTGGAGCTGTGGGGACCCTCAGGGCCCGCCACAGGAGGAGAGATATAGGTCAGAGCCTCCCCAGGAGTTCAGTTCAGGCTTTGGGACTGGAATTCCCCTGGACTAGCAGATCTGCAAACTGATCTGATTGTTCTCCCGTGCATTCTGCCAAAACAGGTGGGTGCTGGGGGTGGCAGGAAGCAGGGTCCTCGGCTGCAGCTCCTACTGCCTCTCAGGCCTTTGTTGCTAGAAGGTAGATTTCCCCGAGTAGTTAAAAATCCTGACATGTGCGTGAAAGCTGTCATCCTATTTAGCAAGAAAGTCCAAGTGGGAGTCAAACTAAATACATCTGCAAGCCGGAGCTCGTCTGTCGGAAGCAGTCGTGAATCACACCAGCCACTCCGCGGTGGTCAGATGGTGGTGGTGCTGAGGGAAGCTGGCGAGGGAACTGCTGGTCCCCGCTGGGGAGAGGTGTTGGGTTCTGGGCATCCCACACCTGACTGCTCTGGTTCGTGTTGTTCTGTCGTGGCATTGGTGCCACCTAGTGGACTTTCCAGGGAGCGCCCTATGTTTAGACCTCCAAGTTGAGTCCTACAGAGGACTGAGGGTGGTGGGGGAACATGCTGACGAGTAAAAGCCAGCGCTGAAGCACATCACACGTGAAATGGAAGTGTGTTTTGGGTAAACCTCGACTCACAGCTGGGTGGTACATCGAGGTAGGACCAGAGGGAAATCAGTGGGGTTTGTCTTGCTGTTTCCTTCCGCCGCGCAGTCCTGCTTGCTAAGCCTGTGGTCTGAGCTGATAGATTCCGCCCCTTCATTCCAGGGGAGGCGCCCAGGGCCCAGAGCCCAGAGCGGGAAATAGGGAAGTCGTGACTGAAGTCATCATGTCAAGACTGCAGGGTTTATCTCTGTAGCCTCTGGGGAAATCCCCAGTCCATGTCTGGGGCTCAGTGTATCCTGTTTCAGAAGGGTAACACCTGTGCTTACAGTGTTAAAATCCCCTCTATCGTCTGTGTTTGTCAAGCTATCTTACTATTTTCCCTTCAACTTTAAGATCACTTCTCACCCCTTTATTTTTGGAAAAGGACAACCTTTGTTTCTACTGTTGAGTAGAACACCATGCTGCATCTTACCAAGTGTTTCCCTAAAACCCATTTGCTTGAGGACACCTGCCCCAGCTCCTCAGAAAGCACCCCGCCCACATTGGGGCATCACCTTACTCCGCGGGCATTAGCACTTGCAGTTGCACCTCTGTGCAGCCTCCTGGGCCTGGGTTTTGTCTCCGGTGGAACGTTGCCAAGCCATGGGGCTTGGGTTTTGTTATCGGTTTTTCCTTGAAGGCCTGATGTAGCCCTGCACACACGCTCTGGCTATGGACGCTCAGCTCTCCTTTCCATACCACTCTGAAACTTCCTGCCCAACCACCAGCATTTTTGTACCATTGATACCGCTGTAAGAGCAGGGGGCAGGCATCTGGGGTGATCTCCAGCTTTGAAAACTGGCATCATGACAGTATGTTGAGGCTATTACGAAGCCAAATGAAACATTGTGTTTTGGTGTCAGCTCTGTGTGCTGAATGAACGTTACAGATCTCTGGGAAATCGTTAGAAATACAAACACACTCACTAGAGCACAAACAAAAGGTCTTGGGTTTCTAGGTCTTCATTTCATTCCTAATTTCCACTTTCAGAAGGGGCACTTTTGTCTCAAATTTGAGCTTTTCTAATTGTAAGATGAAACAGGTCTGACAGTGCGTAACGGGGCCAGTAGGTGTGTCACGAGCCCACTGTGGGGAGTGCAGCGCATGCTTCGTCTGCTCTTCCCACCTTTAAACACCCACAGGCCTGAGTGGGAGACACCCTGTGTCTGGGTGGCATTTGGAAGGAGTGGTGTTTTAGTGTTATTAACAGACACAGCCCCAGGACTGCAGGGTAAGCTGATGGGGGAGGGGTGGGAGGTCATGCAGAGGGAATTCGGAAGGTGGGTGAGAGTGACCACCTGGGAAACACCCAGTGCCGGGGTCCTGCCCCAGCGGGTCCAGGGGTCCCCAAAGGCGTGGACGGAGTCGGCGAAGAAGGAATGACACGGAGATAGTGTTCAGTTGATCAGCAGCCTAGCCAGGATCTCCAGCCAAGTTCTGGTCTCGATCTCCAGAGAGGTTCTGGTTAGGATCTCCAGAGAGGTTCTGTTCAGGTTCTCCAGTCAGGTTCAGTCACCAGGTTCTAGTCAGGCTCTCCTGCCAATCTCCGCAGTCAGGTTCAGTCCAGGATCCCCTGCCATGCTCTCTCGCCAGGCTCCGCCTCCAGGCTCCGAGGCCAGTCCCTGTCCAGGATCCTCCGGCATGCTCTCGCCAGCGAAGTTCTTCTGTCTCTAGAGAACTTTCTGTGTAGGTTCTGTGCCTAGGCTCTGTCTCTCTTGGTCCTGTCTTCCAAGCCCTGTGTTCTGAGTTCTGAGTTCTGAGTTCTGTCTCTCGCTGTCTTGTTGCATCTGTATTTATACCAGTTGATTCAATCCTATCAATCTCTATTACAAAGGCTAGGGCGTTTCTTATCTCCATTCCAGGGAGAAAAGATTATGTAGTTTAAGCATGATTGTTCGTAGTTAAAGGGATTAATTACCCGCCTGGCACTTAGTTGAGGGGTTTTATTCCCTCCCTAACTTCAGGGGAAAATCCCTACCTGGGGATTCAACCTTTCTCGGAGAGGTGACTTTGGTTAAAACACAGCGCCAAGAAGGTGAGCAAACATATTAAGAACCGTATGCCAAATATGCCAGGTCCCTTGAAACAGCAAGGATGGACCGGCTCCCGGCAACCCAGGGGGCCCAGCAGACTCCACTAGGCAGAAACCGAAGAAAAAAGTTATCCCTGCTTGTCTGCAAGAATAGTGATGTCAGTCAGGGATGGAGACAAAGGGGGAATTTCTAGAGTCCTTGTAGGATTAAAAGTCCTATTCGGTGTGGTTACTTGAGACGAACAGGGACTGTCTTAATCTGGATGTAGCCAGCCAATGAGCAGCACTACTCTTACTGCAGACTGCTCCAGCCACTATTAAACTGGAAAACGGCCTTCAGTAACTGAGAGTGAGCCATAGAGAAAAGTTTTTATAGTAACATCAAAATGGCTATTAAGCCACTGCCTTTTGCATCACCCCTTCACTCCTGGAATGGAAGCTGATCTGAGCAGCTGAGGTCCTGGAGCTGCTGGGACCAGGGCCTGGCAATTCACTTAGGTGTTGACTCTCCCACCCCTTCCCCAGGCTCTGCCTCACCACCTCTCCACCAAGGGCAGCTGTGGCCCAGTCCTCGAGGGAGGGATGCAGAGGCCAGGAGTCAGATGAGAGCCAGGAATGCTGCAGGGGTAGGGTTCTCAGAGACTCTCCAGAATGTGGAGATGGCACCTTCCAAGCCAAAAGGGAGTAGCTGGCAATAACTGGGGCCAGCATCTGAGGCCTTATCCTGACAGCAGCTGCTTTCACACCTTATGAAGGTGGGCTGAAGCTTCTAGTTTATAAGATGGCAGAATGGGTGACCCAAAGGGGGGAAAAAGTCATCAATTACTTGCATTGCGATAGCCTGGATGCACCTGTAGGTTATCTTCCTGGTTAGGACTGGTATTTTACACCAATCCTGCCACTATCAGATGTTGCCAATAGGGCTTTGACACGAGAAAGATATATTCCTTTGTGGGAAGTTCTGGTCTACAAATAAGTCAAAGTGGCCAGAGAATTTAGGTCAAGGTGAGTTTATTGTCCACATATCATTACTAATCGCATCCAAAACCATTTCCAAACCCATCTTTACGCTAGTCAGAATAACAGGTTATTATTTCTTAAAATCACTTAACACTGAACAGACAGGACCTCTTCAAAGGCAACTGACTATACCATGTCACCATCGTAGCCAATAAAGCATTTTCCCAAACTTCCTAAAAACCTTTTTATACTGATCATGCTACTTTAGCACTTGCTAGCATCCCGACCAAATAAACACCCACACCTCTTATAGAGTATATTGTGAGAGAATTACATTGACTTGATATGGCATCACACTCATTTAAAGCAAAAAAAAAAAAAAATTATAATAATAATAAAAGAAGTCCAAGATGAGACACTGTAACTGAGAGAGATCTGAGGTACACGGTACAAGGGCAATGAACGTAATGGAAAAAATCCAATGGCCTGGTGGTTTGCTGGGGATAAGAGTTGGCTAGCAATAAGAACTGAAACCCATGAACAACAAAACACCACCTTGCTTTTAAAGGACAGGCACCTGTTAAAATACATTGAATACTATAATGGCTACAATCAGTAAGGCACTTTTTCCCCCAACCTAGGCTGCAGGCAAAGGAATAAATGATGCAGCTACAGCGTGCATGGATACATTTGCTGATGGCTTCTTGAAACCTGAGCCAAGAATCAGGTCTGATAGCCCAGCCAAGTCTAAAGCAGAGGCACACAAATATAGGAGAATAGTTCTGAAAAATGTAGACTGAATGATGTTCTGGGTTTAGAGTCTGGGTTTAGAAACCATGTGGCGTGAGGAAGTCATAAACATCCTCTCCAGTCTTCCTGCCCTATTTTGTACAAATGGACAATGGCATGAGCAGCTCTTGAAAACGGGTCCAAGCCCATAGCAGTGGAAGCCTGCACTTTCTATGGCTGGTTTGTTGGCTTAAGGGGACTTTACTGTCTCAGCATTGATTTCCCTTTTAAAGCTATTCTCAGGGTTGGACTGTCTCAAAGATAAACAAAGAGGAATCCTTTTGGCTTAGAAGCCAACTGGCTTACTCAGACTTCCTCCCATCCCTACCTTCCATTCCCACACTACCAGTGTCATCTCCTTGAACTAGAAAATCATTATTTACATGATATAAGGTGCGAGTCTATTTCTTCCCCCAGGCCTACCCGCTTTGGCCCACGGAGAGAGAATTCCCCTGCCCTCTTTGAGAAGTCATCCAATCCTGCCTACTGTCCTTATTAACCCCGTCCCGGGGCCCCCAGGGCAGTGTGGAGAGGCCCTGAAGGGGCCAGGCTGCAGGCAAGCTGCGGCGCCCTCTGAGAGAAGCCCACCCTGCTAGCGAGGGAATGAGGCTGATGCAGTCAGAGCTGCTTCCTCCCCCAGCCTTGTCACTGAAGCCCCTGCTGGCCTCTGAGCCATGGGTGCCCTTAACAGGATGACAGAGGCAGAACAGAGCCTCTGAACAAAGTGTGTAGACCGAGGAGGACCTGGCCGTCAGGCGTGGTGAGCCCTCAGCGGTCCTGGGGCAGTCCCAGCCCAGGCTCCTCTAAGAGCAGCCGTTCCGAGGGGCTGTAGCACCGGGGACTCTCTGCTGGGGGATCTGTCCCCTGCTTCCACCTGCAGGCTTCGTGGCTGATATGAACCCGCATGGGATTAAATTATGCTTAGCATATATTTTTGGCATACGAGGATTTTCCCCACCTAGGATTTGGCCAAAACAGGGAAAGGAACAAAATTTGGCAGGCTTGGGGAACAACTTAGCCCCCACTGACGGAGAAAAACAAAAACACAGAGAGGAGGAAGTGAAGAAGAGATTTTGTTGTTGTTGTTGTTTAAAAGTAGAAAAAGATCAGAACAGGTTTGGAACCCCTTTAAGCAGGAAGTGAAAAATAAAAAAATAAAACCACGAGCACTGAGCTTCTCTGAGACAAAATCTCCTACCAAGGAAACCAAGGCCGAGGAGAGGGCGTCAGCCACTTCAACAACGGGTTCCCTCTTTTGTTTAAAGGAGGGGACCGGCAGGAAAACCAGACAACCTAGCACCTTCCCCATCAGCAACCCCACACCGAGCACCTAGGCCCCGAGGACAGGAAGTAGGAACGGCTAGCAGGCCCCAGGGGCATCTGGGCCCTCAGAGAAAGCGGGAAGTTACAGGCTGCAGGGCGTCTGCTGGCCTGCTTCCTTCCCCGTCAGGCTCTTTCCTTTGCTGCTGCTTCCGTCCGGGCTTACGGGCTGGTCACTGTGGAATAAGTTTGTACCTCATCTTGTCTTTATGCTCCCAGACCCTCCAGAGCTCTAGGACCACGCCTCTTCCCACGCTATGGGCTCCCCAGACCCCAGAGTGTCCTGTGCCACGTGGGCTCTTAATAAAAGACCGCCTGCACGGCTTTCCTCTCCAGAACTTCAGAATTCACCACCCACTACCCCACCAGGAACTCCCTAGAATACAGGGTGACGCTAACTCACCAAGTCCTGAGCCTCCTAAACACGCTGTGAGAATCTCACGCATCAGGACTCGCATCTCTGTGAGGAAGCGGCCCCCCCACCCGCCTCAGCTACCATCCAGTCACCATCTGGCCTATGTCCCCCATCACACCAATTCAATGGGATGTAAACCTAAAACATGCACTGCTGCTTAGCAGAGGACCTGGCCTTGCACAGCGCCTGCTGCCCCGTGGGAGACCAGTGGGGGGAGGAATCCCCACAACACTGCGAGCTGCAGATTCAGACCTAGAAAAACCTCTGTGATCACCGTCACCTGGGGATGCCTGTGTCAGGGAAGGAGAGGGAGGGAAAGGTCCTTGCAAGAGGAGAGGACCCTAGTGATGAAAGCCCTGCTGTAGGAAGGTCTGTAAGACGAGGGTCTCCCAGCAGTCTGCTGAATTCTTTAGCCTGTCTCCTGATACCTAAGTGCAAAGCATGACTTCCTCATCCACCGCCTAAATGTCTGTGCGGAATGTCTGCGTGGGGGGAGGGGAAACCCCTTGGTTCAATTGTATTTTTTCCATCATGATGAGGAGACCAGAGTCAAAATGGAAGCCTGATGACCTTCACCACTGAAGAGGTCCCTGGGTGTGAGACCCTGGGCCAAACCCACCCCGCTGCCCACAGCCTCCTCCCGCCTTCTCTCCCCACACTCATGGGCTCCCAAGCAGAAACTGTAAGGTTGTGAGGTATTATGAAAACAAAAATGTGAATTGTTTTCTGTTGTAGCTATTGATTTTTGACCAGTAAACCTGAGGTAAAGGATACTCTGTCTTTGAAGAATGTGATCAGAGAGGAAAAAAAAAAATCCAAAAGGGAAATAAAAAAAACCAACACCAACTGTGAATATGCTACCAGGAGAAAAACTATGGAAGGGATTTTCCAGTACAAAGAACTCATATAGCAACCATCTACTTCAGGTCTTGGAATTTAAGCAGTAAAATAATATATTATAAAAATGTTTATAAAATAGCAGCACACTGTGAAAAACATTACAGCTAGGTACTGTTAATGTGAATAAGGATGAATTAGCTTCTTAGCAGCGCAAAAAAAAAAGTAATAAAAAAAAACTGAACATAATAAAATGAAAATAAGAGACCCTTACGTTTTTCTCCATCTTCAACCCTCATACTATGAAACAAGGCAGAATCTGTGTATAAAATAATTCTTCAAAGGAGCCCTGTTCTGATTTTTCCTTTTTGCTTAAAAAAAAAAAAAAGGCAAATATTTTAACAAATAGCTTCATTACCTGTCAATTATAATTGTGCAAAAAAAAAAAAAAGTTATTGCTCCAACTTCTGGCTAACTGAATGTGTTTAAGATGTGGAGAGGAAAAATATTCAAGTACACTGAACAACTTTGCAACTAATTAACAAAAAGTGTACAAGGGAACAAAATGCCACACTGCTGTTCAGCTGTCTTTGCACCAGCAATAATTTTTCTTTCCATGTCCAAAGGGGAAGTACATAGGCGGGAATTAAGATCCTTACATGCATCAAAACGATAACAGATCTTTGTTTTTAGACTTTTCTGAGGAATGTTGTGATGGGAATGTCAGCGGAGAGGGTTGTCTCTTCAGTCCTAGTAGGGACACCAGAGCTATGTCCCAGAGAATGTCAGATACCAGAAGCAAATAGTACCAGGTGGGAGGGGGAGGGGCACCGGAGAAGAAGGCGGAGTCTATTCCGTATAATTTGCATAAACCATCCCATCTATCCCTCCGGAACAATTTTTCAAAGTGCTTTTCGAATGGAATGGTTTATAACAACGCTAAAGTGTGGACCAGACATGCCAATCAGCACCAAAAATTAGTTTTCTCCTAGTAAGGAATGCCAGGGTCACATTACTCTCTTCAGACGTTAAAAGATTCCATTCCAGATCCCACCCTTGGTCTCCATCTGCCTCTGTTTCATGTGAGGTTTGGTAATGGCCCAGAGCTACACTGCCCCTTCAGACGAAATATGGTGGTATATGCAATGAACCATGTTTGGAAGAAGAAGCAAGATGTCAAAAAACATAAACCCAGGTCCCAATCACCTGTGTCCAACTGGAAAGTAAAACATCTGTTTTAGGTAGCAGCTACTGTAGACAGCAAGAGTTCCTAACTAGAGATCCAGCAATGCTCCTGACTTAGTCATAGGTGGTCAAGACCAAACGTGCTTCTACATCCAAAATGGTTCAGTCACTTCGAGAGATTGTTTCATCCTCCCTCCCCACTGTGTCCGACCTTGTTTCCAATTCCTTCTCGAGTTCATGGCTTAGCAATCTAGTGCCACAAAATGTATACGCTGTTCCTTGAAATTATCCTAGTAGGGGTGTATACGTGCTAGTTTATAACATGAAAAAAAAAGTCTCCTCTAATTTCTTCCCATAATGCAGGCGTACATTTTCTCTAGCTACTCTGCAGTTACCTGTAAGCATTTTACTATGACTTTTTAACATAAACAAGCAATAACTGTTCGCATACACAAGGGAGTCCCTTCTACTGTACTTCAAATAGGCACCAAATGCTTTTAATTATTCCGGCTTTATAGGACCTTTTTCTCTCGCTTCTAAAAGATCCTTCAATATGATCTAGGTGGGAGCAGAATTTTGTTTTTTTAATTTCACCCTAAAACATAACAAAACAACCAGAGAGAAGGAGAGAGCAGATTTGAACACATCTCTCCCTTGCGGCCCGACTGACATCTCACAGGTCAATATCACGCACGTCTGTAGGGGTGCTGGCTTGGTCCACCACTTCCTCCTCTTCCTTGGATCCATCCCCCTGCTCCTGAAACTGCTGCAGGTTGCTGATCAGCACCTCCTCAATCTGCTCCTGGCAGGCTTTGAGGCAATCCTAGGAGGAGAATGATCCAGACCAGAGAACTGTTAGCAACATTAACAGGGCATATATAGAGCGTTTGATAAAGAAAATGCACACACACACACACACACACACACACACAGTTCAAGCCGCCTATCATTCCATACTAGTTTTCCAGCAGAAATAAATATGAAGTAAAGGAGATGTGTTTTTGAAGTGCCTCGGAACCTCATTACTCCAAGTCCATGTTTTGCCGTCACCTGGGAGCGTGTTAGAAATGCAGAATCTCAGGTGATTCATGTGCACAGGAGAATCTGAGATGCTCTGGCCTAGATGATGAGCCACGCAGTGTCTGGCAGTAATCTAAGGGCCAAAAGACACTTTCTGCTGGGGGAAGTTGGAGGTGATGGAGAACAGGGGCAGACAGTGCCATAGGAGACAAGGGGTAAGAGAAGAATGGGCTGAACTGCACCCGGTTCTCACTACGCTGTGAAAGTGCTTAAAAACAAAAATCCTGTTTTTCTGCTTATTTACCATTCCCTTAACTCTCAGAAAAATACAATACAGAATGCTTACCAAATTCTGGACACTTTGTGCTGTCCAATTTGGGTAAAAGCAAAAATTTGCAGGCTTGCTCTGATATGAGTGTATATTGGCAGGGAAAATTCCAAGTGTCTGCCCCAAGGCAGAAGCCTCTGTTAGCTGGCCGATGGGGAATGCAATGGCAAGTCACGGTGTCACTAGGGAGAGACTATGGCTCCTCCTAACAAGCAGGGTGTGAGCTGAACAACTTGCTCAGTGGGTATTCCAACCTCTGTCCTCTGCAAGGCTGCTTTTCTGCACCCTCTCCAGCAGCATGTACACACGGAAAATATGCTCACTTGAATGTGGGGCAGAGGGACAGACAGAAGCTCTGAACCATACATTTAAAAAGGAGTTCCTGTTAGGTGTCAGCAATGAGACCTCCCTCAGCTGAGAATCCCCTTCCTGGGACAGAGCTGACTCCTGCACATTAATGCCCTGGGTTGGCATGTAGGGCTCTCCTTGGGCTTCCCAGGAGCATGTGAATCTCCTGTGAGCTGGTGGAGAGTGGAGAGGAGTGGTGGAGCCATTGCCTGCAACCAGTATGCCAACTGCTCAAAGCCCGCGTCCTGCCCGAGGAGCATCTAGCTCCCCAGGCTGCAGCGCAGGGCCCAGGCAGTGACCTGAGGAGAGGCGCCTGCCTCCAGTCCAGCAGGGCTGCTTGTGCTAGGAGGTCACACCGAGGGAAGGAAATAGAAGCGGGGGCCAGTTGAAGAGCCTGAAGGGGGAAGGAGGCCAGGCTGGGAAGAGTGGGATAAAGTATTTCCAAAGGGCAGAATTATACGACCACATACACAGGTAATCACAGAACCTGCGAATTTGGGGGTCCAAAGGACTTTTGGACATTAAACATCAAAGTGCTCTCATTTTATAGCTAGACCCTAAACCCAGGCTTGTCCCCCAGTTACTGGTTAAAAGCTAAGACTGGGCTTCTGAAGATAAGCCTCCAGTTTCAGAACTTCTTCCCCTATGCTCCTCGTTTTCTTCCCAGCTCCAAGTAGAGACTTACAGGCCCGAGATTCTCCAAGCAAAGGAGATCTAGCCCGAGCGGCACCCCCAGTGGAAGGTAAAATGTAGCGCCCAAGACCTCGGCTTCCGCCAGCCTCCGCAAGCACCGGCATTGTGGTTCGATGCCCCAAATTAAGCTGATCCAACGGGGAGCCATAATGCTCGTCTGTCGGCGTGGACAGGTGGCAGTCCACAGCCGGAGGTCGGGAAAGCCTCCAACTCCCATGATGCCGGCCCCTCCTGGCCCACGCCCCCAGCCACGGTGCCCTTACAGCGGGTTTGCGACCTCCAGCTCCTCGCACGGCCTCCACTTCCTCCTCTGGCTGGCTCCAGCCCCGCGCCCTGCACCCTCCTCTGCCTCCATGAATGGGCCCACGGAACTCCTACCATTAGCCCTCAGTGTAACTGCATCACTCCATTGTCGCCACACACGCACTGCACTCAACGGGGGACAAAGGGCTGAATGAGCCCCAGGCCCTCGCCAGCTCAGGCAGAGACAACTTAGGAAACTGCCTCATTCTTCCTCTCTTCACAGGCTGTTTGGAGTATTTCCTTGCATCCCAATGAGGCTCACAGCAAAAATAAGGCAAGAGAGGGAAGCCTCAACCTCCAATTCTATCCCCCACCTCCTACCCCACCCTCCTTCCGAGCACCTCTTCACGTGGGTCTTGTTAGATGGGCCTTAGGTAAGGTGCTGGGGGGCCCAGAAGGACCAACACAATGCCAGGGACCCTGTGAATAAGCTGTCAAAACAAACTTCTTTCACTTCGCTGCTACCTTTTTAAATAGCTCACTGACCATCAGGGTCATGACATGCCAGGATGACCCTAAAGAGGGGACATCTCGGAACCTTCTCTGGGCGGCATTTTAGCATGTGATAGAGTTTGGATGCAACCTAAGGAGAAGAGGATAAATGTAATGGCCAGATCACCAGAGTCTATGTCTGTCCTGATAAATATCTTCCAATAACTTCACAACATCATCATGGCCTGCCGGTCTCAATTCTACGTTTTCATTAGCGAATCGGTGCAGTTGTGTCGCGTGAAAATGAAGCGACTCGCTCTAAGACAAGGTCAGGTAAGACTTTCTGAGGACCCTGGCATATAATTGATGTTGAGAAACAGAAAGCTTTTGAAAAGAGACCAGAGGATTAGAAAAACACTTGAGACACATGTGCCCAGCCTTTGTCCTCTGTTCCTTCCTTCCTCCTCCCCTTGTCTTCAGCATCACCCCGCAATGGCTCTGC
Organism: Myotis daubentonii; assembly: GCF_963259705.1. Taxonomy (NCBI): domain Eukaryota; kingdom Metazoa; phylum Chordata; class Mammalia; order Chiroptera; family Vespertilionidae; genus Myotis; species Myotis daubentonii. The sequence continues at coordinate 93,280,920 of NC_081841.1, forward strand.
CAGGGGCTCCGGAGAAAGAGCTGAGTAAAAGCTGGATCTTGTTCAAGAGGTTCTATAGACAAGTGAGCAGTGAGATCAACGCTGGCACAGGGCATGAGCGGGGTGCCCAGGGGACGGAAGAGGCACCCCGATCCCGCCTGGAGAAGCAGGGAAGGGCTCACGGGGAACCAGGACAGCCCCTCCCGCCTCTCAAACTTACCCTTGGCAACGGAACCCGGTACAGGTTCCCCCAAAAGCCAGCACTGCCTCCCTGGCTGGTGTCTGTTTTTAGCAACACTTATGAGGGGAAGGAAAAAGTACTTAAAATATACCACCCTCTGAGACTTTTATTCCCTGTAAAACTGTCAGGCTTCTCACTCAGCTTTCTGTTTGGAATGAAGCGTTCCGGTTTATTTTGGCAACCAGAGGGAGCAACAAAGACCAACTTTCTCAGAACCGCATGGGTCCCTCCTATCAAAGCTTTCTGCTGCCGGCCAGGGAGCCAGAGGAGCTTGTCCGGCTGTCTCCAACCAATCAAGGGGACCCCCTTTTCAGCAGTTTGATCCCTGACAATCCCTGCACAGTGAACATTGTAAGCTTCAAGAGACCACAAATAACAAGGTGCACAGGGCAGCCTCAGCCTGCGGGGACTCGAGGGTAAGATGTTGGCTCTTCCCAATGCCCACTCAGTGCCGAGAGCCGGGGGGCACATGCAGTCCTGGGTGCCTGACTTCCCTGTGGGAGAGCTCACAAAAACCTTTGGGCATTTCGGTGTGGCCCAAGGACACTATATGTATGTGCATGTGTACATGTATGTTTTATGTGACAAGATGTGGGTAACATAAAATTGACCATCTTAATCATGTTTAAGTATGTTTAATGTACTTAAGCAGTGGCTTTAAGTACATTCAGTTTGTTGTGCTGCCATCACCACTCCCCATCTCTAGAACTTTTTCATCAGCCCACACTGAAACACCATAACCAACTAAATAGTTACTCCCCATTCCCTCCACTCCCTAGGCCCTGGTACCCTCTAGTCCAGTGGTTCTCAACCTTCTGGCCCTTTAAATACAGTTCCTCATGTTGTGACCCAACCATAGAATTATTTTCAGTGCTACTTCATTACTGTAATGTTGCTACTGTTATGAATCGTAATGTAAATATCTGATATGCAGGATGGTCTTAGGCGACCCCTGTGAAAAGGTCGTTCGACCGCCAAAGGGGTCGTGACCCACAGGTTGAGAACCGCTGCTCTAGTCCACTTTCTGTCTCTATGAACTTGACTGTTCTAGGTATCTCATAGAAGTAGGATTGTAAAATATTTGTCTTTTTGTGTCTGGTTTATTTCACTTAGCATGTTTTCAAGGCTCATCCATGTTGTAGCATGTGTCAGAAGGTCATTTATCTTTAGGGCTGAATAATATTCCACTGCATATACATACCACAGTTTATTTCTCCATTCCAATGACATTTTCAGTCATCAGGGTTACTCTGCTGAGAGGCCTGCATTTGACGTGAGGCCTGGTGAGCACCTTCATCTGACTTGATTTCCTATTGCATTTATAGCTCCTAGCACAGGATTTATCATTCATTAGTGACCTGCATTTGCGAGGGTTTACCTACCTTCCTCTTGATTCTCCACACTGCTGCTAAGTTCCTTGAAGGAAGGAACCTCATCTTTTATTTTCCATGCACGACCCATACCCCCAACTTCTACTGCAGTGCCTTGGGTCTATTCCTTGCCCATAATGCAAGGGTCTGGGACAAATGGGCCTTCAGTAAACACCTCCACAAGTGACGAAGGGTAAGTGCTTGGATGAAATACACCGCTTCTCAACCCAAGAAATGGTAAACAGAGCTCAGGAAGCAAAACTCACCTCCCTCCAAGAGCCGGTGCATTCTAAATTCTAGTCCTTATATTTTCCTTCACTCTGTGCGTCAGCTCTTCAGAGAACGCAGGCTGACGGGTGGGAGGAGTCTTAGCACTTGGAAGTTAGGCACACAGACAGCCTGGCCCCATGGTGCTCAAGCCTTTCCACTAAGACCTTTCCAGGCAAGAGTGTGAGCAAGCCCTCCGGGGACTAGGGGTAAGCTTGAAACTTACTGAAGTCTCACACTGTCACCTGAAAAGTGGTATAATTTTAGATTCTGCTAAGGTTCTGCTTGCTTTTTAATATTAAAATGTTAACCCCAGGCCTTGTGAGAAGGAGGCATGTCCACACTTCTCGGGTTCAATAGCTGGGATTTATGGAACTCTGAGGGAGTTTGTATCCATTTAACCCAGTCTGTCAGCTGACTTGAATGGACTGACTCCCTCATATCTGAAAGGGCAAGCATTTTCTCCAGCATGAAATGAGACTGGTTTGCAGTCTTGAAAAGCAGAGCAGCCCCAGAGCCTTGGTGGTACCCCAGAAACGACATCTGGCAGTCCATTTGAAACCAGTAAGGGGTGATAAAGAGAGAGATGGGAGAAGGTTGGAGACCCACCAGTGGGGCAATCAGCCAACTGGAGCAGGCCTATAAGTACCTGAGCGATGTTACCATGCCTGGGGGGTCAAACTCCTGTCACTGACATTTTTGTTTCTGGGGGTCAAAGGAAGGGCTTGCCTTAAGCTGGTTGGGAGTACTTGTTGAAAGGCAGCCTTAATAGGAGGCATTACTCAGAAAAGGGAGGAAGTGAGTCATTTCTATAAATGCTAAGTCCTGTCTCTAGAGGATTCAAAAAGCATTCCTCACCTGGAGCTGCCCTGGAGGGGTCGTTGCCATCTATATTTTGGAAACCATGTTTCAAAAGCCTATGCTTTGGAGCCAGCATTTTAAAAGCGTGTCTAAGAACTGTTTCAGAGGAGGCCGGGGCTGGTTCTATGGCACCATCAACACCTCCCTGCATCATTTCCTGGAGATGGTCATGAGCGGCAAGGCAAAAGATAGGTGGGCGGGTGAGGAAGCCAGCAAGCGGCAGGTTTAACCTTCTGCTCAGGGTCCCCGGTGAAGGCACAGGCCACAGGCCTGTCAACCACTTCATCCCTTAACTCAATATATTCCCACGGCACGACATTCAATATATTCCCCCGAACACCCAGAGGGGCCATCATAAAGTCCCCCGGCATTCCTGAGCCTCTCCATGGTGACTCACAAGGGCCTCAGAGCTAACACCCGCCCCAGCTGCCTTTAAACCAAAGATCTATTTCAAACAAAAAGATCCCAGGGCTGCAGCAAGGGTGGAGAGCAAAGTTCCCAGGCCACGTCAGAGCTCCCAGGTTCTAATCCCAACCCTGCCATTGCCCTCCCCCTCTGTGCCTTCCTGATCTCTCAGAACCCCCTGGCTCAGACCTGCTAAGGACTGCAATCTTCTACCAGCTGACTAGGAGGCTCACTTAACCCTGGTCTGTCTCAAAACCTTCTTGTAAGGAGCTTCAAATTCTGACAACCAGAATACAGCCCCTGGGCCTTCCACGGGGCGCAGCATGGAAAAATCCACGTCTAATAATAGTTCCTTCCGTTGGTGTGGCCCTTTATTCGCCTCAAAGTGCCTTATAATCTATTACCACATTGAACAAAAGGGAAGCGAGAGGCAGGGGAGGTGGAGGGGGTTGCCAAGGCTGACACCCTCTCATGGTGGGGACCTCTTGCACGGCCACTTCCTCCAGGACAGCAGGTCCGTGCTCTGGCCCTCCCTTCTCTGTGCCTTCCAGCCCAGGCATGAGCAGACACCAAAGCTCAACCCAAGGGGGAGGAGGCAGGCTGACATGTATATAAATGGGAAGGAAGCGAGTTCACATCCACTGGGAAGCCCATGCCATAAAGCCAAATTAGTACCCAGCCTGCCCTGCCCCTTGCGCCTGCCTGCTAAGTGCTTTTCTCTGTTTCCAGGCTTTGGAAACCTTCAGGGGAGGCCTTCCCTGCTGGATTTTGTACGTCCTTGGTTGTTGAACTCAGAAAACAGAAACCAACAACCACAAGCGTACCTGACACATCATCATCGAACCAGCTGTCTCTTTCCCTGAGCCCAGAAAGGAGGGGTCTGGTCTTAGCCGAGAAGGTGGCTGCCACCTACCACGTCGGTGTTGGTGATCTTGGCCAGCATCTCCACCAGGGCATCAGCGGTGAGCGAGCTCACTTCCTCATCCTGCTGCAGCCCGCAGACGGCAGCTCCCACACTTCCAGTCGCAATCATCGATGGTGGGTACATGGCGAACTTAAAGTCTGTGAAACGAGGCAGAAGGTCAGGGCACAGGCAGGAAGAGGTCCAGGAGCTCCCCAGCCTGAAGATACTCAGAAACAGACCCCGACAACCCTACAGACTCAACCTGTAAGGTTGGGTGGGGGGTGTAGGGGGAAGACATGGGTTGCACTTCAACTTGAACCTTCAAAAACAGTTCAACCTTGTGTTTCCCTTTCTTCCTCTACAATGCACAATTACAACCGTCCGCGGAAGCACTTTTTAAAAAATATATATTTTTAATTGATTTTTTACAGAGAGGAAGGGAGAGAGATAGCGAGCCAGAAACATCGATGAGAGAGAAACCTCAATCAGCTGCCTCCTGCACATCACCCACCGGGATGTGCCCGCAACCAAGGCACGTGCCCTTGACCGGAATCGAACCTGGGACCCTAGAGTCCGCAGACTGACGCTCTATCCACTGAGCCAAACCAGCCAGGGCCACAGAAGCACTTTTATCAGTGACCCCACTGTCCAGCGCCAAGTCAGTGGTGTTCCTAGAAACACTGCTGCTCACTGAACCATGCTCAGACCGCCCTCCCAGCTCGGCCAACCCCATGGACGCAGCAGGCCTGGCCATCTGACGGCCTGTCTGGCTTTCTTTCCTTAGCCCTCTCACTATTTCCACCTCTTGAGGGACATCTATTAGGATGATCTGCCCAAAGCCTGCTGTCCACTAGCTCCTCCAGAGCCATCTCCACCCCCATGGACACTAACAAAGCCAACCTCCCTGCCTCCTGCTCTGCTGTAGGTCTCGTCCCCAGGGGGCCACAGGAGGGCTTCTCTGCCCAATAACCTCATTAGCTTCCCCCTGTGGCATTCATAATGCAGAGGAGTAAGCCAGCCCGTGGCCCTGGGCCCACGAAAGCCTGGGTGGGAGCATCTGGCAGGGAAGGGCAGGAAGATATCCTTGGGCTCTCCTTCCTCTATTCAGTTCTCAGACCAAGAAGCACACCTCACACGTGCCTATCTTTGTTGTCCCTCTGCGTGCAAAACCAACTCCTATTTGTAGCAAATGAACTTCTAGAAGCCAGGAGGTATATATATGTGGTCCTGGGTGCAGCAGGCGCTAGTTACCCAGGACTCTATCTCTCTCTTGTTTTGTTAGGAAAACGCACTGAGGGAAGTCCTGGGGACACTGTCCCCTCTCCCCAGAACTGGGGAGCATCGTGGGCATGAACACAGCTGCCTCTCCACAGGTCAGCATAGCACAGGCTGGGCCTAGCACCCCCATGGTGAGGAGCTGCTGGTAACCAGGCTGGCCACTGCTCCATGCCACCCTCTTTGGCAGCAGACCAGCGTCCTCTAGAGCCAGGAGCAGCTGCCCAGCTCGCCTGCTTAGTCAGACAGGAGGTGGCGTTAGCACTAAGAAGCCTGGTCCAGGCGATGGGATCTTGAACAAGTCACTTCCTCCCTTAATGGAATCCCATTAAGATCAGCGTTTTTCTAACCCCCAGCTGCAGTTCATTAACGGGTCATGAAATTCATCAGTGGGGCATGACCAGCATTTTTAGTTGTTTAATGAAAGAGAAGAGGATAGAAAGTATCAGAAGCAGTGCCTGCAGTAAGAGTAAATACCATTTTGAGAAACTTTTGTATCAGTTTGATGTCTTTATGTGTCTCCAGAGTTGTGTTATATAGCCTATTTCTTCCTTCAAGGTTTAGGGCAAAAAGTTTAAAGACCTCAGGCTAGCTAATCTCCCAGATGCCCTCCAGCTCTAATTTGCTTTTACTCAAATCTGAAATAAGAGACTCGCCCTGGGTGGGTGGCTCAGTTGGAAAGGTTGTGGGTTCGATTCTCGGTCAGAGCACATACCTAGGTTGTGGTTCAATCACCTTATGTGTGGGAGGTGACTGATGCTTCTTTCACAATGTTTCGCTCTCTCTAGAAATCAATTAAAAACATAGCCTCAGGTGAAGGCTAAAACAAACAAAAAACAAACTCCCTAGGGAAAAACTCCCCAGAACAACGCCCTAGGAAAAAAGCAAGGAAGAGACAGCAGAATATAGCACGGCTTCCATCAGCCAGCGGTCACAGGCATCTCATCCTGCATGGCATCAGGTGCGGCCCCAGCACCACCTCAGGGACACCCCCTCTGCTGGTAGGGGAGCAGCAGTGAGAAAAACACCAGAATGACAGAATGAAACATCTGAAGGGTCATGACCTTGCACTAGCTCTAGTCAGCCAGCCAACCCTCCCGCTCCACCCCAATCCATGGGACATTCTACCCAACCCATTCAGCCATTTCTAAAAACCTTAAAACTTTGGCTATGTGATCGGATTGAGAAATGCCCATGATATCACTTGGGGGTGGGGAAAGGACAGAAAAACATGCATAGGTACTAATTTTACAACCTTTCATCAATATGTAAATACATATACACACACACATAGGTATGAACTAGGAGCGTACATAGAAAATGTATACAAATTTTACTACCATTTGGTTGGGGAAATAAATTTTTGTAAATTTTCTTTTAGTATTATTTTACTTTAGCAAATGAAACCAAGTAAACATCTCTCAGAAATCTCTAAGTCTCTTGGTAAAAAATTCCAAGAAGCTGTATCTGGGTGCAGAAGGCACATTCAGGGTAAGGTTCTCTTTCTACCCTCGCTGCCCACGGAAAGGTGAGATGTTTGTGACTTCCGGAGACTCCTCCTCCTGAAGTATAATGAGAAGCAATGAACTGGCCAGTGATCCATTCTGATGGATGTGAAACAGTCAGATGGTACAGCCTGGAGCATTCCCAATGACTGGTGTACACATGGGTAACTTCTAAAGAAACTTCTCAAAGAAAGAGGTACTTAAGTGGATAGAAGCCTTGGAGACACTGAGGAGGACTCTCCAAGGAGATGGGTAGGATTTGGACAGTAGGGCCAAGAAGCTCCAAGAACTGGAAGGCGGAATGCATGGAGGCCGATGTCCCACCACCTATAGCTCTGTGAAAATGGGCAAGTTCCTGACCTCTCTGAGCCTATTTTCTCACCTGCAAATAAGGATAATTATACCCACCTCATAGGGTCGTTCTGAGGATGAACTAAAATAATCCATGCAAAAGCATAGTGCCTGGCTCATGGTAAGGAATCTGTCAGCTGCCAACACCACCATCACTGTCATCACCACCACTGTTCTTACCACTGGAAACTCGTGTGGGATTGTGATGGGCAGTTCTGACAGCTGGAATCTGCTCAGCAGGTGAGGAGAAAGGTACCCAGCATCCCTGGTCCGCAGGCAGATGCTGAGTGAGAGCAGGCCAAGCATGCCAAGGGTGGGAGGAAAGAGGCTCTGTGCGACCTGGAGAATCTTTCCCTGTAAGTTGTGGGTGTGTACCAGAAATGACCTCATCAAGTCCCCAAAGCCTCCCGATGGTTTGTCAGGAGCTGGAGAAACTGAGGCCCCGCAGCAGAACCGAAAGAGGTCACAAGCACACAAGGAAGACATAAGGTGGCAACTCTCCTCCTAGGCCAGCCGTGGGCAAACTACGGCCCGCGGGCCGAATCCGGCCCGTTTGAAATGAATAAAACTAAAAAAAAAAAAGACTTTATCCTTTTATGTAATGATGTTTACTTTGAATTTATATTAGTTCACACAAACACTCCATCCATGCTTTTGTTCCTGCCCTCCGGTCCAGTTTAAGAACCCATTGTGGCCCTCGAGTCAAAAAGTTTGCCCAACCCTGTCCTAGGCCCTAAGGCACTCCGTATTCATTCAGGGTGGTTCACCCAAAGCCAAGGAGCTAGAAGCCCCTGGCACAGCTTCCCCTCTCCTGGTGAGGTCGTGGGGGCCAGGAGCAGACCTGAGGGGAACCCGGGTGCCCACAGGCAGCTCTGCTGCTGTCTGCTTGCTCGTCCATGTGGTCGGGATAGTGAAGAATTAATAACAGTGTACAATTCATCTACTTTGAAACATTTCCTTTACCGGTGAATCAATGAAGTCTTGAGAGGTTAAGTGACTTGTCTGATGTCTAATGCTAGGCCTGGGGTTCAGATCAAGACTTTTGGACTCTGGACCCAGTGCTCTCTCTATATAACTTACCAGAAGGTGACTAGTCCTCAAGATCACCTCCGACATCCCACTAAGGAATACAGGGTCCTCCTTCCTAGCAGAGGTGGAAGGAAAGCCCAGAGGAAAGAGCCCTGGCCCAAGGGTCAAAGGGATGGGTACCAGTCCAGCCATGGCCCGGGCGTGCTGGGTGACCTGCACAAGCCAGCCAAGGACACCACTGGACCTCCTCGGCCCGCTGGGATCCTTCGTCTGAGCAAGGGCAGTGAGAGGTGCTCGTGTTTGTCAGGTTGGTATTTATACTTCTTGGTAAGATTACACTGAAGAAAGAGTTATGAGCTAAACAGGTTTATAGGCACTGATTCCATGGCCTTGTGGGTAATTTTAGTGCAGATGGTTTTGGCTCTGGTGACCAAGGCCTTGAAGTACAAGAGAAACTGCTTTACTCTTGCTCGCCACTAGGGGGCAAGAGACCTTTGAACTGTGGCAATCGAGAAACAGATATTTAACCCAACCAGGCCTTTTCCTCTCTCTCCCCCTCCTCCAACCTGCATTCAGGTGGGCGTTTAAAAGGCCAATGAATGACGTTGGTAGACACACCTCACCTGCCACGCCCAGAAGAGGTTCAGCACACCCTGTCCTTGTGTGGCAGGACTGCCATTAAAGCTAATGCCAACTTCATGCCTAAGACCTCGGTGGGAGGAACAGGGGAGGAAGGCTGGAGAATGGTGAGCAGCCTGCCCCTCATTCATCTGACAGCCAGATGGGAAGTGAGATGTCACACTGCCTGTCCCCACAGCGCACTTACAGAACTGAGACTCTGGGTTCTTCCCGGTTCAACTGGCCGCTTCCCCTGAGCCTCATGACCTTTCAGCTGTGGAGGCAGCTAGAGACTCACAGCTGGAAAGGTGGTTTCAATTCTTCCTTCTGGGCAACCATGAAGGTAAACCTCCCCTTTCTGGGTCAGAGGCCAAGTCATTGGTCCTCTCCGGGCCTCCACTGCCCCTGGTGACGCAAAGTCATGAGACACCCTCTTGGAGAAGCCAGGAGGGCTGGCGGGCACATGGCTCTCACCATCACTTAGGCTCAGGCCTTGGGGCCCTCCTGTGCGTGGCACCGATAGCCAAGTAGAGCATCTTGAGGTGGGGCTCCCAGGCTCGGGGATGTGGGGCGCCATGGAGAGGGAGGTTAAGCACCTCCTCCCCCACCGCCACCCCCACTTCAAACTCAATGCCACTGTCTTGTAGGGTCTACTGGAATCTTCCGCTAAGCATGGTTTCAGGTGTCAAGAATCTCCCCACACAGGAGTGCAAGCCCGAGTCATCTGAAATGGGCTACTCTCCTTGTTTGCAGGCCTGGGGGGCTCTGAGGCATGGGTCTGCCTCCCTAGGGTCAGAGCTCTAGGAAAGGGAGTACCTGGAGTGAGTAGTTATGACTTCGGCCTCATCCTCACCCCAGTGCCTCCACTGAGCAGGTCGGCTGGAGAGGAATACCAGGCAGTTCGAGGCAATCTCTTCCAGAAGCCATTGGGGCTGAGCAGGGAAGGGAGGAGGGCACCTCTCCGTCCTGCCACCATCTTACCCTTCAGGCCTGAAAAGGAAGGCTGACTTTCCGCTCCCCTTCTCGCGGCCCCTCGGTGCTCTCCGCTCTCTCTTCCCCTTTCACACACACATACGCTCTCCAGACTGCACACCCTGCCAGCTCTTTCACAACCAGCTTTCCCCATGAACGCGCTGGCTACCAGCTCCTCCGGACCCCCGCGGGCCTCCAGGCCTTGGCTGCAGGTGCTTCTTCAGCTCCACGACCGGAGACCCAGGATTGGGGGGAGGCAATGAGATGTGACGTGTAAGCGAAAGGCTGGAGGGGTTCCTACCGAAAGACTGGGGGGCCACCTACCTGTGGTTCTCCGTTCCCCTGGGCCTGCTACTTACCAGACAGTCCTAGGCACTCACCCATCTGTCGGTCTGGCCCCAGAATGTGGAATCTCATCTAATTAGAGGGTGTTTTTCTACAAGAAAGGCAGCCCTTTGCTTTTATTCTGTCTGTGCCACCGCGTAAACCTGCACACAGTGGGTTCCTGTAGGGCGCAGTCCTGCATACCAGGACTCCAGGGCAGATCAGGGAAGGAGACAGGAACATCCTTTCTCGACCCAGGACACTTCTGAGAACCTCCCTCTGCTCTGACCGTCCACAATGGAGGCTTAGTACTTAGCACGTGGTTTTTCATTGGTGAGAGGTGTTCTTTCTCCTCTCTGTCCCCAGATCCTGCCCAAAACCAGCTCAAAGTTCCCAAAGGCAGTCTTCAGAACTTCCTCTGCCTCCCCTCAGACCTCTGTCCTCAGTCCCTGAATCCCAGGCTCCCTACTCTGGCCCCAGAGTTGGCAGCCACCCCGAGGATCTGGGTAAGAAGGCCAGGAGTGGGGGATGGAATCCCCAATTTTAGAGAATGGGCCTTTGCAGAATCTGGGGATCTGCCCATGCCTGGGTTATTCCACTCGCCAGCCCTGCCCTAACCAGCAATCAGAGAGGAGAAATGAGCGGAGAGACCCCGAAAGGTCTGTCAGTCAAGAGACAAGGTCAAAGCAGAGCTCTGGCTATCAACAGCTGGGCAACGGGGGAGCTAAGGGTCGCAGTCAGCTATCCTAGGGCCATAGAAAAAAGGACTGCTCCCCTCTCCCCCGCCCCCCACACACAGTGAATCCTGACAGGGGAGCGGAAAGAAACAGCCAGGCCTGGGAGACAAAGTGACAAGTCAATGAGGCCTGACCTCTAGGGCCCAGGCCAGACAGCAGAGGGAGGAAGCAAAAGAATGGCTACTGTCTGAAAGCAGCAAGAACCCAGGGGGCTCTGAAGAATGGCCCCCACGGCTGCAGGAAGGGCGGCTAACTCTCCCACAAAGGGGCACAGGGCACTCAAACACCAGGAGGCCTGGTCTGGACCTGGAAGGGAAGGACCATAGAAAACCAGTGAAAGGAACCCTGAGCCCTGGAATCAAATGTGGGTGGCATGGGCACGGGGGTCCCACCGGGACTGGACGCAGGCAGCTAGAGAAGCAACCACACCCATCTCATCTGGAGCAGTGAACACTGGAGACGGTGGCATTTTCAGTGCCGTGGCACGTTGTCCTACACATTCCTTGGTTTACAAATCACTTCCCTGCATATCCTCTTTCTGATTTTCACTTTTCTAACCACCCTGAAAAGGCTGTAGAATCATGTATCCATAGGCGTGTTTTGCACATGAAGAAGCCGAGGTTCAGAGAGGTTAAGCAGCCTGTCCAAGGTCTCCTCAATGATAACTGGCAAAGCCTGACCTTTTGACTGTGAACGTGAAGCATATACACTATTGCATATTATAAGATCATCTGTACCCACTTACTAATAACATGTAATAAGATTTTCAAAAGTTAACCCCCTGGAGTCCCACCTCTACAATTCATACTACTCTTGGCTAACTTGAGCTAAACTCCCCTCCCGGCAAAACATCTTTACCTAACATTTCTGAACGTGAAAATACAAATTCGGGAAACCTTTCCCCTGCACGATGAAAGTTCCAGGCTCTCTCTTGCCCATGGCCACTACAGGGAAGAAAATGGTAGAGGCTGGCCTAGGTTCCGTTTAACGAGACAGTATCAAACCACCCTGCCTTTAGTTTATTAGGAACATGCAAAGCAAATGGGGCAAGCACTATGAAGCCATTGTGGGACTAACGTAATGGGTGGAAAGATTTGAACATGAAAAGGCCAGTGGAGGCTGCTGTATTAAGTCTGCAACTGAAGTCAAAACAGCAGCCCATGGAGGACATCGGAACCCAGCGCAGAAAGTGAGTCCTTGCTGAAGGCCAACCAGGCTCACTCCCCCACCCGGCAAGGGAACAGCAAGGAGGCAACCAATGCCCTCCAGTAAGAAGAATTCCTTTGGCCTCCTCACCACTTATCAGTGCGGGCAGTGCATTTATCTCGGCAGTGTTCCTTTCACCTGTATTTGCTCCCACCCCCAAATTTCCTCTTGGGCTTATCTCCAAGCCATCCTTTTCCCCAAAAGATTAAAGATTTAAGCACAACCAGAGAATAGTATATGTCGTCTTCAAAGAGCACTTTAGACATCATAAAGAATATTTTAACAGGCACTATTTTTTTTCCTTACCACACCTGTCCTCATAAACCATTTACGAGTTCAGTAGGGAAAGAGAATATGGCAGCTCACAAAAAGGAGAGACAGCCCAGGAATGAAACCTTGGACTCTAGATTACTTGAGCCCCCCCCCCCCCCCCCACCTCCCTGCAAACCCCAAACCCAGTCTGCCTCCCCCTGACCACTCCCCAAAGGGCTAACAGGGCTTTTCAGTACCCCACCACCCCCAGCCTGCTCCTACCGGTGGCACACAGAGCAATGAAGGTCTGGGCATGCTTGCGGATCAGAGGCAACTTCTCATTGTCCTGGGGCAGCCTGCGCAGGATGGGCTCGATGAAGTCATGAGGAGTGACCGCGGCCAGGTTCCACTTCAACTTCCCCAGCACCACCAGCTCCCACTCCTGGTGGAGAAGGGAGGAGAGTATAAAACCCACAGGCGACCTGGCGTTGCTGGGGCTGGGGGTTGGGGTCCAGACAGTTTTAATGATGCTCATTAGGACGCTGCTAGATTGCAAGGCTTCCCATTTGTCAAAGTGGTCCTCAAGCTTTGAAGTTGCTGAAGGCTCTTCTTATGCTTCAAATGTCAGGCTCCACTGAAAATAATGAGAGCCCAGGTAGCGGCTGCCAAGATTCTACTTTCTTCTATTTCTTTTCCCCTCCAGCTCCCCACCCCCACCCCACTGACTTCCATGCAATGCTATTGCCTGCCCACCCAGAACGCTGAACCTACAGTAAGATGCTGCCAAGGTCATTGTGGCCCTTTGGTAGTAATTTATTGTATATGTCTCCATCACTGAAGTCTTTTTAATCCTCACGGAAAAATGATGCACTCAGATAAAGCTCAAAATAAGGTTCCTTGGCCCAAATCCTTGGCAACCAATTAGCTTGCTTGTAGTTGGTGCCAGAAATTGCCATTTTTCTCTCTGCTAAAACTTTCCCCTCAACACATAATGCAGAAATCTTGGGGCAATGATACACAGCCAGAGCACCCTTTCATAGGCCTTTGCCATCAAAACTGAAGGACCAAGATGGTCATTAGCAACACCATTGTGCACCTGGGAGGTGATTCAGGGTCAGGTGAAGGTGCTTGTCCAGGGTCACAGAATCTTAGTGCAAATGCTGAAGGGGGACAATACAACCTTGTCTCTTTTAGGCCTTTTGCCAGCAGCCCACCTAGCAAAAAACCTTGCTTTTCTCCCTTATTGAGATACTTCTGGGGAATTGCGTTCAAAGGGAAACAAGCCAAAAAGAACACTTTAAAAATGTGTAGTTGAAGGGCAAATGGGCCTATCAATTGATCATCTTCAGGAGCACCCAGCCTGTCATGTACCCTGCTCTCCCGGTCCTTGAGAATGCTGAGCGGACTCCCTTCCATCTGCCAGGCAGCAACCCGGGCCAGCCCTGCTTCCGCAGCGCTGACTGCCCGTGGGCCTGGGCTCACTCCCCTCCTGGACGCAGCTTTCTCAGATGTAAAGTGCAAGGGCTCCTTAAGACCCCAACCTCTGGGATCAAGAGATGAGGAACGGAAAAGGCATACTTGTTTGGAGCAATATAAATTAGCCTGGCTGGTCCTGGAAAAATTGGGGTGTCCTAAAGAACACCTCAGTCTACCATCATGTTGAAACAAATGAACCGTATGGAAGATTAGTGTTCCTGGCCCCCCTTGAGAAAAACAAACTGGTTGCCAATTCGAACAACCTTTTTTCTTTACAAACCGTGAAGGTATTGGGGTAGAACAAAATCCCCGGTAAGACTACTAAACAACCCGTGTCTTCTGAGATGTCTTGAAATTCCAGCCCTTCCTTCTCAGAGGGGAATGTGAGTATAGATCTCTCCTCTTGTACCATTATTAAAGGAAGCAGATCTCCCAGAAGAATGCACCTTTCTGGGCCTCTCGGACCAACCCAGAAGCAGCTGAAATCTGGCAGCGGTTCAAAGGTGAAGTCATCCAGGCCCCTCTACATTCTCGGCAATTCCTCCCCCACCCTTGCACATGTCTGCCACTAGATGGAAGCACAGCTCCAGAAAGGAAGGCCTCTCACAAAGAGCTCAGTCCCAGCAGCCAGTCAGCTCTGTGGACTTGGTGCAGGCCTTGCCAGTAAGGGGAAGGGCGGTAGGAGGGGGCCCTTTTTCTAAACAGTGAAGAGAAAGGTGTGCGGACAGAGACTGAAGGTGGACGGCTCTACCATTCCACTGCTGCAACATGGACGTCTTAAGTGTGAAGCTGCTGGGAAAAAGAGTTAGATTAGATGGGAAAAGGGTTTGCTGGTAGAAAACCAGTGAAGACAGAACCCATGTGGTTGTAGAGGTCACAGCCCCACTGGAGGCAGGAGCTCACGTCTGAGATTCCTCCGATGGGGGCCACATTTTGACTTTGCTCAAAAGTCAGTGAACTCATATTTATTGAACAGCTACTATGTGCAGGTATCTTGAGACTTTATAGCTACAGAGGCACTACCTTTGAACTTTAAGTTTTTAGGGGACACACCACCACACATTCCAATCATGCAGACACATTCCTATCATGTGCGCAGCCAGACTATTTTCTCAGAATTCGGTGATTGAATTTTATTGAAATATTATCATAGTGTTCCCTACACACACACACACACACACACACACACACACACACACACACACACACACCTGCAAATGAATCTCACCAATACCAATCTCCATGAAAACCTTATCTGTGGATGTAGCCTCAGTAGTTCGTGGGAAGACACAAAAAAAATCTTATTAAAAGAAATATCTCCTGTGAGTGTGCACATTCCAGTGGTGGGTAATTCTGCATCCTAAGAATTTATTTGGAGACCAGGAGAACGCTAGGAGAGAGCTGGGAGTGGGGCACGAAGGGAGGGAGAAAGGAGACAGTCGTTACCAGCAGTTCCTGGGGCTTGATGGAGTTGTCGGTATAAATGCACAACTTTTCTGCCGTCAGCGGGATGGTCTCTTTGAGCTTGGAGGCCAGGAACATGCAAACAGCACCCAGGAGCTGAAGGTGGGTCTTGGGAGTCGGAACCCCAGCCAAGAAGCGGTCCAGGTAATTCATGGCCAGAGGGAAGACCTCCTCCTCACACTTCTGCTCCTCACAGACCTACAATGCGGAGAAGAGTTGGAGGGAGGGGGGAGAAAATATCAGGAAAAGAGAAAGAAAAAAAAGAAGAAAAAGCATAATTTATAGAAATTACAAAAAATCTTTAATTTTTTGTGGATGGGGGAGGGGAGTAGAATGTGATAAGAATAAAAATGAGGAAACTGGGGTAAATCTAAATAGCCCATCCGTGCTGGGGGATTCTCCAGAAACCTTAAAAAACAAACAAAACAAAACCAAAAAAATTGGTGAAACTAAAGATCCAAAAAGGGAGGGTGGGGGGTGGGGGGAGGCAAAGAAATTCGCAGCGGCCGCCGCAGCTTCACGCCGCTCCCTTTGGCTGTTCACTTCTTGCCTCACTAACTCACTCACTCTCTTTTTTGGATTTCGTCATCTTTTCAAAAAATCAATAAAAATATTCTGGAGGCTCCGGGGGTCTTCTTCTTGGTCTCATCCGGACCCCCAGACTCTACTCTATCATTCCCGACAATTGGAAAAATTGTCCCGGGGGGTCCCCGCGGTCCAGGCGCCGCTATTGGGGGGGTGGGTGGGGAGAGGTGGGGAAGGGAGGGGGAGGGCAGCGAGGAGGAAGAGCGCCGCAGCCGAGGCGGCAGGAGTCGGAGCAAGGGGGGGACGGTTTCAAAAAATAATTAAAAATCGAGGAAATATCCTAGAAAAGCCCTTTTGGCGTGAAAACCCCAAAGAGGATCCAGGCTTCCCAAAACGGAGGTTTCGGGTGCCGGAAAGGTCCGTTTCTCGATCCCTGGGGCTTTGGATCCCGAGGGGAAACTTGGAGGGGTGAGAGCCGCGGCGGGAGTGTCCGGCTGCGGCCCACAAGGGCAGAAACTGGGGGACGTGGTGAGGAGCTGGGGGAACGAGAGGCCCCGGGAGCCGCCGGAGAGGCACGGGGACTCCGATCTCCTCTTTAGGGGTGCCCCCATATCCCCCCTGCACACACCTCCTCCCCCCTCCCCACCCCACCCAAATCTCCGCACCGAGGAAACTGGAAAGCCAAACTGTAAGTAACCGCTGTGAAATGGGGGCTGGGGGAGAGGGCACTAGGAGACGTGGTGTGGCCGCGATAACGGGGTGCGAGGGGGAGCGGGCGACGTTTTCCAGCCTTTCCAACCCGAGTTTTGCAAAGCAACATGGCGAAACCACGGCAGGTCCAGAGCTGTGCATACGTGGGCACACGGCTTGCTCTCGGCAAAGATTTGGAGCAAGGGTAAAGAAATGGTTCTTTTGGTCTCCCCTAAAACACACGTTTCTTCAATGTGACTTCCGGGGCTCCTAAATTCCCCGTCCCTCTCCTCCCTCCTCCCTCCTCCTCCCCCTCCCCCCCGTGAGTGCCAACGCGGAGTCGCGACCACATGCGGGGACCCGCGGCTAGGGCGAATTGGCTCTAGCCTTGTTGGGGGGGGGGGGGGGCTGCTTTTTTTAAACTTCTAGGTCCCGATTTCATCGTCCTTCTTAACAGCACCGAAAGCAGCCGGGGCTTCGCAAAGGGCAGGTCAGAATGGGGGTGGGAAGCAGCAGCCACATGCGTGCACACGCGCGCGGATGCTCCCCCACCCCCACTCCAAGACAGCCTCGTTTCTCCCAGATTTTCCTCTTTCCTCCCCTCCCCTCCCCCAGTTAATCTTGCATCTTGCAAGGAACTGAAATAAAGCCACGCGTCTCGCCAAAGGGCGCGGGGTAACCTCGAACACAGGAGCGGGCAGGCGGGAGCGGGGGGGGGGGGGCGCTATCCTCTCCCAGTTTTAGGGCCCCTTCCTAGTTGGGGGGGGGGGGATACGGGTGGGGACAGACGGAACGTCCGTCCGCAGACCTACCTCCAGCATCCAGGTGGCCACCATCCTGCGCATGAAGGGCTGGATGTCCTTCTGCACGCACTTGAAGTAGGAGCACTGGGGAAGGTAGCGCTCCTCGATGGTGAGCAAGTTCTGCAAAACGCGCTCATCGTGGAGCAGGTTGCCGTCGGGCACGGCCCTGCGCACCCGGTCCATCTCGCAGCACAGCAGCTCCATGGCCAGCTGGGTGCCCACTCGGTCCCCTGCTTTCTCCGGACTGGAAAAGTTTTTTGAAGGGGGGGAGGGGAAAGGGTTCCCCTGACCTCCTTGCTTTGGCTAAGGGGGGTTTTCGGGGGAATGGGAAAGGCAGAGAGGGAAGCCGAGGGAGAAGAGAGGAAACGGATGGGTGGTGGAGAGGAGAGCCGCGGGGTCTGCCGACTCTGCCTCTCCTCCCCTCCAAATTGTCTCGCTCTCCCCAGCTCGCTCTCCTCTTCTGCTCTGCGAGGCAGTGACGCAAACTGGCTGGGCAGTTCTCCTCCCTCTCGCCGCGCTCCCCTCTCTGGTTCCTCCTCCCCTTCCCTCCCCTCCTGTCCCTCCCTCCTCCTTTCAATCTCTCCCTCCCTCGCTCCTTTCCCCTCTCGTTATTAAGGAGAACAGCAGCTGGCCCGACCTAACTTCAAACGCGGTCCCCCGCCCCGCTCCCCCCCCCCCCCAGCTCTCCGAGGCGCTCTCCCTCCATCCAGCCCCGCATGCCAGGGGCCCCGGATAGGGGAACCCACAAAAAGCCCCGATTCTTATTTATTCCCTTTAATTTCTCACACTCTGTAGCTGTATCATAGCAAAATACGACCCTCCAACTTGGCTGCTTCAAAACGCATCCTATCACTCCTGCCCACGCATTGAAGATTCGGGGGTGAGGGGTAGAGCCCTTGAAGAAGGGGCGAACTGGGACAATTTAGAAATAGTTTCCTTAAGTAAAAAATAAAAGAGTGCGATTTCAGAAAATTGCTACCTCGCATAACCAGAGATACAGGTTATATCCCTGAAATGTAAGTTCCTGATCATTTCCAAGGTGTTTGAAAAGCCCAGTAAAACGTCCTCCCTGCATCACCCCCCCCCTACTCCCCCCCGCCGCCTCCACACGCACACCGAGTGTGTGGCGAGGAAGAAGGGGGGGGGGGGGTTGGAGGGAGGAGGCAGCTTCTCCGACGTGGTAGAATGTGACCCTGAGCTGAAACCGTCCTTTCTTGGGGGCGCTATTGGGAGGCAAGGCGAGGCGCCCAGAGCCGCTGCAGGCGGGGACGGGGCTGCCACGGTTCCTCCGTGGCCAGCGGCCACGCAGGAGAAACCCGCTTCCGCGCCCCTGTATCTGCTGACGAGCCGACCGAGGCGTCTGCGCCGAGCGTGGCCACACTGATACAGCTTTCTAGGAAATAGCCGGGAGGGGGAGGGGAGGGGGGAGGCTGAGCTCACCCTCCCTACCCCTTTGCAAATGCCACCCCTTTCTTTCCTCCGAGGCCCCTGACTTCCACCCCCGGTCCTTCGTCCGCATCCTCGCAGGCCCCTCGGGCTCACGCCTTGCTCGCCAGCCAGGCTTCCTCCCCGGGAGCGGTGCTGCGGTGGACACGCTGCCCGTACAGTCGGCTAGGACACGTGCTCACATGCATCCTCGGGTCAAGGCTGCTTTCACCAGGGCTATGGTGGCGTTTCCTCACCTCCTTCCTCTTGCCACCCCTACCCTGCCTTTCAGTGTTACTTCACTTTGGGGGGAAGGGGGGTGAGTCCAGCACCCCAGTGTGTTAGCCGACCTGGCACGTGCAGCGAGCTTGGCGTGGGTCGGGGTCCTGGACATACCGAGGGCTGCCTTTACCGAGGGCCGCCTTTACCGAGAACTGGGGCCCGAACCGGGGTGTGGAGAGCAAGTGTGTGTGTGTGTGTGTGTGTGTGTGTGTGTGTGTGTGTGTGTGTGTGGCGAGGGGGTGCGGGGGGAGGCTGGGTGAGCAGCTAACTCGGTTCCCTGAAAGGAGGGGGGGGGTGGAATAGAGGTGGCGGGGACTGAATAAAACCAGAGGTGCTAGCGATTAACTCAGGCCCGGGGCCAGCCCCTAACCGAGGGTGGGGCGGAAGGGGTAGGGGGAGGGGATATCGCTTTAAAAGGGTGTGTAAGAGTTTGGGGCGCCGTCTCCCCTCCCTCTATTTGCATAGCCAATGGCTCTGGGGCTCCTGCTACTGCGCGCTGATTGTTACCGGGCAGATTACTTTTTTTTCTTTTCTTTTTCTTTTCTTTTTTTTTTTCTTTTTTTTTTTTTTTTTTTTTGGTAGGAAGAGTTCCTCGCTACATCAAAAGGAAGCCAAGGCTGGGCGGAGGGAGAGCGGGGGCCGGCGGGCGAGGCTGGGGAGAGGCCGGGCGCCTTCGTCCTTATCAATAGCCGCGGGAATTAGTGTTCAATCTACTGTATAGAAAGCAAGGGGAGGGGAGGGGCGGGCGAGGAAAATGACTAATTGCTGTGGAAGCCATTAGTTTTAGGGAAGAAAAAAAAAAGCGTGCTGAAAAACCCGAGTAGCAAACTCAAAATGAAACACTCGAGGATGACAAACTCAAAGCGTTGACACTCGGGCGCAGTACTTGTTCCTCGGAATAGAGTCGGTCCCTAACAATCACCTATTGATTTTACTCAACTTGGACTTCCCGACTCAAACTTTGAGTCACTCCGGGTAAATACACTAACTTACATTTGAAGACCCCCATAAAGGAAATACTCAAACTTAGCGGCCTTTGAACGGATCAAAGAAAGCTGCTGAGGGGGGTGGGCGGGAGCGGGGGGGGGGGGGCTGAGAGAGGTATTTTTAAAGTATAAATCTACCCTGACAGGCAAGGACAGAAGCCAGGGAGGGCTTCCAGCCTCTTGACATCACTTGATAACTAATCGAGAGGGGCTCTCTCTCCAGCCCCCTGCACAGAGAGCGTCCCCAGCCACGGCTCTCCCGGAGGGGGCGGGGAACAGGCGGGTGGTCTACCTCCGCGCCTCGCCCACCCCAGGGAGAAACCATGGGTGGCGAACCCTCAAGTCTCTGGCCCTCTCATCCCTTCCCTCCGCCCTACCCCTACCCCAGTCTGGCTTTGGAGATAAATTCCGGCGGGGAGCGGGCGGGGGCAGAGGTAGTTGCGATGGGGAGGGAGGGGCGCGGGTGGAGTCCCCCTTCTCAATTCGCCGGGACCCGCAGGTTCGGACGCTTCCCGGGCTGCAGTCTCGCCTTTGCAAGTTCCCCCATTCACTTCCCCTTCCTATTGCGGACTGCTCCTGAACGCCCACTTCGCAGCGAATCAGCCCCCCGGTCCGTTTCGGTCTCCCCAACTGGTGGGGTGGGGCGCGAGAGGGTGCGGAGGTTGGCCGGAGCGTCTCGGAGAGGCTTGGACCAGAAACCGAGTTTTCCCTTTGGTCGCCACTCCGACCACGTGCTAAAGTCTTCCTTTTGCTGGGTGAAAAGCATTCCACCTCGCACGTGGGGGGAAAGCATGTTGCCTCCTGGGCAAAGTGCGCGTTTTCTTTCCGTGTAGACTTACTCGTAGAGAAAATCCAGCGCCTGTGCCGAGGCTTCGAAGTAAAAACTGGGCACTTGGGGAAGGGTGGTCGGAAAAGGAAAGAAAAAAAATGTTGGTTCTTCCTTACACCTTTTCACCCCTCGAGGGTGGGGGGGAACCCTGTCCTTTGTAGGATCCATGATAAACTTGAGCAAATGCAAGCTTTAAAGGTCTTTTTATTCTCTCCCTTTCGGGCTCCCCACTTCCTACTCTTAGCGTTTGGGAGTTTCGGTTGGAAAGTGTACAAAACCCTGTAGGTGCAGGGTGCAGCCGGGTGTTGGGTGTTTATAGGCACATTTCTGCAGGAACTTGCAACGCGAAACACACATACTCCCGAGCTAACCCGGCGGATGCCCGCCCGCCCGCCGGGTGATCCCGTAGCCGGCAAGCTTCAGGTCCCGAGAGTTCGAGCCCCGCTGCCTCCGCGTCGGGGCTGTCAGGCTGGGTTGGAGGAGGGGAAGGAGTTCAGGCTCCGGAATGGGGGCCGTCGCCCTCCCCTGCCTTCCCCGAAGGGTAAAACTGCCTGTGTGGTTCTCCTGTGAGGGATGGATGGTCAGACAACCAAAACCGAAAACCCGACGGTTACTTAAAAGTGCACGGCAATAAGTCCCAGTTCCAGTTTCGGGCTCCGGGAATACCGGGAAGGAACGGGAGGAAGTATAGGAAGATAAATCTGGGGGATGGAGGGGGGAGAATAAGAAGGGAGTAAGAACAAACTAGGAAAATGTGCGAAAGGAATAGAGGGAAAGGTCGGCAACTGGAGAGCCAGGGGGAAGGTGGGTGGGTGGTTCAGAACGCGCGGACGGGAGTCTCCCCGAAACCTGGGCAAGGCAATTCCAGGTGTGACTAGGCTTCCGGGGGCCCTCTCGCCCCCGCCCCCCACCCGCCACGTCCCCGGGCGCTTGGGGTCCTGCGGGGGGCACAGTCGGGGCGGCGCTGGTGCTCGGACCCGGGCTGCGCGCCGGGGCGGCACAGGCGATTGGCGTGGGTTAGGCGGGGCGGCGCCGGCCGTCGGTTCGCCCACCTCGCGTCTTGCTCCCCTCTCTTAGAAAAAAATTAAAAAGTAAAAAGACCCGAGCTTCCCCCTCTTCCTGTCTGATTCAGCTGTAGGACACGCCTCAAGCGGCCGAAAATAGCTCTGGAAACGCATTCGCTTCCTAAACGTGAATTTCCCAACACGATTTGGGGCGGAGGGCGCCTGGCGCGCGGCGGCGGCGGCGGGGCCCGGCCTCCGGGGAGCACAGGACGGCCCTGCCCGGCCCCGCGCCTCCCCGGGCGCCCGGGGAGGGGGCCGCTGGGCGGCGGAATCGCGCCTCCGCTCGCGGAGCCACCACGCGGCTTTTTCGCGGAATTTTTACGTCACCCACACGTGGGGGAAGGGGCTGGGAGAGCGAGAGGAAGCGGCGGGGGAGGGGGCCGGCGGCGGGGAGGGCGCGGGGCGGCGGCCGCGTGTCCGGCTCCGCGCGGGGGGCGCGCGCCCCGCGGGCACCGCAGCGCTGCCCGCCCCACCGCCCCGCGGGCGGGCGAAGGCTGTGCTAGTTGCCCGCAAGCCGCAGGTCCGCCCTCCCGGACCCGCCCGCCCCCGCCATCTTCTGCAGCTCCCCCTCCATCCTCCCCCCCCCCCAAGGAGGTGTTTTGTGGTGGTTGTTTTTTGTTTGTGTGTGTTTTTGTTTTGTGTGTGTGGTTTGTTTGTTTTTTTAAACCAGGAGCAACTCTTGACTCCGGAAAAGACTTATTGCTTTGGCTTGTGGTCCAGTTCCGCTCCATACCGACATCTGCCCGAATATCCCGATTGCTGGTCGCGACCCCGCGTCACTTAGCTTTCTACCTTCTCTCCAACGAGGGAGACGTGGACGTATTTTTCTGTCCTTCGGAGCATGAGTTCTGCATTTACTTTTATACCAGGAGGGTTCCACGCGCGACCTATCCCTTCCTGCCGCCCGCCCCATTCGCTCTTTAAATACTAGGAGTTGGTTGATTACGTGTAAGGTCTATCTACTGATGATGGATGTGAGCAAAATTGGACCCATTTTGTTGTTAGGAGCAAATTCGTCTAGAAACATGCTTGTCAAAAAGAGTTCCACAAATAGGTGGGAAACGTTCAGGGGGCTCCCCTTCCACGCGCTGGGCACCCCGGAGGTACCCTCCTCGCGGGGAACCCAGACTGCAGGGCTGAAAGCTTCGGCGGCACGGTGAGCCCACGCACCTTCATTTCCCCTAAACTTGGGCAACGTCTTTTTAATCTTTCAATCTAGGGGGTGAGATCTGAAATATGTCATTTCCAAACCCACGGTGACAATTCTGAGATGATGCTGAAATTTACAAGGAGCTTCAGTGGGAATGCTTGGGAGTAAAACAGTAAATGTGAATTGGCTTCTACCTCAATGAGGTGAAGAAATGGTGGCAGGAATCAGATGCAGAAAGCTGGGAGCTTGGTGGAAAATGTGGATTTGAGTTGGAATTATTTGTTTCTAATGTAAAAGAGAAGCTTTCTGTTAAATTCAGATTTCAAGTGTGGAAATTTTTCTTTTTTTAAGATGACAGAATTTGGTTATGAGCAGTACTTTCTTGATTTTAACACGATCCCTCTATTTTAAACTTATTATTTATTTCTTTTTCGTTTAATGGTTGCTGATCTGACCCAAGTGACTTTGTTTTGTTTTTTTCTGGGGAAAAAAGTTAAAATTAATAAAAATGTCAATATTTGCTGGGGATGCTCAGCATAAGTGAACTGTATTTGAGGGCTTGCTTTTTTGGTGCCTGATTTGATGGACACGTGGTTTGTGTACAAAGGTAGAAAAATAGGATAAATTATTGAAGAGAAAAAAAAGGGAAGGAGCCAAAAGAAGTATTTAAAAAAAAACCAAACAGACAACTACCCTTTAAATTTTGTTCCTGCTTAATTTCAGACATTTAAGTGATGGGAGGTCAAGTTATGCACTTTGTAGACCTAAATTTTTAGTAAAATGTCAAGACTGTCCCCACC
Organism: Myotis daubentonii; assembly: GCF_963259705.1. Lineage (NCBI taxonomy): Eukaryota > Metazoa > Chordata > Mammalia > Chiroptera > Vespertilionidae > Myotis > Myotis daubentonii. The sequence continues at coordinate 93,304,710 of NC_081841.1, forward strand.
AGAATTTTTTTTTGAGCAGTAGTCATTTTTTATTTGTTTTCTAAACTCTTTAATTTGGTCAAAGTTCAAACATTCATTTCCCTTAAAAATGTCCACTTTCTCAGTATGATTGAATATTCTTTCGATTTCATGTATTTATTCAGCTTAAATGGCAACCAAATTGAAGCAATATAAAATATTTTTAGTTAATATTCCTTACTCATATTTTATTTTCCAATCTCTAAACACAAGGATTGCCAGCATCTGTTAGTGCCGTTTGTAACATAATTCTACAACATGCTGAATTCATATTCTCTAAACTTTTAAAAACTAATTAACAAAAACTGGAGAAATAGTTTTCTTGTTGAGGCATTCTTTTTCTTTTCTTTTTTTTTTCTCCCAGGGGTAAATATCAGGAGGCAGATTGAAAATTTTTCTAAAGTTATTTTCTTGGTGGTCTTTTGTTGGCATTAAAAGGAATGAGTTTTGAAGTGTGAAACAGGTTGTTTTTAAAGTTTTATAATCTTCAAAATGTGCACCTCTGGAGAGAGATGTTGTTTCTATTTTAGGATTAACCTGAAAGCAGGCAGTTTGTATAAGTATGCGAGACACTCCAAACTAGGTTGGATTTAGACTCTTCGGAGGAATGCATTTCCTCTTCGCTCAGCCTGAAGAAAGGGCATCTGCTCTTACATGAACCTGAAACAAAGTGTGTGCCTATGCATTATCTAAACAACTTAGAAAAGCACAATCCAGAGCTGAGGGGTTTATGTGGAAGGTGAAATTAGAACAAAAAATTCTATTTTATTTCTGCTGTTAGCCATCTCAAATCATACTTTCACTGTGGTCCCAGCAGCTATAAACCAAATAATTCTTGTGATGTGTAAAGGTAAGTTCCTCCAAGCCCTGTTTAATAATAATAATGATGATAATGATGATTCCTCTGTCTCTTCTTTTATCAATGAGTGTATGTGTAAGCCTTCACTTTATTTTTCTTTAAAAATTATCATCAAATTGTAAAAAAATTATGGCTATTAAAGTTGGGTTTTTGTCCTGGGAAATAATACCAAAGCACTCAATTTCACGCTTTTGAAAATAAAAAGTCACCAAAATTTAATATACCTATTGTTAAGGTGAAGAAAAAATACACAGGATTAAAAAAGAACAGGAGAATTTCTGTGCCTAACTTCCAAATCCTTCCCTTCATCATGCCCACATATGTTTCCGTTTTTGAGAGCAGCTAGCCCATCAAGCAAATGCAAACCCAGGACCAAAACTCTCTCCTGGTGTCAAGGAAAATGTCTGAAACAAACGGTTTGGGTTAGTTTACATAAGGTTTCAGGTGAAATGCCTTACATCTGGCATCCCACGGACAACAGTTCTTTCAGAATTGTGAAGCATTGTTTTTTAAAGATATTTTGAGAGAGGGGAGTCTAGATCAGAGGTAAGATGTGTGCAGACCCTTTTGTGTGTGGGTCTTCCTTGTATCCAGGAGCAGCCCGTGAGGTCTCTGTTGTGTGATTCCAATTAACTGGCAAATAGCAAGTTTTTCTAACCCCTACTTCTAAAGATTACTCTTCTAATGTTTCTCTTTTTAAATAAGATGGTATGTCTATTGTAATATTTCCCTAATAGAAAATTGAATAAGGCTTCAATTTACTTGCCTTTGTACAAGAAAAGTTAATAAAATTACTCTTTATAGTATAATTACCAGCAATTTTATGTCATCTAGCAAATGATTTAAGTCAGTCCGTAATGGAACGCCAGTGAAATTTGCTACACTGGGGATGAAAACCAAACTTACCTTAAGAAATCAAAGTCTGACCTTTCGTTAACACATGTAAGGCTTTACCTAGGCTGCCTGTAAGTTTTGCTGAGTGGAAATCTTCCAGATTTAGGAAAGCCTTGTTCTCTACCATAGATTTGAGGCATTCGTGTTTGGAAACAAGGGAATAGACTGTAGAACCTCATGACCAGTCATAGAATATGCCTTCTGTGTCTGGGAGTCTGAGATTGAAATTCTATATAGTATTCATCGAGGTTATTCATGCTGAGCGATCACATGTGTTAAACTGATAACATCACAGGTCTGTGCACAGATACATCAGAGCATGTGGGGGGTATGCTTCAGATTTGTAAGGTACGCTTTAAATGGTTTTAATGGAGAAATCAAGTACCCTGTTATTTCTATGCTTTGCAAATGCCTTTGGTTTTTGTGATTTATTCATTCATTTATTTGATAAAAATTGAGTCCTTAACATGTGCCAATAGTGTGCTAGGCATTGGGGATGTAGTGGGCACATAGTTAGACACTCAATGAATGTTTTAAAAGGCAGGCAGGAAGGAAAAAGAGTTGAATACAACCCCCCCCCCCAAAAAAAGAATACAGTCCCTGTCCCTGAGAAGCACATTGTTTAGTGATTAAGTATGGGAAATAATTAATGCCCCATAAGCGGATGCTTTAAAAAATAGTAATAAAACCAAAGAACAAAGGGCATAGAATGAGATGCCATGCTTTATCCGTGTTACACAACCTACCTTAAACCAGGGACATGGAAATTTATCTTCTCTTTAAAACTAGTCTAATCAAGTAATTATTACTTGGATTTCATAGTATTTTTATTATGTTCTTAAATTATGTCCTTAATTTGTTTGTAATCTTTAGAAACTAAACTACCAGTTGGTTGGATGTCTTGGTCACATTCTGGACTTTGTTTTTCGTCCTTTTAAAGTAGCCAATGATAGAGCAGCTTTCTTAGTCCCCCATTCTGAGAGCATTCCTTTCTTTGAGTAGCTGTATTTCCCAGAGCATCTGTTTCTTGTCTGAATGAACCCACCCTGAATCTGACAGGGTATTGATTAGCATTTCACCCCTTTGGTTAGGGAAGCTGATGTCAGAGTAGTTCATTTACTTGTCCTGAATCACTCAGACATGGGCAGAGCAGAATATAGACCACTGATTGTTAGCCTGGATGTCTCCTCAGATGGATGCAGGGAGTAATGTTCTTGTCATTGGCACCAGGTGGGTGAAATGACACTAGGCTGGAAGTCAGAATACTTGCATTCTGGTTCCTACTCTGCCACAAGCCAGCACTGTGTGACCTGGGGATAGCCTAAATGTTTTCATTTCTGAAGTTCCTCATCTGCACAATTTAGCTAGCTGTAGTAAAAGACGTGAACTTCCCGTTCAACTCTAGATTTATAAAGTGCCCAATGGCATTATGAAGCATCATCTTAAAAATAGGAATCATACCTTATAGCATCTTTTGTATATTTGATGTTTTACAAAATGATTTTTAAATTGTGGATTTAGCTATATTCTCACTCTCTAGGTATCTGGGAGATATTAACTCATCATGGGTTGAAACTTTTAAAATTTAGTTCCTTCTATAGGTAGACATGATGTATGTTGTCAGGTGAAGGAGAACGCTGTTTTCCTTATCCTAAGTCAGTAGAATAGAATGGCAATTCTCAAAATTACATGGGATGTAAAAATATATGGAATATATCACTGTTTCAGGGTGCTTCACGCAATCCCAGCACATAAGTTAAACTGACATGCTTATTCCTACAACTCAAACACAGCCCCCGTCAGAGAACATAGAGACATCCAGTTTTGAACGGACCCTGATTTGCAGATCCTTCTTTAGGGGACTCTGACAGCTCAGAGCCATTGTGGGGCTCATTAAATGCGGCTCATCCTGAGCTACATGGAACTCATGGAGCATCAGGTGGTTCCTTTGGTGAGAACAGGGTAAGGCAAATTTCCTGGAGTTGCAACATTAGATAAGACATCTCTGCTTGCTTTCTGGCATGTTCTGATTACTAGGGACAAGCAAGCAAAGCTGTCTGCCGTGTCCCACTTTTCTTCCCCACTTTCCATTACTTTGAATGTGTGAGAAACTTCACGCATCAGGATCCTTTGTACTCCAATAGAATCCTTAGATATAAATTATTTACTGTAAAAATGTATGTGTTTGTAGACATTTTTCTTCTTATTTGTGACTAATGAAAGAAAAAAATTGTAGTAATTAATACACAATTATATTTGAGATCAGTTCTGGGCAGTGTTCTATGTCACTTTTAAAAATGTATGGCATATGGTGTCATGGAGAGAGCACTGTCCTTAGGGTCCGGGCGAGTGTGTACTAGTCCCCGCTATGCCACAAGCTGTGTAACAGGGCAAGATCTGCATGATAATACACTGTTTTAGGGTTGTAAAGGAACCCCGCGGGTCTCTTAGTCCATACCCTTGTCTATCACAGAGGAACCCTTTAGAACATCCCTAAAGGTGATGTCTTTGCTCAAATATTTCTACTGATAAAGAACTTGTGTCTTAACCCCATTGTCTATCATTATTTACTGATAAATGATTTGTGTCATACCCCATTGTCTATCAATTGTAGGTTGATACATTGCTTTCTTAGGTTGAACAAGATTCTTTTTAAAAAAATAATTACTTTTCAAGAAATATTTATTTTTATTGATTTCAGAGAGGAAGGAAGAGGGAGAGAGAGGTAGAAACATCAATGATGACAGAGAAAATCATTGATTGACTGTCTCCTGCACGCCACCTACTGGGGATCAAGCCCTCAACCCAAGCATGTGCCCTTGAACCCGATGGAGCTGGGGACCCTTCAGTCTGCAGGCCAATGCTCTATCCACTGAGCCAAACCAGCTAGGGCTGAACAGGATTCTTTATCAGCATCTAAACACAGCAACACTGGTGTCTACTTACTATTGGTGGGCCTTGAGCTAGGTCCTTTGCCTCAGAGGAGCTTCCTAAGAACCATATGCCGTTACCATCCTGGGGGACAGGAAGGTTAAGTAACTTACAGAAGGTCAATAAGGGGCCCCAAACTTCCTGCTTCCTGGCCATTTCTGCCCAGAAATGCAGTCTCTGGCCACTGAAACAAGGCAGAATTAGCCATCTCCCTTATTTATGCTGACAATTGGTCATATATATGAGGATGCCATCTCCTCACCCATTCTCCCCCAGGCTGGACTACACTTTCTCTTCAGTGATTCATTTGGATACTAGCAGGCCACTCTCCTCTGGATCTCAAATAGTTCACTGATACGCATCTTAAAGTATGGTTTCCTTAATGTTAGGCTAATAGGAAAGCAACTTGGAGCAACTTAGAAACTTTCAGACAATCAATGTGGTTACAGCAAAACACACTAGGCCAATGGATCTTCCCTCACCCCATTTTTTCCAGAGCAAGCATCCCCCAGTACCATTGAGGACTTACCTACCTAGAAAGGAAATAGAAAATGGTTATCCCATCTTCTGGAAGCTGCTTTTATTAATAAAACCCCGAATTTCACTCCATTTTCTCACCTATACATTGGGTGAATTAAATTATGGATGATCATACCTTATCTGTGTTCTCTGACTCCTCACATGTCAGATGGGAATAATATCTACCTAATAAAGTGGTTGTAAGGAGTAAATGTTTGTAGTGTATTTAGCACAGTGCCCTAGCATACAGTAAGCATTGAAAGAAAGCTAAGTGGGGTTTATTATTATCATTAAACTCTATTTGTTGTGTTTTCTCAGCTCTAGGAGTTCATGGAATTATTAATGTATTTTATATCCTCTATGAAAGTGTCAACATTTCTGTACTAGATCTCAGCTCAGGGTGTCTCTACCCACTGTTTACTACCAACATGGGTCAGTTACTCAGGGATGCTGCCAACATGGTTTACTCTCAAACAATTCCATTCTAAACTCCAGATTACCTTGTCCTCAGAAAGACATGTATTAAGAGATAATCTGAGTAGAAGGGCCAGGGGAAAACCCATCCACACAATCCCAGAGGTTGATTAAGTGTGTAACTTTAAGTCAGTTATTTCAAATATAAAGATGTTCAAAACACTAAAGGAAACTATCTGTAAAGAATTAAAGTAGAAGTATAAGAAATAGAATATATCAACCAAGAAGCAAATTATTAAAAAACCAAATGTAAATTCTGGAGTGAAAATGTATAATAAGTAAAATGAAAATTTCACTAGAAAGTTTCAGTAGAAGGTTTTTAGCTAGCAGAAGAAAAAATCAGCTAACTTGAATATAAGTTGGGATTATTCAGTCATAGGAAGAAAAGGAAAGAGAGTGAAGAAAAGTGAGCAATCTCAGCAGTGGTTCTCAACCTTGGCTGCACATTAGAATCACCTGGGAATCTTTTTAAAATCCTGATTTCTGGGCCTCATCCTCCAGAAATTCTGTTTCTTTGTTACTAATGTTGTGGCCCCACCCCATAACAAAGAAACAGAATTTCCGGAGGATGAGGCCCAGAAATTAGGATTTTAAAAAGATTCCCAGGTGATTCTAATGTGCAGCCACGGTTGAGAACCACTGAATCTCAGAGACCTGTGGAACACCATAAAGCATACCAACATACAAGTAATGAGAGTCCCAGAAGGAGAGGAGAGAGAGCAAGAAGCAGAAAGAATATTTGAAGAAATAATGGCTGAAAAATTTCCAAATTTATTTTAGAACCTACATATTCAAAAAGCTCAACAAACTCTAAGTGGAATAAACTCAAGGACAGTCAAAAATACACATATCATAGTCAAACTTCCAAAACACAAAGAGAGCCCAACTGGTGTGGCTCAGTGGTTGAGCATCAATCTGTGAACCAAGAGGACGCAGGATCAATTCCAGCTCAATCCCCAGTAGGGGGCATCTGGGAGGTGGCCGATCAATGTTCCTCTCATTGATATTTCTATCTCTTTATCCCTCTCCTTTCCTCGCTCTCTAAAAATCAATAAAAACAGATTTTTAAAAAGCAATAATTATTTTTTTAAAAAAGACTAAGAGAGAATCCTAAGAACAGCAAGAAATAAAGTAACTTACCATATACCAGGGATCCTCAATAAGTTTAATAGCTGACTTCTCATCAGAAACCATGGAGGCCAGAGGCAGTGGAATTACATCTTCAAAGTGCTGAAGGAAAAAGACTATCAACCAAGAATTCTGTATCTGCCAAAATTATCCTTCAAAAATGAAGGCATAATTAGGACATAGTTCATGTTTATCCTCTTCTTTCTTATTTCCCAGCTGGCAGTGGTAAGATTGCTGTAAAATTGCTCTAGACTTGTCTCTATAGTGAGGCCATGTGGCTTCCTACTCTCTACCCTCCCAAGGCCTTTCCATGTTCATAGGATTTGGCTGACTTCTGGTCCCATTCAGAGTTTCCAGGATTGCATTCTCTGACTTTTTCTCTCTTTAGAGTCTCCCCATGCACCTTTGATTCATTCTGATGGCTTCTTATTTCATCTGTAGGCTCAGAGAAGTTGAATAACTTGGAAAAGGCCAATCAGCTTATATGTAAGTGGCAGACTTGGCAGCTGTCTGACCCCACTGTATTTGTTATTTCTGCTATAATGTGATTCCTGTGTCTGAAGGTTCACTTAATCTAATTTTCCCATACTTGCATATGACCTACCACAAGCCCTGCCTTCTCATCATCTCAGCCCCTAGCCAAGTTCTCTTCTCTCTCAGTTTACCCAGCCAGTGTCATCTGCAATACACATGAGGCGCCCGCTTGGGACTGATGTCTTGATTGATTCTATGGCTTAGTGGTTATGAATATGGGGTCTGGAGTCAGAAGGCCAAAGTATGAATCTGGCTGTATTACTTATTAGTTGGATAACCTTGGGAAAATTGTTAACCTCTCTGGGCCTCAGTTTCCTCAACTACAAACTAGAGATGCTAGTAGCACCTACCTCATGTGTAAAGCCAGGTAGCACAGTGCCTGACTCATGCAAGAAGCATTCAATAAATTGACTCTACCACCAGACCTAGGGGTAAGCCCCGACTGGCCCAACCTGATCAACATAATTCCATTCATCTTGCCAGAGTGATTGAGTTAGAAATAGGTACATGAATTTGACTAGTTCAGAGTGGCTTTCAAGACTGCAGTTTGATGATGTGGTCTCAGATGTGACACCTGGAATTGCCATATATATTTTTTATTTTATTTTTATTTTTATATATTTTTTATTTTACCAGCAGGAAGCCAGCCTGAGAACAAAGCTGACACATGCAGTAAGGCAGAGCTGAGAAAACAAAGAGAACTAGAAGCACAGGGCTGATCTAGAATCTTCCTGAAGTTACCCTAACCTCTGGAATTTTCCATGGCTTGAGCCAATTGAAAAATTTAGTATTTAAGCTACTTTGTTGTTGTTGTTTTTCATTTGCAACTAAAAATATTGTAACTGATACTCTATATTATCATCTTTACCTTCCCATGTACTAGTATATTCAACCTTTGCCATTAGATTGTAATAGCCTTCAGAGCAGAAACTAACTTAATGAGCTTTGTGCTGCTGTGCTCCCTGGTCCAGTTCTGTCACACAGTAGGTTCTCATTCACCTAAACTTCAGGCCATAGCACTTATTCCTCCCTGTCATTCGTGGACTTTGAGCATCTTGGAGGCAGAAAGAGAAGGGGGCCAGAGTGCCATGTAGGGTAGTTCTTGGATGCTTCATCTTCCTACTATGGTATAGTAATCCTATCTAATAATAGACAAACATGGTAATTGACCTTACTTTCGCTATGCCTCCCATTGGATAATCAGCGTGATATGCAAATTAACCGCCAACAAAGATGGCCGCTAATTTGCATACTGCAGGCAGGGCGGGACAGCGCCATCCCGCCTGCCCTGCCGCCATCCGGGCCTATCTGTGACCTGGGGTGGTGGGTGTCCGTGTGCGACCTGACCTGGGGTGGCCGGGCGGGGCAGCAGCGATCTGCTGGCCCGCCCGGGTGTCCCATGTGCGACCCGCCCGGGGCATCCTGTGTGCGACCTGACCTGGGGCAGTGTCCCAACCCCTGAATTAGCCCTGCTGTGTGTGTGTGACCAGGGCGGCACCCCAACCCCCGGATCGGCCCTGCCATGTGCGCAACCTGGGGAGGTGGGGCAGGCACCGAGGGATCGGGCCTGCCATCTGCCACCTGGGGAGCGGGCCTAAGCCAGCAGGTGGTTATCTCCCGAGGGGTCCCAGACTGTGAGAGGGCACAAGTGGGGCTGAGGGACGCCCTCCAACCCCTCCTCCCCCACCAGTGCACAAATTTTTGTGCACCAGGCCTCTAGTACTATATAATAAAGAGCTAATATGCAAATGGTCGTCACACCTCACACCGTCACACCATAACGGCTCAGACACTCAACACTGGGGAGAGAGGAATGGGGACCAGCCAGGCTGTGTCCCAGGAGAGGGACAAGCCGCCCACCCCGAGGTGCCGGGCACCTGCAGCTATGGCCCAGGCAAAGCCGCCTGCCAACAGTCCCCTGTGGCTGCAGCCGGCCCAGGTGAAGCCGACCCGGGTTCTGGGTGCCTGCAGACAGCCAGAGGTAGGGAAGCCTGGGTCCTGGGTGCCTGTGACTGGCTGGAGGAGGGAATCCTGGGTCCTGGGTGCGGGACAAGGCAGAGGCAATTAGGGGCGATCAGGCCATCAGGGGAGCAGTTAGGGGGTGATCAGACAGGCAGGCAGAGGTGGTTAAGGGCAATCAGGCAGGCAGGCAGAGGTGGTTAGGGGCGATCAGGCAGGCAGGCAGGCAGGCAGGCAGAGGGGTTAGGGGTGATCAGGCAGGCAGGCAGGCAAGTGGTTAGGAGCCAGCAGTCCTGGATTGCGAGAGGCAGTCGGACATCCCCCAAGGGGTCCTGGGTTGGAGAGGGTGCAGGCCGGGCTGAGGGACAGCCCCCCCCCCCCGCACGAATTTCATGCACAGGGCCTCTAGTAGAAAATAAAATGCATCCTAGATTAGGTAAGCCTTATTGAGCACTAAGCATTTTTCATTGTACACACAGTCATATTTTTCCTCTAGGTTACCTATGGCTACTATTATGATGCCCTGTGTTACACATGAGAAACTGATGCTCAGAGAGGTTATTTAAGTTGCGTAGGTCACACCACTTCTACATATCGTTAATTTGGAAACCTGAATTCAAATGACTGTATCCCGGTCTTTAAGTTCTCATTCCACTTTACAAAAAATAAAACTGGAACACTTAAACAGTGCATTATGGGTATGACTACACATAAAAGGTGGTGCAGAACTCTAATCACCAGACGTGTGCTAAAAAATAGACTTTGGAAAACATCAAAAAATTGGTAAATAAATGTATGTTAACTTCAAAGAAATGTTTAAGGTATATATGATTTTTAAAATTATTTCTCACTTTCCCAACATTTTCAGATAACTTATCACCTTCTGAATCATACCACTGAGATCTTTAAAAAAAGTTTAAAAACCTGGACAGGATCATGCCAAACATATTGTTCTATAACTTAATTTTTTTTTAAGATAAACAACAATTATTTGGAGTTTTTCTCTGCTGGTACATATAGCTCTATTTCATTCATTATATGTGCAGAATGTTTATCAAAAGTATCCTAATTTAACCACTTCCTACAGTTAATAGACATATGGGTGCCCTCTCTCACCAATTTTTTGCTTTTGGAAATATGTTCCATCAAGCATCATTATACTTTGCTTCTTTGTGCATTTGAGTGTCTATAGGGGGAGGAAAATATTAAGGTCTTGATTCTATAAATTAAGTGGGCCAAGATAGGAAATGAATGCCTGAGGTTTCTATCTTCTACGGCCTTACAGGGTATAAGGGAACAGGCACATACACACATAGCTTTCACTTTAATATAAGAGATGGGGGGTAAGAAGGCCACACCCTTCTTCTCCTGACCCCACAGTGGGAGAGCAGAAAGAGGGAACAGGGGTTCAGCTGAGTGGGTGATTGAGAAGGCTGCCTGGAGGAGGTGGTACTTGAGTCCGAGCTTGGAGGATGGTAGGGCTCTGATGTTTTGTCTGCTCAACCTTCTATCATTGCCTGGCAATGTGCCCATTATTTGGTTGGACTCCGTTAGACCTTTGGTTGGATGCTTAGTGGCAGAGGAGGAAAGGAAGGATGCTCTGGGCAATGGAGACAAAGCTCAGGAACAAAGTGGAACGTGCACAGTAAGCTCAGAGGCCCAGGAACTGGCTGGTGTGGCTGGAGTATCTGGAGCCTGGGTCACCTGGGAAGGGGGAGGGAGAAGAGATGTCAGAGGCGTGGGCTAAAAAAAGCACCCAAGTGGATTCAGATTTGCCTGGAAAAGGGTTTTTCTTCAGAGTGGGTGATCAAGGTTGGGTGGAGGATTTAAGGACAGAGTAGACAGCTCTATGATTGGGATGATATGAGCCAGATAGATGGATTCCTGTTCTTTACAGGTGCCTAATAGCCCCAGGTTTTACTGAATCTGTTACTATGGCAGCCTCTATGCTTCACGTTTGGGGGTTGTTTCTGCTTTGAGTTCAAGTGAAACAGCCATGTGGAAGAAGCACTACAAAGTTTTAGGGGAAAAAAATCCCAACCTACTTTTAGCTGCTATTCTGTCTACATCCATAAAAATTCTTTCCATGCCCCATGAAATTCAACATGCACTTTATCTTGTTTGTTCCATAAAACATCAGATGCGACTTTAATGGCCTAACCCCAAAAAGATAACTTGACAGACATCAAGCATTCAGCAGCATTCCAAATAACCTTTTGCTGGAGCCTGCCTTCTACGGGGCCATGTGGATGTCAGCCACACACAACTCGAGTCACGCTGACATAGCTGGCATGCCTGCATTGCGATGGAATCTCGGGGGTACCAATCACAGGCCAGAGAGAAGCCATTGGCCAGAAGAAACAATGTGAGAGTGTTCACATCTCTGCAAAGGAGGGGTGTTAATGGTGACGGGAATGACAATTGCAGCCAGAGGAGGACGCTGACCCCAAAGCAGGATGGGTACATGTCAGTAACGCTGGGCCACTGGGCAGGAGCATTCCAGGGGCTCAGGCCATGGCCACACCCTTCTTCTCCTGACCCCCAACCAGTAAAATCAGTCAGATTCTCCCAGCTTTTCCCTAGAACCACTTCCTGAACCAAATGCCCTGCTGTCCTCAGGGGTTCGACAAATCCAGAGTGGATAACAGTGGCTGAAATTTATTAAGCACTTCGATCTACCAGACACTGTGCCGATCTACCAGACACTGTGCTAGGCTCCTTCCAGATAATTCTCTTAATGCTCACAACTCCATGGTGAGGTAATTTTCACAATTCCCATTTTATGAAGGAGGAAATTGAGGCTAGCACTTACCTGAATCCCAGTAACTGGCAGAATCAGGACTTGAACCACTGTCTTTCAAAAGCCAAAGCCTGGGCTTCTGACCACTGCACTCGGAGTCATGTGACTGATGCATGGGAACTCTGCCACCCACAGCAGCCACCCTCCCAGGAGGTGGAACTCTGGGCTAAAAGGGATTCTTTTTTACTCTCCTGATTTCCTGGGGGTCGGGAAGGCATGTTTAAACATGCTGTTCATTTGCCCTGGCCAAGTAGCTCCGTTGGTTTGAGCATCATTGCAATATGCCAAGGTTGTGGGTTCAATCCCAGTCAGGGTATACAGGAATCAACCAATGAGTGTGTAAACAAGTGGAACAACAAATAGATGTGTATTTTTTTCCTCTCTTCTTTCATCTCTCTCTACAATAAGTAAATAAATAATAAATAAATAATAAAATAAACATGCTATTCATTCAACTCTGGTCTTGTGTGGCGCAAGACTCCTGGCGAGACAGTCGAGGGAAGGTGAGGAGCCGGAGATGGGGTGCTGGAGGGGCTACAGAGCGCAGGCAAGGGTGCACTGTTTAAGGGAGGCTGGGCTGCAGGTCTCAGACCTGTTATGAGTTTTCTCCTGACTTCTCTAGCCAGGGTCTTTCTTTCTTCTTTTTCCCTAAGATTTTTTTTTTTTTTTTTTGCTTACCTTTTTCTAACTTAATGTGTATCAAGCATTGTGCTCAAGCATTAACAATACCCTGAGCATGTAGCATCTCTTTGGTTCTCCAACAATTGAATGAAGTAGGTACTGTTATTGTTTCCATTTTAAGAAGATGAAGAAATGAAGCTCAGAGAGGTTAAGTGTGTCTGCTGATTCAGCGCCCTGCCCTCTTAACCACGATAACAACGACGACAACATGATACCAGCGGTGCCCCCACTCTGTACACGGCACTGCTTCCAAGCCCTGGTACAGGAACCCCTGTGGTCCTCACAACAGCACTATGACAGGGACTACAGTCATCCTTGTGTAACAGATGGGGAAACTGAGGAACAGAACAGATATTGTTTTGTAATTTGCCCAAGCTTGCCCAGATGGTAAGTGGCAAAGCTGGGATTATCTTTTACTGCTTATATTTTGTGATAAAATAGGACATTTCTCAGTTTTGTCTTGTTTTTCACTTCAAATCTCCTTTGATGGCCTGGAGTGGGGTGTGCCAGGGTCCCGAGAAGAGAGTCTGTGAGCTGAACTGGGAAGAGGTGCCAGCGACCACGTCCCTGCAACTCTGGAGATGGAGGGGGTGGAGAGGGTGATGAGATGGCAGCCACAGGCCTGGGGCTTTGCCAGGGGAGGCCTCAGAGCGCATCGTGGGTTGGCACCCCGGTGCTGGGCAGTGCACAACGACGAGCCGCGGCTTCTGGGAGACCAGCAGAACATGGTGCTCGGAAGAGAGAAAACTGGAGGGAAGGGCTGGCAGGGCCTCAGCCTTCAGATCTGAGGAGGGCTGTTCTGTGGAATAGGGGGTGTAGGTAGCAGCTCTCCCAAGAGCCAGGCAAGAAAAAGTAGGTTTCTGTTTGGGCAGCAGCAGGGGGGTTTCAGAGAGAAGGAGGGCACATTCCCTCCAGTGTACAGTGTTCAACCAGGCAGCGGTGGCCGCAGGCCTGAGCCCCTAGAGAGCAGATGGGCCATCCTTAAGCTGGCCTCTTCACTGTCTCTGCCCCTCACCTCCTGAGACCTTGGCTCCAGCGCCACCTTCCTCATGAAGCTCTTCCTGACCTGCTATCCCCCCACACCCATGGAACCCACAGTTCCACTGAGGGGACAGAAAGCCTAGGTACTCCGAGGTCCAGGCCAGTCCACATTCGTTCGGGCAGGGGTCCCCCGTGGGCTGAGGCTGAGACAGGCACTCGGGTGATGGAAGCCTCAGACACTCTGGAAGCCAGCCCCACCAGGCCCGGGGCCTCTCCCGCATCAGCCCCTTCTGCTGTTCACTTGGTCTCGGGTGTTGGTGCCCTGTCAGCTCTCTGGTATGATGTCTCCTGTGCTAGCAGCTTCTTGCATGTATGCATTTCTCAGATGCTCAGACAACACTTCTTGAGCACTTAGCATGTACCAAGCACTATTGTAACTTGTTCTGGGATTATCCCATCTCACTCTCCTGACAACCCTGTGGATCTATGTTATTATTATCACCATATTACTAAGAAGGAAAGAGAGGCCCAAGTCCGCAGCAGCTAAGGAGAAAGCTGGGACTTGAACATGATGTTTATCTCTGACTTGTCCTCAACAAAAGGAAGTCAGGGACCCTCTGTCTCCTTTGCATTTCCTAGAGCTCCTAGCAAGTGGCTGTACATAGTAGTTGTTCAGTAAATGTTGGCTTATTGACTGTCCAAAGTCATTTGTATCTGCCTTTTCAGTGATCAGTGAATTGGGGTGCTTTTGAGAGGACAAAATAGTGTTGAATTCCTCGCTAGACAAAATCATGTACTTTTGGGAAGATGTGACATTGGTAGGCAGTGTCTAAAATGTTCTACTCTAAGTCTTTAGGGAAGCTGTGACATAATAAAAAACATCTATTTGGTTTTTGTCCCCTGCCACAGACCTCCTAAATCCCTTGGAATTTCCTAGGTGATAGAAGTGACAGAAGGGTCTTTTGTTCTAATGAGGCCACCCTTGGTGGGTCCCTAGGGAGCTTTCGGATGCAGGGTGGTCACCAAAAGGACCAGGCATGTCTGAAGGGTTGGAACGTTGAGCCCCACCCCCAGCCTCTAGGAGGGGAGAGGGGCTGGAGGTGGAGTTAATCACCAGTGGCCAATGATTTGAGCAGTTGTGCCTGGGAGAGTGGTGCATGCCAACTCCACGGGACAGAAGCTCCTTTGCTCGGGATCCTTCCAGATCTCACCCTATGTACTTCTTTGTCTGTTCATTTGTACCCTTTATAATATCCTTTAAAATAAACTCGTGTGCCCTAACTGGTTTGGCTCAGTGGATAGAGCTTCTGCCTGCAGACTGAAGGGTCCCAGGTTCGATTCCGGTCAAGGGCATGTACCTTGGTTGCGGGCACATCCCCAGTGGGGGGTGTGCAGGAGGCAGCTGATCGATGTTTCTCTCTCATCGATGTTTCTAACTCTCTATCCCTCTCCCTTCCTCTCTGTAAAAAAATCAATAAAATATATTTAAAAAAATAAAAATAAACTGGTGTTAGTAAGTAGACTGTTCCTGAGTTTTGTGAGCCACTCTAGCTCTAGCAAAAGATCGAATCTGAGGAAGGTCTGTGGGAAATACTGGATTTATGGTCAGGGTTATGGCTGGCAACATGGGACTTGTGACTGCATCCAAAGCGGGGCAGCCTCAGGGATGAACCCCTAACCCGTGGGCTCTATGCTAACTCCAGGTGTTAGTGTCAGAACTGAACTGAATTACAGGACTCCATGACCAGAGTTGGAGAATTGATTAGTGTGGAGAAATAGCCCTACAGTTGGTGTCAAATGTGTTGTGAGTAGAGAGAGTTCATAAAAACACAGGGAAAAGTGAGAGGAATTGGGAATGAGGGGTTCAGGAGACAAGCCATTTCAGTAAAACCTTGATTAATTGATTCAGCCAATAAAAAACACGTCATTAACGGCTCTTATTTCTCCTGTCCTCCACTTGAAGAAGAATATGAGATAAAACTAGCTCTTACACGGACTGATGTTAAAAATGTACCTTCCAGGAGATGCCAAGGCATCCGTGTAGACTCGACTCAATCTCCAACCCCCTCTGTCTACATCTCCAGCCCTGGGACAGTAAGACTTGGCGCCCAGGGGTGACCTCAAGCCCAAAGAAGCACCTAACCCAGATCACCGAGAAGGTTGCCTCTGTTTCTCTGTCCTGAGATAGGAAAGTAGACTCCAGTTTTTGAGAGATTTCTCTGTAACAAGAATTGAAACATAAAGGATGTTTTTCAAATTAATATTCAGCTCATAAATATGGACTTTGGAAAAATTTCTGCAAATTCTGTGTGTTTGGGTCATTTGACCTTTTGCTGTAACAAGTAAATTGGAAGCCACAAAAAAAAAAAAAAATTGAGAGAAGAAGGTATAGACTTCACCAAAAGATTTGTTGCCTGAGCCAGACGCTCTCCCACAGTGCTTCTTTAAATTGAGAGCATGTCTGGTATGTTTTAAATGGTTTCATTCACTTGAAAGTGAGATTTATACATTCCATTCAGAAAATATGCAAAGTGTACTTGATTTTGAAATCCTTAAAAAAGTTGTATGTTAAGACTGAAAGAGGCATTTGAGTCTCACCTCCTCACTTTAACATCAAGGAAACAGAAGGGACTCGGTCACATCACAGGCTTTGTCTGTGGCAGGCCGTCTGGTTCCAGCCTTCTCCCATCACTGTGCCTCTTCCTTGTAGCCGGCATAGCTGACTGTCCCTCCGTAGGACTCTCTACCTGGTCCTCAGCTGCCGTCACGGATAGTTAATCATCAGTCTCCTTTTGGGTATTTCTGGTATTATTTTTCCCTTTTATTATGGAAAACTTCTAAACTAAAGGTAGAGAATATAATATAAATAACTCCCATGTGCTCCTCTCTCAGCTTCTACAATTATTAACATATGGCCACCTTCTTTTATCCATACCTACCCCTAGCCACCCCTCCCACACAGATGATTTTAAAGTAATCCAAACATCATATAATTTCCTCTATAAATGCTCCATGTGTAATCATGTAAGAACCCATATATATATATATATATATATATATATATATATGATTGTAACAACTAACAAAAGTTGGTAATACCTTAATATCATCAAATTTTCCTGATTGTCTGTCGGTCTTGCAATTGATCTGTTAGAATCAGGATCCAAACAAAGCGGGAGACCAGATCTCTAGTGTCACGTAGACTGATTGGCTGATCATTCAAAATTCTTGCGTTAGGAAGTTTCCTGAACATAGGGAAATAAATTGCACAGTAAGGATACTTTTAGTAATCATAGATCACATTTATATATGTCTTTACATTTTATGTGCTTCTTGGACCCCCTGCATTCATGTCAGAGCAAGTGCCCAGGCAGTGTTTGCCCGAGACAGGGAAAATGGAGGCCTGGGGGTGTTAGAAGACTCAATTAGTGGTCAAGCTGAGACCTCCTCAGTTCCCTTCTTAGTACTGCAACAAACCATAGCTTTTGTTTGGGGCGGGGCGGGGGGGGGGAGGGTGCTCAATAGGTTGCCACCCTCTCCTGAATGCTTTCATATAGCACTAAGGTAACTTTCAGAGCAACCCTGTGAAGTAGGTGCCTTTATTCCCATTTCACTGATGAGGAAACCCAGGCACAGAGGGTTGAAACATTTTCTCAAGGTCACCTAGCACCAGCATTTAAATCCAGGTCTTTCTGACTCCAGAGCCCATGCTCATAACCTCTGCGATGTCTTCGTGTTGGATTACCAGGCAACTGTAATTTGGGGGGTTGGAAATGTACCTCCATTTGACTTACCGCTTACCCCTCCTAGCATTTGGCTTTAAGCATGAACTGGAATTACATTTAAACAGTTTCTACTCTTCAGACTTTTCATAAATGGGACATGGCTTTCCCTCTGTTCACACAGCCCATAAACCCTGATGTGGTTTTCCTTTATCTGAGTTTGTGAAGGTCTACATAGCTCCCGACCCAATAATTAGGAGCTGTCAATAAGCCCTACACTCCCGGACCTGTGAGCCCCAACCTCACACAGCCGATGGCGAGCGGCACTGGGTCCCCGCCTTGGCCTGGCCCTGCTCACTCTGTGCTGTGCTTTCAGGAGCAATCAAAGCCCTTTTAGAAAACATTTCCTGGTCTTCTGTGGCCTTGGATGGACAGAGTTTTCCACTAGGCTTTTTTTTCCCCCAGCCACACTGGCCCTTAAGAAGATATTACTCAGGGCTCCACACCTACTTCAAACATTTTTTAGGGGCCCTGGTAGGGCCTCCGGCGTGATTGCCAGGAACCCTACAGAGAGGAGGAGCCCAGCTCTGGGGCCTGCTTTGGTCACAGTGTTTACTGAGAGCTTGGCGGCCCACTGTCCATGCGGCGGCGATGCAGTTTCTCACACTTCTCCAAACAGCATATTCTCGTTAGGCAGCTGTTGCTCAAGAGGCCCTCTCTCTAGCCCCCCTCCCCGCAAGGTTGCTTTTCCCATGTTTGTATCCCTGGTGGGGTTTCCCCGTCCTTGTTTTAAGGGCTTTCTCCCTAAGTCTCCCTGTTGTGGAACAGCTGTGCTCTGATATTAGATAGAATGTTTTCTGTGCTCACCACGAGCTTATGAACAAAAGGGTTTTAAGAACCCTGATAAATGAACAAGGTCCCTGGGAAGATGAAATGTTACCAACATCTCAAACAATTACAATCCTTGTGCATCTCAGGGGCTTTGCCCTTTCAGAGGCGAGCTGGGCGGGTGTTTGATTATGGAGCTTGGAGACGGGTTTTTTTTTCAGTCTCCCAATAGACCTGACATGGGAAAGTTGGTCAGAAGATGGCCCTTCGCTGGCCTCAAAGCTTCGAGCTTGCTTTCCCATCGGCTGTTTGTCCTGGGGTGAGGGCCCCTTTCAGAGTTTCGGGGAGCCTGGTCAGCAGGAGAGGCCAAGCAGGGCGTCTGGTTCCTGTTATCTTCCAGGTGGTGCTGAGGTTTTCTCCTCATCTGAGCGTGCGGGCAGCCACCCTGGATTCTGCGCAGCTGCGGGCAGCGGCAGCGGAGCTGAGCACCAGAGAGGGCCCTGTACTCTCTGCAGAGTAATCCTGTGAAGTCTGCGTTACCAGCCCCAACTTCCAAATGAGGAAACTGAGGCTTAAGGAGATTAAGCGATCGGCCCAAGGTCATAGCAAGCAAGGGCGGGGGGGGGGGGGAGCCAGTGTTTAAACCCAGATTTTGGGGGGTCCAAAGCCTCAGCTTTCTTTGGTAACAATTGCACTCCCAAGTGTCTGGCAAGCGATGGCTAGGCATGGGCTCCTAGGCTATTCTGCTCCTGCAGGCCTGCAGGCCCTCCTTCTAACCGAGGGGCTCTCCTTTTGTTAAACTCTTCATGCCACCCCGCCTCTCATCCACATCCCCTGAGGTGAGCACCATCGTCCTTAATTCCCTGTTTTATTTTATTTTATTTTAAATATATTTTATTGATTTTTTTCAGAGAGGAAGGGAGAGAGATAGAGAGTTAGAAACATCGATGAGAGAGAAACATCGATCAGCTGCCTCCTGCACACCCCCTACTGGGGATGTGCCCGCAACCAAAGTACATGCCCTTGACCGGAATCGAACCCGGGACCCTTCAGTCCGCAGGCTGCTCTATCCACTGAGTCAAACCGGTTATGGCTATTTTATTTTTTAAAATATATTTTTATTGATTTCAGAGAGGACAGGAGAGGGAAAGAGATAGAAACATTCATGATGTGAGAGAATCATCGATCAGCTGCCTCTTGCATGCCCCCCACTGGGGATTGAGCCCACAACCCGGGAATTGAACAGTGACCTCCTGGTTCATAGGTTGACGCTCAGCCACTGAGCCACACCAGCCAGGTGCTAACTCCCCATTTTAAAATCACTCAGACCCCTAGCTTTGGTTCATTCCCTGCCCAGTCCATGGTCCCAACCCAGACACTCGCTCCCTAGCCCAAGCCT
Source organism: Myotis daubentonii (assembly GCF_963259705.1). NCBI lineage: Eukaryota > Metazoa > Chordata > Mammalia > Chiroptera > Vespertilionidae > Myotis > Myotis daubentonii. Next base: position 93,324,437 of record NC_081841.1, read on the forward strand.
CTTCCTGGCCCTGCCTTGCATGGGAACAGAAAGGTCAAGGCTTGAAGAAAAATGACAGATGGCGAGAAAAGCCTCTCCCGGCCTGTGGAGCTCCGTGAAATCCTTCATTATGGGATTTCCCTTGTCAGGGCTGCAAGGAGAAGCCTGAAGGCTTACGGCAAAAATCTACAACACATCAAGGCACTGTACACACAGGCTTTGCTCATCACAGCGGAAACATCTGACAAGCAGCCCGGGGGGTGGGGGTGGGGGGCAGCGGGGCGACGGGAGGAGGAGGGAGGACAGGCGAGGGAAGAAGAGGGGGAAATGGCCAGCAGCGTGATTTCATTTCCTGCCTGTTGGCACCATGCCCGCTCTCCTTCACAGAGAACAGAAGAAGAGGTCTTTAAAAAAAATGCAGCAGGAATGATTGAGGGTAGACGTAAGGAAGCGCATCAAAACCACCAGAGCCTGGAGACCCAGGAGGAGACCGTGAAGGCATCTCCTGGTCTGGAAATGTTTAAGACGAGGGTTCAGCCTCATCGCTGGGCCGGCACGGAGGCCGAGGCGTGGCCCCGGGGACTGGGGTCCTGTGAATGTAGGGTGAACACAGCCGGGTTACCCTTGGAGGCATTCTCTTCTCAAGCCCGACTGTGGTCAAGTCAATCAGCCCACAGGGGACACTGCCAAGAGCGGGCGTGCGTGAGCAGCTCCAGAAACCGCCGCGTCCAGCCACACACGTGCTGCACACCTTTCCCTCTTCTGCCCTCAGACTTCCCGATCTTTTCTCATTTCCTTTACCCTTTGAAGCTTCCCGTTACCCCTCTAGCAAAGCACAGAGCACCTTTCCTGCAGGAGTTTTCGTGTTGATAAAGAAAAAGACCGGCCCGGGACACAGGGCTGATCACAAAGCACATGTTTCAGCAAGTCTGGGAGGGGCTTCATTCTGTGGGAGAAGGGAGGGCAGGTTCTGGTGTCCAGACGTGGGGAGGCTGCCCCACCTGCTCCCCCACGGGGTCCCTCCACATTCTTGTCTGCAGAGGGAGGCTGTGAAAAGTGTGAAGACATTTTCGAGTGACCTCTGGGAGGACCTTGTGCCATCGTGGCTGGCTTCGGGCTTTGGGCTTCGGGCTTTAAGTCATCCCACTCCCCCTGGGCGCTGTTTCTCCCTTGGCCCAATGGGGTTCGTCCTAATAATTATCCTGTTTGTCTCACAGGGAAATGATGAGGGCTGAGTACAGTGAAATAAAATTTGGAAAGTTCTTGGAAAAGTTAAAAGTGACATTTAAGTGTGATTGTTGTTATTCTGGATTTCAGGACGTGGAGGAATAGGAACCAACTCTAGCGTTCCCTGCCCTCTTCTTCCAGAATTTGCCACGCCTCCTGAGTGGCAGCCACCATCCCTGCCAGCGGCTGTGGCAGGAGAGGGGCTCCAGCAGCAGTTGGGCTGCGGCCCGCAGACACCACCCGACCTCCCTCCTTGCCTGGCCTTCCAAACCCCAGGAAAGTCAGAGTTTCTGTGGAAACTTAAGCTGTGCCTGCTGGACCAGACCGGGGTGGGGGTGGGGGCTGCACTCTGCCAAGTGGTGGGCATGGAGGGGAAGCGACAGCTGGAGGGTACTGAGCTGGAGGGAGTCAGAGCCCTTCTCCTGCCAGCCTGCGCTAGGCCTGGGGACTGCCGCCTGCAGTCAGCGTGGGCCCGTGTGGGTGGCTCTGGCAGGCTGAGGGCTGGGAGCCTGTGTGTGGGATGCAGGGAGGTGGGGGCCAGCAGGCAGGACATAAGGTGCACACTGCCTGTCAACCAGAGCCTGGCAGTCCCTAGCTGGCTCTTCCTCCAATATAGGAGGCTCCTTGCTGGGCCAGAATCATGGGAAAGACCACCAACTCACCTGCTGCTCCTGGTATGCAAAGATCCCTGTATCCTTCCCCACTCCCCCCCCCTCCACCGATCGCACCCCCAGCCCCAGCCCCAGCCCCAGCCCCAGCCCCACACACAGTCCCACCCCCATCCTCACACAGCTCCAGCCTCCGGAGGGCACCCAGATGGAGAGGACGGTCCAGTTTGCTCCTGTGGGCACATGTGCCTGCCTGCTCTCACTCAGTTCCCCATCTGGCCCCCTAGCCGAGCAGGGTGGCTCCTGGTGCAGGGACGGTGACATGGAGCTGATAGAAAAGTCCTCCTGACATGGGGCTGCTGCCAATCAATGCCCTGGGCTCTCAAGGTCAGCAAGTTGCATCCTCTGAGACACTGGGTGTCTGGCCCCTGACATCAACTGGCCTCTCATAAAAGGGCCCATATCCCCTGTTGCAGGAGACAAGGTTTTAAGGCTAATTTAAATAGCACATAACATGGTTTTAAAAACTAAGATGCACAGTTATTTCTACATGAAGCTGTTGAACCAGTGTCATTGGCTTCCTGGCCCAAGGATTCCCCAGTACTGGTTTCAACCCCACGGCTGATCATCCCCACCCCCTTCCCCAGCCCCACCCATGGTCTTGGGGGAGTGACTTTGCCTCTTTGGGCCTCAGCTTTTCCATCTTGGAAAGGAGGGGATGGCCAGGTTTCCCCCCAGAAAGAAACCTCAGTAATAACAAGAGGAATAATTATGCTAACTTTGTGTGCTTACTATATACCCTCCATTTTCCCCCTTTAATCATCACCAAAAACCATAATTCTAGTTGGTAAGAGCTTCACCCTCCATTTCTCTTCTCTATCATTCAACTCATTTAAGTTTCACCAAATGGTCAATTTTGCCTCCAAGCCCACCGAATACCTTGACCCTCTCCCACTGCCATTAGTGCCTCGGCCCCTCTCCAGCATTTTCTTGGAATATTGAGGCCGACGAAGGATGCCTCCTCCACTGTTGTGACCTCCACCCGAGTAGTGCTTTCTGAGACCCACGTTCTCCGAGCCTGAAGCCCCACAGCCTCCCAGACGAAGCCTGTGAGTCCCACCATGAGAAGCCACCCAGGGCTACCCCTGTGTGCCACTCTCTAGCTAACAGCTGTTTATTTTTGATAGTACAGTGGTTTTGCTTTCTGTGGTTTCAGTTACCCCTCGGTCAACCTTGGTCCAAAAGTATTAAATGGAAAATTCCAGAAATTAATAAATTAGAAGTTTTCAATTGTGCACCGTTCTGAGTAACATGATGAGATCGCACACCGTCCCACTCCATCACGTCCAGGGCATGAATCATCCCTTTGTCCACCTATTCACCCTGTGACCAAGGCATCCCTTGTTCGTCACTTAGTAGGCATCTCTCTCAGTAATCAGATCAACTGTCCTGATATTTCAGTGATTGTATTCAAGTGATCCTTGTTTTATTTTTTATTTATTTATTTTTCCTCCCACCCATCCACACTCCCCCACCTTCCCTCTGAGATTCCACACTCTATTCCATGCTTCCATGTCTCTGGATCCACTCCATTCATCAGTTTATTTTGCTACTTAGATAACACATCAGTTTATTTTGCTACTTAGATTACTAGATTATGTGATACTTGTCTTTCTCTGACTGACTTATTTCATTCGGCAGGATGTTTTCCAGGTCCCTCCATGCTGTGTCAAAGAATAGGAGATTCTTCTTTTTTACAGCTGCATAGTATTCCATGGTGTAAATGTACCACAGCTTTTTCATCCACTCATCTGCTGATGGGCACTTGAGCTGTTTCTAGATCTTAGCTATTGTAAATTGTGCTGTTATGAACATAGGGGTGCATACATTCTTTCTGATTGGTATTTTGGGTTTCTTAGGATATATTCCTAGAAGTGGGATCATTGGGTCAAGTGACCCTTATTTTACTTAGTAATGGCCCCCAAGTGTAAGAGTGGTGATGCTGGTAATTTGGATACACCAAAGAGAAACCATAAAGTATTTTCTTTCAATGAAAAGGTGAAAGTTCTCAACTTAATAAGGAAAGAAAAAAAAAATGTGTGCTACAGTTGCTAAGATCTACAGTAAGAACAAATCTTTTGTGAAATTGTGAAGAAGGATAAAGAAAGTCATGCTAGTTTTGCTGTTAAGCCTCAAAATGCAAAAGTTTCAACCATAGTGCATGGTAAGTGCTTAGCTAAGATGGAAGAGGCATTAAATTTATGGGTGGAAAACATGACATCATCATGCCTCTTTGAAAGGTCAATAGTGGCCTATGCTGCATCACAATGCCTTTGAGAAACACCTAACTCACATAACTTTTATTCAGTATCTATACTAATAAAAGGGTAATATGCTAATTAGGCTGGGTCGACCAGACATCCAACTTCCTTCTAGACAAAGCCATGATGGTAGGTGCTGAGGCAGAGGCAGTTAGGGGTGATCAGGCCGGCAGGGGAGGGCAGTTGGGGGCAAGATCAGGCCAGCAGGGGAGCACAGTTGGGAGCAATCAGGCTGTCAGGGGAGGGCAGTTGGGGGCGAGATCAGGCCGGCAGGGGAGGGCCATTGGGGGCGAGATCAGGCCGGCAGGGGAGGACAGTTGGGAGCAACCAGGCTGGCAGGGGAGGGCCATTGGGGGCGAGATCAGGCCGGCAGGGGAGGGCAGTTGGGAGCAACCAGGCTGTCAGGGGAGGGCAGTTGGGGGTGAGATCAGGCCGTCAGGGGAGGGCAGTTAGGGGCAATCAGGCAGGCAGATGCAGTTAGGGGTGATCAGGCTGGCAGGCAGGTTAGCGGTTAGGAGCCAGCAGTCCCAAGGGGTCCCTGATGAAGAGGGTGCAGGCTGGGCTGAGGGAACCCCCCCCCCCTCCATGCATGAATTTTGTGCACCGGGCCACTAGTTTTGTTATAATTGTTCTGTTTTATTCTTAGTTATTGTTAATCTCTTACTGTCCCGATTTATAAATTAAACTTCATTATAGGTTTGTATTGGAAAAACATAATATATACTGTATATAGTTCAGTACTATCCGTGGTGTCAGACATCCATGGAGGATCTTGGGACGCATCCCCCATGAATAAAGGGGACTGCTGTAGTTGTTCTGTTATCCTGCCCTTGTCGCAGATGAGAAAACTGAGGCTCAGAGAGATAAAGGAACTTGCACAGACAGCTGGGCCGTCGTGGGGCTGTGTTTCACAGGCAGGTGAGCTGGCCCTCAGCAGGAAAGCATGGAGGACTCAACCCCAGGCTGCTCTCTTGTTCTTTCCCTGAGTCAGAAGTTCAGAGTAGCACCAGGTGGTGGGGAGCCCAGTCACTTCCCAGAAGCCAGCCCCGCTGCCACACACTTTTTGGAGAATAAGAGGGAAGCAAATGTAATGACTCTGGTTCCAAGCCCATGGGTCTGGCTGTATTGGAGCGAAGGTCATCAGTACCCAAGTCTAGGGGAGTAGCTGCTGCCCGGGAAACCCATGGAGCTGCTAAGTGCCTTCCATCCAAAGATCCCAGTGGCCTTTCGAGGGAAAAGGCACAGAGCAAGTGGGGGAGGGGTGCATGGAGGACATTGGGAAAAGGCTACTGATGGGAACCAGCTCTGCTGAAGCTCTGGGCTAGTGAATTCCAGGGGCTGCGAAGTGTTTCTCTGGAGACCTTTAAAGGAGGGAAGAAGTAGACAGCTGGGAGGTGATGTCTGTGGACTGTGCCCCTGAACACTGCCGGAGAGGATGGCTGACCTCACAGGAACCTTTATGGCTGCTACGGGAGACCCTTTCACACCGGAAACAGTTTCAAACATTTGTTTTAGCAAATCATTCATTTGTGCCAGGTAGAGATGGGCTACAAAGAATAGTAGCTTTATATGTTTTGTTCTGAATTAAAAAGACAACTTCAGATTGTAAATTTGAGCCCACCTTGACAAAGGTATTGAAGAAGATCCCCAAAAGAGAAGGTCCTCGCGCCCTTGGCCTCTTCTGTATGCTGTCACTCCTGCCTCTGACTCTTCTTCCTGGAGGCAGGGAGAGCAGAGCAATGGGACATGGGAGGAGAGAGCAGGAAGAGGGCTGGGTGGGTTCATGGCCATGTCCGCACTTGGTCTCTCTACTCTTTTGGGTCCACTGAGCCTCCTGGGAATCCATAACCCAGTCCTCCTGCCCATTTGAGGATCTGGGTGACCTTTTCCAAGGACTGGGCCAGCCAGTTCTCCCAGCCGAGGCTCCTCCCCCTGCCAGGGGACAGGCTAGCTCAGAGGATCCCTGCTTAATCTCATGGTTCCCAAGACCTAACGTCACCTTCTCACACAGTAATGGCCTCATCTAGCTTAAGGAAGGATGGTCCATTGGGGTGTTCTGCTTCAGACTGTGGACAAATAAGAAAACTCTGCCCTCCCAACCAGAGGAAATGCTACTGACCACTCTCCCCAACCCTCAGTGTGGGATGTACCGGAATCTCTCCTGGGCTCAATGCTGGGGATGAGAGTGAGAGAGACAGGAAACAAAGGGGCCAGCATCCACGCTCTCTGCACACCCAGACACAGCGTATGTAAAACTAACCATAATCCTGGGAAGTAAATGTGCCTCTGAGAACATATAGGATGTGAGATCTTAATGACCGCCCAGCAGGTGGCCAGGGTAACAGGAAGCTTAGAGATGGGATTTAATTCAGAATTTGGAAGGCAGTAAGATTTGGGTACGGAGAGATGGGAGTGTCACCACCAGGCATAGGAAGATTCAAGCAAAGGCTTGGGAACGAGCATAAGAAATGTAAGGAATGGTAAATATTAAATTTGACCGAACCATCTATGTTAGGGGGAAGTGGGTGATAAGAGTTAGGATTTGAGTAAGACTATGAAAGACACTGTTGGAGGTACAAGGGGTATGGAGGCCAAAGCATCCCAGTTCTACCCTAAAGATTTTGGATTTTATTCTCTGGGCACTATGGACCCAGTGGATGTTATGGATTTTAACAAAACTCTCTGTACTTGTTTGTACCTTTCATCTATAAAAAACACTGCCAAGGCCCGGCCAGCATAGCTCAGTGGTTGAGCGTCAACCTACGAACCAGGAAGTCACGATTCCATTCCTGGTCAGGGCACATGCCCGGGTTGTGGGCTTGATCCCCAGTAGGCAGCATGCAGGAGTCAACCAGTCAATGATTCTCTCTCATCATTGATGCTTCTCTCTCTCTCTCCTTCTCCCTTCATCTCTGAAATCAATAAAAAAAAAAAGAAAAGCAAACACACAAAAAACACTGCCAAGACCCAGGACCCAGGACCTCAGCCTGATAAAGCTAACCAGCCCAGGTAAGCAATAACGGTGTCTTCATTAGCCTAAAGCTCTAATTAGCTCAGTGGAGGAGCAGGAGTGGACATACGTGGGGTGGTGGAGTAAGTTGGTGGGCAGAACCAAAAAGTAGCCTGAACCTCTGCTAAGCTCAACCAAGGTGCAGAAGCAATTTGGTGATGTGATGCAATGTAATGTAATGTAATGCAATGCAATGCATTGTAATGTATCCAAGGCTCAGGATACCCAGGATCCTATCGGCCCTGACACAAATGAGGTAAATATGCTCAGATGGACAACACATTCAACACACATTTCTGAAGCACATATTCCAGGCCAGGCATTGAGCAAGACATGGAAATCCAAAAGGAATGAAACCACTCTCCATTGTTGGGAATGCTCACAGGTTAAAACCCTCGGTTGTTTCAATACTGTGTCATAAGTGCCCTTACATTCTTTCCTACATGATGGCCAGGGTGCTGGGACACTGTGCACAATTCCCTGGGCTCACTTCTCTCCAAATGAGGAAAAATGGAGGTGACCCCAGGCATCCTGCTTTCTGAATGTCCTCAATCCATGGCATCTTCCCTGCCCAGCTTTGTAAAACCTGGTTCTCCCTCCTAACTGGGCATCAGACTTTGAACAGGTCAGCAAGGGGTGTGCAGCGTGTGCAGCGGGTATATTCCAGGGAGGTGACAGGAAAGGCCTTGGTGCTCTCGATTGCTCTCATCTCCTGGCCTGTTCTGAAAGGAGGAGTCTTGTGTATTTTTCCAAGACTATGGCAGCCCTCCAGATACATGGGCTCCCCAGTGTCAAGGGAAATCCCACTGTTTTAATGAAGAGGCAGGACGTACAAAGCCCAGCAAAACAGACGGTGCTTTGGGCTCCAAAACACACAGACAAGCTCTGCAACAAGGAAAGTACCCACAACCCGGTCTGTCACCACCGCCCTGACTCAGCCTTGCTCCATCCTGCTTCCCAGCACACATGCCCGACGCAAACCAGATCACACCTCCCTGCCCTCTCCCCCACCTCACCTTTGCTCCTGCCCAGCCCTGGGGTCTGCACCAGGCAGTCCTTATCTTGGAAACGCCAGACACTTCTTGCAACCAGTCCCTATCTCTTCCGGCAAAATTCGACTTTCCAAGAAGCTTTCTGGGTTCTTCATTTGTGATACCAACTCAAACATTTCTCAGGACTTCTGCTCTCCCTTCACCCGGTGCTCCTCCCAGTGCCTCATTCCTGGTCTGTGTGACCAGCAAGAGAACTGGCCGGGAACTGCCTGAAGCAATGGTCTCCCCAAAGCACACAGACACAGGGCGAGCAAGATGTACGGGGTTAGGATGAAAATAGTAAACTTCTATTTATTTAAAAAAGACCATGGCAAAGCAGCAGCTTCTTAATCATAATGCATCTGTATTGGCTCATTAATTGTGACAAATGTACCACACTCAATTAAGATGTTAATAATATGGGAAACTGGGTGTGGGCTACATGCAAACTCTCTCAACTAAACTATCTTTACACATTCTCTATAAATCTAAAGTTTTTCTAAAATAAAAAGTTTAGTTTACAAATAGCGCTCTTTGCATAGTCTATCTTTCATGTATGTTTTATGATGGGCATGTTACCATAAATGACATTGTTAAAATATAGGCTCAGTTGCATGACACCGGGACTCCAACTAGACTGAAGTGTCTACAGGCAGACAGCACAGGATGGCACAGTCTCTGCTCCGTTGGCTGTCCAGACCCAGGCTCCTCCTCTCCTGTCGCCTCGCCAAAGCTACATCTTAGATCCTACTCCACAGAGCCCCAGATGGCTTCCTACCAAGTCTGTGCCCCAGGGGAGGCCTGGGGGAAGTGAGGGAGCGGGAGCAGGTTCCAGAATTTATACATCACTTCCCCTCAAATCCCATTGGCCAGAACTTAATGCAAATGGCTCTGCCTAAATGCTAGGTTATGGAAAATATAGTCTTCATTTTGAATGGCTATGTGTCCAGCTAAAATTTAGGGGGGTTAATACTTCAGAAGAATGGAAAAGGGATAGCAGGAGGCAGCGAGCATTCTTTACCAAAATTGACAATTTCATTTCATGTATGACTTTGAAATGGGTAACTGTGTGCGCATTAAGGGCACTGCTCAGGCTTTTTAAACTGATAGGGGCACACAATCAAAAACATTTAGGCCACCAGTTTAAGACACGAGTGAGGAGACAGGTTGCATTTCTGGCTCAGGCTTCCTGAACCCTGACCAGTGATTTTACTTCCAGCTCCAATCAAGTGTAGTGAACATGTGTAAGGTTCTCTGCTGCATGATGCCAGACCCCCTAAAGCAGCGGTTCTCAACCTGTAGGTCACGATCCCTTTGGCGGTCGAATGACCCTTTCACAGGGTTGAACGACCCTAAGACCATCCTGCATATCAGATATTTACATGACGATTCATAACCGTAGCAACATTACAGTTATGAAGTAGCAACGAAATAATTTTATGGTTGGGTCACAACATGAAGAACTGTATTTAAAGGGCCAGAAGGTTGAGAACCACTGCAGCCTCCTCTCTTTAAGACCTGTTTCCTAGTTCCCCTGGATCTGTCCACATCTCCTTGAATGCAAGAAGCCTACTGTTTCCCTTGGAGGATCTTCACTTCAGTCAGGGAGGACAAGAGAGTGCGGAAGAGGGGTGAGGAAGGACAAGGACAGCGTCTGACATAGATGGGCAGACAGAGAAAGAAACAACGCCAGATAAAGAAGGAGAAGGATAAGCAGAGAACGGCTAGACATTGGGCCCAGAGCCCAGGAGAGAAGGCTGCAGAGAGGGAGCGGGGCCAAGCACAGGGAGCCTCACAGAGTGAGTCTGGCCCAAAGGAAGCGGACATGTATCTGGGTGCCTGTGAAGTCACTTTACTCTCTGCAGGTGGGGAAGGCCAGCAGTGCAGGGCTGGCCTGGGGACTTCCCCGGCCTGCTTTGCCAAGGTTGTTCTTCCCCAGAGGTCATCTGAGAAGGGAAGAGAGGAAGGGCTCTTGTGTAGGTGGGAGGAGGTCACTTCTCCACTTCCCCTGTGCTCACTCACTGCACACACGTGGGTCAGGTTTTGTGCAGTTATTTGTATAGGTGGCTTTCTTTCTGGGTCTATGTTTTCGTTTTCCACAAATGCCCCAAATACTTCCCTCCTGGTGCTTAGGGGAACAGAGCTTCAAGCCAAGGGAAATGGGAGCACTTAAGTGCCGGAGATGATTTCTACCCAGACACTAGGGAGGGCTTCACGAAGGAGGTGCCAGTGTTGAAGGACAGGAAGAGAGATTTTAACAAGTGGAGATGGGATGAGAAAGAAGGACACCCATGGCAAGGGGAGCCCTGTGACCAAAGGCAGGAAGCACAGAGTATACTAAAGGAGCAAGGAGGAAGGAAGACGGAGGGAGGACAGTAGCAGGAAGCTGGGGCTGTTCCCTGTACTAGTACCAAGAATGCAACAAAGTGACTTCCCTCAAGTTACAACAGATAAACAAAACTGTTTCATGTTCTGTCTGCAGAAGATAGGGTCAGGACCAGGTGTCAGCACCATGGTCTGACAATGGGCAGCATTCTGTAAGCCCCCCTGTCCCTGAAGCCCTGGCCATGTGGCTTGCATATCTGCAGAGGGATGCTTCTTTCTCACCCAAGGCTTTCCAAGTCCTAGATGGCGGGGTCATCCCGGCCACCGTGGAGTAGCTGGTGCTGGGGAGCAGAGCAGCCAAACAAGCAATCCACTGGCTTCGGCACCACTCTGTTGTTGCTGAAGTAATGCAGCTTTATTTCTGTGCATGATTTCATTTCACCTATCATGTATTTTTCTTTTTCTTTTTTTTAACTGTTGAGCTGTTTATCATGTGTTTTTCTTAAACCTCTCATCCCATGAGCTTGGGTGACACCGGGCCTTCCCATTCTCTCCCTGGCCCTAATGGAGCTCTTTCTCTGTCTCTTTGCTCTTTCCTTTTCTTCTCTGACTCCATAACATTGGCCTTCCTCATTGCTTTTTCCCTCCCTGAGTGCCTGTTGATTTGTACAAACATTCTCCTGGTTTCAGTGGTCACCTGTGTTATGTAGATATTTATCTGCATAGATGGTGTATTGATTGAAATATAACAGACCTTGACTTAACTGCTCAAATAAGGAGAACGGACCGTCTCTATCACATAGCAAGGAGCTTGAGGTCGTTTTTGGGGCTGGATAATTTGATAGCTCTATGATATCACCAGAGACTCAGTTTCTTTCCATCTTTCTGCTCTGCATCCTTAGCATGTTGGTTTTTGCCCTCAGGTTTGTCTTATCTTAGTCAGTAGCTTCAGGCAATGCCTCCTCACAGAGCCAAATCTAGAGGCAAGCAAAAGGGAAGATTCTTTTCATCTCTTTTTTTAAAAAGAGATGAATTCTAGAATTTTCTAGAATCCTTTCAGCAGACATTCCCTCTCATTTTATTGTCCAGAATTGTATTACATTCCTCCCAATCTTAAATGCTGGGAAGGGGAATGGAATTACCTATGATTGTACTGGGATATCAAGATTCACCCATACTGCTAGAGTCTGGTACTGGATGACGGTCCACCATCCTCTGAAAACATGGACGCTCTACATGGAAGCAAAAGTGGGGTACAGTTAGTTCAGAAAAAGGGGAAATGGTTGTTGGATAATCAACAGTGTTTGCCACAGACAGTGGCCAGATCTCTCTCTCTCCAACTCAGATGTTCCTCCTAACTCTAATCCTCTGATATTTCAACTACCTTCTGATATTTTCATTTAGATGTGTTAAAGACACCTCAAATTTAACATACCTCCAGTTAGGCAGCTTCCTCAGAATAACTCCCACTCTGGATCCCCCGATTTGTAACGATTTCACCATTCTTACTGCCCCCCAGGCTAGACACTTCCTGCTGGTCGTTGCTCCCCTTCCCTTCCTTGTCCACATATTAGTCACTGATAAGAACACCAGTGCAGCTGAGGGTAAGGGGGAGAGTTGGTCTTTGGGAATGCCCAAGGCTACTAGAAGCGGCAAATAGTTTTCATCTTGCAAACCTACATCAATCAGTTAGTGACAGCTACCTGGAGCCTGTGTGAGACAGCTTCTCGGGCAAGTCTGGGCTCTGGGAGAAAGTGTCTTGATTGATTGGCAAGTCCATCATGGACGTTGTCCTTGTCCTTCCTCACCCCTCTTCTGCACTCTCTTGTCCTCCCTGACTGAAGTGAAGATCCTCCAAGGGAAACAGTAGGCTTCTTGCATTCAAGGAGATGTGGACAGATCCAGGGGAACTAGGAAACAGGTCTTAAAGAGAGGAGGCTGCAGTGGTTCTCAACCTTCTGGCCCTTTAAATACAGTTCTTCATGTATTTAAACTGATAAGGGCACACAATCAAAAACTAGTTAACATCTATTGAGTACAAACAATACAGGCACCGTGATGTGTATTAATCATGGATGGTCTCAATCTCAATAACCCTGAGAGGTATGTACTGTTATTATTCCTGTTGCAGCAACGGAGACTTAACGAAGTAACTAGCCCGAGATTATGCAGCTAGCAAGTGGAAGAGACAGGATTCAGCCCGGCTCATCTCACTCCACAGCCCTTGCTAACTAAGCAATGAGAGTGCCGGACCAGCCTCTTCATTTCCCCTCACAGGACATTCCTCTCACACTTGAAATGTGCACACAAACCACCTATGGCTCTTGTTAAAATGCAGATCCTGATTGAGCCCATCTGTGACAGGGGCCTGAGATTCTACTACACTTCAAGTCAATGCTGATGCTGGTGGACCATGGACCACACTTTGAGCTGGGAGGCCCTAGGAGGGGAGCCCCATCAGTGCAGGGAGTTTGTCTGCTTCCCTTACCGTCTGGCAGCATGGCTCATCTATGTTTCCCCATCTATCTTGCAGTGAGATGTCTGCATTGAATGCACACAGAGGGACACGTGGCATTTGCAGACCTAGTCCATGGACCCTTCCCATGAAATCCTCATTCCGCTTTTCACTTGCCCTGTCTGGCAGCTAGACATCCTTGGAAGCCACATTGAAGATGGTAGAGCCACAGCCAGTCTGGGTCCCTGAATGATGATGTGACATAGCCCTCCACCCTCCATGCCAGGTGGACTTTAAGTGAATGATAAACGTCTCCTCTTAAGCCACTGAGCTTTGGGGCTCTTGCTGCTGTAGTACCTGGTGTTACCTTCGCTAATACATTTCCCCATTTTTCAGATGAGGAAGCTGAGGTCACAAACAGTAAAGTGATTTTTCTAGGAACATAAACTAGCCAGAGAAAGAGATGGAACTAGAATCCAAGTCTTCCGACTCTTTCTGTCAGCCATCTCTGACCTCAGTGGGGACTTGCCTCACGTCCTCTGAAGGCTTTCGCGCCTTGCCTGCCCCTGATCCTTCCCTTTCACCTTCCAGGTCTGAGGCTGGGGCAGAGAATGGGACAGCAAGGCACAGGCAGGCAGAGTGGAGAGGCCCAGCTGTAAGAAGGAGCAACCCTAAGAATGTTGATGGTGTAGGTCAGGCTCTGCCAGCCAGAGATTCCTGTAATTGTTTTCTCATGGCTTCTAGGATTGAACTCTGCAACAGGATTATCTGGCATTCAGATTAATGCCCCGTCCGTCTCAGAAAGAGAGCTAGTGTCCCAGCTACAGTTGGGGTTTGGTATGGAATTTTCAACCTAAGGAAGGAGAGTGAGCTCCAAAGGTCTCCTAAGAATAGAGATGAAGGACTCCTGCCACTGTATCGGCCACTGCTCAGCACCAGGGGTGGGTCTCCCATCACCTCTTTACTGTCCTTGGGACAGACAGGGGCCACCAGAGATTCTTTATATCTTCAAAGAATCCTCAAAGGTGCTATTACCTCTGTTTGTGTTATTTCTGTTCCAACTTATAATAGGATCTCTGACCTCAGTTGAATTTTCCTACTTTGTATGTCACGGCTCACTCCAAGGAGAATTAGAAGAAAAAAGAAACATTTCAAAAAGAAGATGGGGAGCAAGTGGCAATAGAACGTCAGCTTCTTGAAGGCAGGAACCTTGTGTATTTTGTTTAATGCCATATCCCTAGTACCTGGCATATAGTAGGCCTCAATATATTTTTTAAATGAATTCATGAGTTTATTAACCTAAACCCCCAACAAGGAGGGATTGTACAACTTAATTTGTTTCTAGGTACATTCTAGAGAAATTAGACAAACTATGAAGTAGTGAGGACTTTGTCTTTAAAACAGACTTCTGGTCAAGAAGGTGGTGTAGGTAAACATAGTACTCAAATCCTCCCATAAACACATCAAAATTATAACTAAACTATAGAACAACCATCCTTCAGAACTGCCTGAATTGAGCCGAATGAAAGTCCTACTACTAGGGATTTGAAAAAGCCACATAGAAACTGGTAGGAGGGGCAGAGATACAAAATGAGCTGGTCATACACCCATATGTGCCAGATAAAAATAGGAAGGGATATCGCCACTGCAAAGGTCCCTTCTGGGGAATGAAGGGTCCCAGCCTCACAACAGGTGCTCCCCAGAGTTCCAGTGCCAGGAAGAGAAGCCCCAATAACTTCTGGCCGTAAAAACCAGCAGAGTGTGTGGCTGAGTGAGAAGAAGGCTGCTGGAGTCCCAAGCAGTTCCTCTTAAGGGGCCCACATAAGGATTTACTTGGACTCCCTCCCTCCAAGCTCCATGGCTGGGGCAGCAGCTCACAAGGCACCAGGGGCATATGAGAGGAACTGAATTATCTGGCATTAGAGCGAGAGCTGGAGCAGCAGCGTTTTGTCAGCAATAAGTGCTGGCAGAGGCCATTGTTCCTTTTTGGAGACCTACCCCCTCAGAGCTGATAGGTGGGTGCCTTTTCTGAATCTCCATCAGCCTGGCTCACATTGTTCATCCAGCCCTGGTGATTCCCTGAGACCCCACCCCATCCAACTTGCAGGCCCACCCAAGCCATTTCCAGTGACTTTTCCAAACAAACTGCCTGTGTTGGCTCCTGCTGTAGATTTTCCTAAAATCTCTCAAAGGTTCATAAATTGCAAGCAAGCAGCATCTGGCCTTGGTGTGCCCTGTACCTCTTGCTAAGTGGCCCCAGATCTGGCACTAGTGGCAGCTGGTCCTGGTTCTCAGCTTGGCCTCTTCTGGGCACCTCCTAGTCCAGCACAAGTAGCATCCATCTGCAGATTGCTCTGTAGCTCATGCTGGGTGGCCCCAGGCAGGGCACAGGTGGTGGCTGACCTTGTAACTCCTTTGCAAGGCCCCAGAGCCAGTGACCTGGTGGACAGCTTCAGACAACCCTACCACCTCCATAAGCCACACACTCAAGGGGCGGACTTGGTAAGCACCAAAGCCTTATGGAAGCAAGTCCTGCTCTGTAAGGTCAGCTCCTGCATAGCAGCTCCTCCATTATAGTTGTTGCTGGTCCTTGCAGCTGATCAACCAGGGGGTTATTCCCTCCCAGTGACATGCCAAGAGCAATCAAGGCTCAATTACAACAGGACAGTGCATACAGCCCACAGAGGCACACCTAGAGGACACAGCTGGGTTGACCGGGGAGGCCACTGTACAAAGTCTGGGAGACAGAGCAGCTCTACCTAATACATAGAAATAACAGGAAAGCAGCCAAAATGTGGAGACAAATAAACAGGTCCCAAATGAGAGAACAGGAGAAATCTCCAGAAAAAGAACTAAATGAAATGAAGGCAAACAAACTACCTGATACAGAGTTCAAAGCAATGGCTATAAGGATGATCCAGGAACATAGTGAGAATTTCAACATAATGAAAAAGGACACAAAAACCATAAGAAAGAATCAGTCAGAAATAAAGGATACACTAACTGAAATGAAGAATAATTTACAGGGAATCAAAAGTAGAGTAGATGAAGCTGAGAATCAAATTAGCGATTTGGCACATAGGGAAGCAAAAAAACACCATTCAGAACAGCAAAAAGAAAAATTAACCCCAAAACATGTAGAGAGTGTAAGAAGCCTCTGGGACAACTTCAAGGATGCCAACATTAGCATCATGGGGTGCCAGAGAGAGAGCAAGAAATTGAAAACCTTTTATAAAAAATGATGGAAAACTTCCCTAACCTAGTAAAGGAAATAGACATGTGAGTCCAGGAAATGCAAGGCATCCCAAACAAAATGAACCCAAAGAGACCCACACCAAGACACATCATAATTAAAATGCAAGAGGTTAAAGACAAAGAGAATCTTTAAAGCAGCAAGAGAAAAGCAGTTAGTTAACTACAAGGAAGCTCCCATAAGACTGTCAGTCAATTTCTCACCAGAAGGGAATGGCAAGAAATATTCAAAGTGATGAATAGTAAGGACTTACAACCAAGATTACTCTACCCAACAAGGCTATCATTTAGAATCAAAGGACAGGTAAATAACTTCCCAGACAAGAAAAATCTAAAAGTTCATTACTACCAAACCAGTATTATATGAAACTAGTGGCCCAGCACACGGATTTGTGCACATTGAAAGGAAATTAATTAGAAGAAATACTTTAATATCACTATTTGCCCTTTCTCTATAATAGAAGTGTCAGAGATGAAAGAAAATTAGTAAAATGCATGTGAAAATAATGCATAAATTGATCAATAAATAAACAATAACAACATGATATAACAACAAGGACATGATATAAAAACAACAAAAACATAATATAAAAACATTGATTAAAAACAATGACTGATAAATTGATTAAACTTATTCTAATATCTCTCTGTATACCACATTAAGAGTAAAAACACTTTAAGAGTGCTTGACTAATTTCCCTTGTGATGAAGTATTTACAACTTTAATTTTAATGTCACACGCTCTTCGAACTCAAGAGAAAGCAACAAGTAACTGACCAGTCTGAAAACGGGTTCAGGTAGGAATATGCCTACTCTGTCTAGAGTTTGTCCTTGTGATTTATTAATAGTCATCACAAATGCTGGCATCACGGGAAACTGTCTTCAAATTAATTTAAATGGGAGGCCAGTATCAGATGGGACAAATCAATTCTTGGAATCAGAACAACCTCTCCTTCCACAGATGCCGTTAATACTTCAGCTTCGATTATGTTAGGTCACAATCTTTTGATAATAAATCTAGTACCATTACAAAGATCCCATTTACTATTAAGATTTCTCAGTAGCATGATAATTGTACCTACTTTCCATTTTAATTTATGACATGGCATTTCAGAAGGATTAATACTATTAAGAAATTCAATGGGAAAATTTTCCTTTTCGGCATCATCTGTTGAATCGATAGAATCATCACTCAAATGTGAAAATCTCCATCGAGTATATCTAAAATTTCTTCATTTAATTTATGAACATGCTCATTTTTTGGACAAAGAATCGTACGTTTAGATATATTTTTAATATTATCTATAGATATACTATTTCCAAAGGTGGCTTCAATAATAGATCCGTTACAAATCATTTCATGGGGGATTTCAATAACATCCATTCCTAAATGAAAACTGCTATCAAGTTTGCCATCTCCAAGTTTTACTAACCATTCACTATAAGCAGAATCCTCTGATCTCATATTTGTTTTAAGAGACAAACACTACAGGACTTTAAACTCATTTGTACTATGGCTGATCGCATAGCATGAGGCATAACACTGAGATATTGTTGAAAATCGCCTCCGAGAAGGAGAACTTTCCCAACAAATGCAACATTCAAATTGGTGCCAGTGAGAGCTTTATATGTGTCATGCATGCGCGAGTCAATGTTTATTTTTAAATTGCCAATGAGCATCATATATACTGTCTGGTTGGTTGGACGGTTGGACGGACGTACAGTCAGTCACTTAGCAATATATATATATATACTAGGGGCCCGGTGCACGAAATTCGTGCACTGGGTGTGTGTGTGGGGGGGAGTGTCCCTCAGCCCAGCCTGCCCCCTCTCACATACTGGGAGCCCTCAGGCGTTGACCCCCATCACCCTCCAATCGCAGGATCGGCCCCTTGCCCAGGCCTGACGCCTCTGACAGAGGTGTCAGGCCTGGGCAGGGGACCCTCATTTCCCCCCATCACTGGTTCTGCCCCCAGCCCAGGCCTGATGCCTCTGGCCCAGGCGTCAGGCCTGGGCAGGGGACCCCCAGACCCCTCCGATTGCCCTGCCCCCCAGCCATGATCGGAGAATCAGGTGCCTTTTCCACCCTGGCCAGTGATAGCAGGAAGTAGGGGTGGAGCCAGTGATGGGAGCTGGGCACGGTCGAAGCTGGCAGTCCCAGGAGCTAGGGGTCCCTTGCCTGGGCCTAAAGCGAAGCCCATGATCGTGGGGCCGCTGCAGCTGCGGGTCCCCGCTGCCCAGGCCGAACGCCTAGGCCAGAGGCATCAGGCCTGGGCAAGGGGCCGATCCTGCGATTGGAGGGTGATGGGGGTCAACGCCTGAGGGCTCCCAGTATGTGAGAGGGGGCAGGCTGGGCTGAGGGACACTCCCCCCACCCACACACACCCAGTGCAAGGGGATCAGCGGAGCCGCGAGGCCTCCCGGCACCGGCATCAGTGTGACAGGGGGCAGCGCCCAAACCCCCTGAACCCCCTGATCGCCCTGCGGCTCTGTGTGCGACAGGGGGCGGGGCCACAACCTCCCTATCTGCCCTGCTCTGTTCGGGACAGGGGAAGGCGCCCCAACCCCCTGATCGCTCTGCGGCTCTGTGTGTGACAGGGTGCAGTGCCCCAACCCCCTGATCAGCCCTGCTCTGTGTGTGACAGGGTGTGGTGCCCCCCCCTCCCCCCCCGCCCCCCCCAACGGGTCCTGCTCTGTGTGTGACGGGGTAGAGCCATAACCTCCCCTTCGGCCCTGCCCTGAGTGTGAGAGTGGCGACGCCCCAACCCCTCTGATGGGCTCTGCTCTGTGAGTGACAGGGGCCAGCGCCCCAAACCCCTGATTGGCCCTGCTCTGTGCGTGACAGGGGGTTGCGTCGCAACCTCCCCATCGACCCTGCCTTGAGTGTGATAGGGGGCGGTGCCCCAACCCCCCAATCGGCCCTACCCTGATCGTGACTGAGGGTGGCATCGCAACCTCCTGATCCTCCCTGCTCTGTGCATGACAAGGGGCGGTGCCCCAACTCCCCAAATGGCCTTGCTCTGAGCCCGACCAGGGGCTGCACCTAGGGATTGGGCCTGCCCTCTGCCACCCAGCAGCAGGTCTAAGCCAGCAGGTCGTTATCTCCCGAGGGGTCCCAGATTGGGAGAGGGCACAGGCCGGGCTGAGGGACCCCCCCCTCCCTCCCCGAGTGCACAAATTTTTGTGCACCGGGCCTCTAGTATTCTAATAACTGTGTTAGATGGGTACAAGATTTATCAGAATGATCATTTAATAAGTTATATAATGTCTAATAATTGGGGTGTTCATCTGAAACTAATATAATATTGTATGTCAACTGTATTTGAAAAACAAAAAATTATTAAATGGTGATAAATAAATAAACAAATAAATAAATGCAATGATGAAAAAAACCACAATAATCTTGCTCCCCAAAGCTTCATCTCTTTTCTGTGCTTCTTTTGAAATCCTTCCCTTATTTGTAGAGTTGCAGGGGCTTATCTTTCATGTTTTTGCTATATGCAATAAAGTAAATATTTAATGAGAGTCACCAAGTCCTGACTTCAGGCCTGACTTAGTATCTAATTTACTTTGTGGACTTAGGCAAATAACTTTATCTTTCTGTGCCTTCAGCTACAATGTTTTCCAAGGTTCCCATACATTTTAATCTTCTAAGAATTGTTCCAAAGGGAGAATTTAATATTAATCATTTATTTGTCACCATGAATTTAGCCCCCCAGTTTCTTCCCTGATGTATTTAAAACTTTATTTCTGACAGCAGAGTGAAAGAATTGCAGTTCTAGTAAAAGTAGATTAACTCTTAAGATTAGGAATAAAACAAAGATGTCCATTTTCATAATTTCTATTTATCATATTATTGAAAGTTTTAGCCACAACATTCAGGCAAGGACAAAGAATAAAAGGCATCCGTATCGGAAAGGAAGAAGTAAAATGATCACTGTTTGCAAATGACATGATATTATATGTAGAAAACCCTAAACATTTCACACACACAAAATTATTAAAGCAAAAAACTAATTCAGCAAAGTTGTAGGATTTGATATGATTGTTGTCAAAATCTGCATGCTTTTCTTTGGTAGAAAAAATTCTAAAATTCATATGGAATCTCAAGGGACCCTGAATAATCAAAAATAATCTTGTAGCCCAGCTGGCACGCTCAGTGGTTAGTGTCCACCTATGAACCAGGAGGTCACAGTTCGATTCCTGGTCAGAGCATATGCCTGGTTTGCGGGCTCCATCCCCAGTGTGGGGTGTGCAGGAGGCAGCTGATCAATATTTCTCTCTCATCCTTGATGATTCCATCTCTCTCCCTTTCCCTTCCTCTCTGAAATCAGTAAAGATATAGTTAAAAAAAAATAATGTTATAATAGAACAAAGTTGAAGAACTTGTACTTCCTGATTTTGGAACTTACTACAAAGCTATAGTAACCAAAACAGTATGGTACTAGCATAAAGACACACATATAGACCTATGGAACAAAATAAAGAGTCCAGAAATAAACCTTCAAATGTATGGTCAAGTGGTTTTTGATAAAGAAACCAAGACCTATCAATGGGAAAAGGACAGTCTTTTCAAGAAATGATGCTGGGAAAACTGGATATTCACATCCAAAAGAATGAAGTTTGAACCTTACCTTGAACCACATTTAAAAAATTAGCTCAAAAGGAGCAAAGACCTAAATATAAGGCTAAAACTATCAAACTTTTAGCCCTTGCCAGTTTGGCTCAGTGGATAAAGCATTGGCCTGTGGACTGATAAGTCCTAGGTTCAATTCCCATCAAGGGCACATGCCCAGGTTGTGGGCTCAATCCCTAGTAGGGGGCATGCAGGAGGCAGCCAATCAATGATTTGCTCTCATCATTGGTGTTTCTCTCTCCCCCTTTCTCTTCCTCTCTGAAATCAATAAAAATACATCTAAAAAATATATTTTAAAACTATAAAACTTTTAGAAGAAAATAGACAGGAAAAGTTTCATGACATTGGGTTTGGCAATGGCTTTTTGGCTAGGACACCAAAAGCACAGACAACAACAAAAAATAGATAAATGGAACTTCACCGAAATTAAAAACTTTTGTGCACCAAAAGATACTATCAAGCCGAAACCGGTTTGGCTCAGTGGATAGAGCGTCGGCCTGCGGACTGAAAGGTCCCAGGTTCGATTCCGGTCAGGGGCATGTACCTGGGTTGCGGGCACATCCCCAGTAGGAGATGTGCAGGAGGCAGCTGATCGATGTTTCTCTCTCATCGATGTTTCTAACTCTCTATCTCTCTCCCTTCCTCTCTGTAAAAAATCAATAAAATGTTAAAAAAAAAAGATACTATCAAGACAGTGAAAAGACAACCCACAGAATGGGGGAAAATATTTGCCAATCATATATCTGACAAGGGATTAATGTCTCAAATATATAAAGAACTTCTAAAACTCAACAACAATGACCCAATTGAAAAATGAGGAAAGGACTTTTTTTTTTTTTTAAATTAAATCTTTATTGTTCAGATTATTACATTTGTTCCTTTTTTTTCCCCCCATAACTCCCCTCCTCCCAGTTCCCGCCCCACCCTCCGCCCTCACTCCCCACCCACTGTCCTCATCCATAGGTGCACGATTTTGCCCAGTCTCTTCCCACATCTCCCACACCCCTTTCCCCCCCAAGAATAGTCAGTCCATTCCCTTTCTATGTCCCTGATTCTATTATAATCAACAGTTCATTCTGTTCATCAGATTATTTATTCACTTGATTCTTAGATTCACTTGTTGATAGATGCATATTTGTTGTTCATAATTTGTATCTTTACCTTTTTCTTCCTCTTCCTCTTCTTAAAGGATACCTTTCAGCATTTCATATAATCCTGTTTTGGTGGTGATGAACTCCTTTAGCTTTTCCTTATCTGTGAAGCTCTTTATCTGACCTTCAATTCTGAATGATAGCTTTGCTGGATAAAGTAATCTTGGTTGTAGGTTCTTGGAATTCATCACTTTGAATATTTCTTGCCACTCCCTTTTGGCCTGCAAAGTTTCTGTTGAGAAATCAGCTGACAGTCGTATGGGTATTCCCTTGTAGGTAACTGAGTTTCTTTCTCTTGCTGTTTTTAAGATTCTCTCTTTATCTTTTGCTCTTGGCATTTTAATGATGATGTGTCTTGGTGTGGTCCTCTTTGGATTCCTTTTGTTTGGGGTTCTCCGCGCTTCTTGGACCTGTAAGTCCATTTCTTTCACCAGGTGGGGGAAGTTTTCTGTCATTATTTCTTCAAATAGGTTTTCAATATCTTGCTCTCTCTCATCTTCTGGCACCCCTATAATTCTGATGTTGGTACGCTTGAAGCTGTCCCAGAGGCTCCTTACTCTATCCTCGCATTTTTGGATTCTTTTTTCATTTTGCTTTTCTGGTTGGATGTTTTTTGCTTCCTCGCATTTCAAATCATTGACTTGATTCTTGCGCTCCTCTGGTCTGCTGTCGGGCGTCTGTATAATATTCGTTATTTCAGTCCGTGTATGCTTAATTTCTAGTTGGTTCCCCAATATAAGATCGAGGGTCTTATTAGTTTTCGTGTAGATCTCATTAAGTTTATCGGCAGCTTCTAAACAGTTCTTGAGAGACCTTAAAAGTGTGGTTCTGAACTCTATTTCTTCCATTGACAATTTTGTCCTGTTTCTTTGTCTCCCCATTTTGTTATGCTTCCTTGGTGCACCCCCTAGTGGTCTTTGTTCGCAGTCTTATAGATAAATCTTGATTGTTGTAGCTAATTCCAGGGAGGGTTTGACCTCCAGGCCAAGTGGCTATGAGAATCAGCTGTGTCAGCAGTGAGAGAACTTCTGTCCTCTAGGGAGGTGCTAATCTAGCCTTTGCCTGAGGCTATCCGGCAAATGCCTCTGTGCAGGGCTTGGGCGGGGCGGGTCGAACAGGATCAACAGGGTGGGCCGGAGAGAGCAGTTATGGCGGCTCTCAGTCCTGTCCCCAGGGGCTCTGTCTCTCTGAGTCCCAGCACCCGCTGCAAAGCTCGGAGAGAAAGCTGCACTCGCTCTGACCGAAGCCAGACAGACCCGCTTCTGCCGTTTGAGTCTGGGTCCCTAAAGACTCGCCCGGATCTGGTGCTCAGAGTCTGCGACTCCCTCCCGATTGAAAACAACAACGGCGCCCTCCGCCGCCAGCCCGCTCCGCGCACTCCGCACCTCAGAATTTGACTTCAGCACTGCGCCTCCTCTGAGTGTCCGTGTGCGTTTCTCTTTCCTCCTAGTTGTAGGACTTCCACTCAGCCAGCGTTCCTGTGGTTCTGGGTGATGTCCCTTCTGTTTTTTGGTTACACTTTTGAAGTAGTTGTTCAAAGCAGCAAACTCCGGCGTTAACCTATGCCGCCATCTTGGTTCTCCGAAAAATGAGGAAAGGACTTGAATAGACATGTCTCTAAGAAGATACTCAAATGGCCATAAACATATCAAAAGATGCTCAACATCACTCATTAGGTAAATGCAAGTCAAAACACAATTAGATACCACCACATATCCTTTAGGATAGTGACTATTTTAAAATATGAAAAATAAATGTTGGAGAGGATGTGAAGATATTGGAACACTTGCACATTGCTGGTGACACATAAAATGGTCTAGCTGCTATGGAAAACAATCTGGTTGTCCCTCAAAACATAAAGTTCCCATGTGACCAAGTAATTCCACTCCCAACTATATAATCAAAGGAACTGAAAGCAGGGAGTAACACATACTGGTACCTCAGTGTTCCGAGCAGCAGTTGATCACAATAGCCAAAGGTGGAAACCTTGCAAGTCTCCATTGAAAGAGACCAGATTAACAAAGTACGGTATATGCTAGTGATGGCGAACCTATGACACGCGTGTCAGAGGTGACACGTGAACTCATTTTTTTGGTTGATTTTTCTTTGTTAAATGGCATTTAAATATATAAAATAAATATCAAAAATATGTCTTTGTTTTACTATGGTTACAAAGATCAAAAAATTTCTATATGTGACACGGCACCAGAGTTAAGTTAGGGTTTTTCAAAATGCTGACACGCCGAGCTCAAAAGGTTCGCCATCACTGGATGCATACAAGGGACCATTATTCAGCCATAAAAAGTAATGAAGTGCCCTAACTGGGTTGGCTCAGTGGATAGAGCGTCGGCCTGTGGATTGAAAGGTCCCAGGTTTGATTCTGGTCAAGGGCATGTACCTTGGTTGTGGGCAACATCCCCAGTAGGGAGTGTGCAGGAGGCAGCTGATTGATGTTTCTCTCTCATCGATGTTTCTAACGCTCTATCCCTCTTTCTTCCTCTCTGTAAAACAATCAATAAAATATATTTAAAAAAAGTAATGAAGTTCTGATACATGCTATAATGTGGATGAACCTTGAAAGCATTAGTAAGTGAAATGCCTTCACTTCTAGGAGCTATCTAGAGTAGACAAATTTATAGAGATAGAAAGTAGATTAGAGGTTACTTACCATGGGCTGAGGGGGAGAAAAATTTATTGCTTATTTATTTTTTAATTTATTATGGGGCAATATTGTTTACTGGGTATACAGCAATGGTTCTCAACCTGTGGGTCGTGACCCCTTTGGCGGTCGAACGACCCTTTCACAGGGTCGCGTAAGACCATCCTGCATATCAGATATTTACATTACGATTCATAACAGTAGCAACATTACCGTTATGAAGTAGCAACGAAAATAATTTTATGGTTGGGTCACAACATGAGGAACTGTATTTAAAGGGCCAGAAGGTTGAGAATCACTGGTATACAGTGTTTGTTTGAGGTAATGAAACAGTTTTGGAAATAGATAGTGGTGATGGGTGCCCAACATTGTTAACACAATTGATGCCACTGAATTCTACACTTAAAAATGGTTACAATGTATATTTTACTACAATAGAGAAACAGAGAGGGAGGAGAGAGTGATTCAGTTACAGGGGTGAATGGCTATAAGGCCATTGTAGAAATAGGAAAAAAACATTTTAAAATTCATATGGAATCTCAAGGGACCGGCCTGGTGGCCCCTCAAAAAACTAAACATAAAGTTATCATATGACTCAGTGCCACCTTCTTCTTCATTCCACCTTGATTGGTGCAGCCCACCCTCAGACGACTTGACACTTGACAGATGTTCTCTGGTCATCACACTTGTGGGCAACAGGGAAGAAGGAGGGAGAAAAAAAGATTTCAGCCAACACCTGACTGGCTGGTCCCTGCTCAGAGATGGGCCCGTGTTAGGATATAAGAGCTCCCTGAGGGACACATTTTTGCCTTTCAATAAGTTAATACTTCAGCTTCCGGGGTTGCCCACTTAGCCATCTCTGCTCCTTCCACAAAGCCACTGTGAAATGAGGGGCTCAGAGCCTCACATCCCTGGCAGCCCCTCTGCCCCTCTCTAAATAAATTCACATCCTCTGGTCTTCTGTTGAGACCTTTGCCTTAAGATCCACGTAATATGGATTGGGCATTCCTTCCAGTGTCATGGGAAGCCCGGAATCTTTCCCAGAGCCCTCCCTAGTATTTCCTAGGATTCTCCTTGGGGCTTTATATCTCAGGGTCATGTTTGCCTTCGAATTCTTGCCCTGATGAAATTCTTGACGCTCACTTACATTTTGCTCCCCACACCCTACCCCCACCCGGGGGCAGCTGTTCTTTTTCATCCTTCTCTTGTCTAGAGTTCAGACTACAGCCCATTCTCCTTTCCCAGAGCAACACTAACACAAAGCTATTGTGTGAACAGACTTTCCCAAGGGCCAGGAATAGCTGGCTGGGTGGCACAGAGCAGGAAAGAACTACAGATTGAAAGTCAGACACCTCTCTCTAGAAACTCGTTGGCCCTTCCCTAATACGGGACATTTTTCACTGCCCACGCCTGCACTTCGCTCCATGTTCCTCTAGGTTGCTGGGGATCCCTTTTCTGAAGACCCTGTACCCATCTCCTCTCTTCTAGCGTCACAACTTTGTTTAACTTGAAAATGTCTGTTAAGCAGCTCACAAAGCAATTTTGCTTTTAAACTCCACATCACGCTGAGTTCTGAGATATCCCTTTGCACATCTAAAAATCCCTTACAGAGTTTCCCCAACCCCCAGGTATTCCACCATTGGGCACACAAGCACAAGTGTGCGCATATATATATATATATATATATATATATATATATATATATATATATATAGAGAGAGAGAGAGAGAGAGAGAGAGAGAGACTCTGAAATTACAGTTTTTTAAAAATTTGGGCTGAACCAAACCTTGGGAAGGCAGGACTCACCCACAAAACAGAGTCCATCCCAGAGGCTATGGAGTTTTCCTCTTCCCATCACATATGTTTCCCAGGGTTTCAGTAAAACTGGAGATGGGGACGCTGCTTACCTGGGTTACTGTGAGAGCTCTCACAGGTGACAGGAGTTGTCAAGGTTATCTAGACAGGTGCTTGGTGTGGTGTTTGCGACAAGCAGGTGTATAATCCTGGGCCCTGGTCACTGTAGGGTGAGCCAGGCAAGAGTGCCCAGTGGTGGGACCTGTTGAGATCAAGGTTTTGGCCTGCCAACTGTGTGTAGAGGCTCTTCAGGTGTGGTGGGTTTCATTGTGATTGAGCAGGTTAAGGGAGAAAGGAAGTTAATCTGGATAAGAAGGGCCTCGAGATAGATGGTATCATTGCTAATGTTTGGGGAAGCAGAGCCAGGAGAGGCCAATCTCGCATGGTTTGAGTAACTAAGACACTGCGGTGGTGCCCCAAGGCTGACACACTGACTGCTGGGATAGAATAGAGGATATAGAACAGAACTGCGCAGATTTGGAACTTTGAAATGTGACAGAGATGGGATGAATGACTGAGGAGAAAAGAGGACCCTTCAACAAATAAGCTGGAAAAAAAAAGGTTACACATACACACTATCTAAAAATAAACAACTCTAGGTAGACTTAACTGTTAAAAAGAAAAGTTAAAAATTTTAAGCTTAGATTTCAAATTCTAAATCTAATGGAAAATAGAGATGAATATCTTTTAGACCTTAAAGCCGAGAAAGGTTTCTCAAACAAATGTGTTAATCTTAGAGGTATTAAAGCAAAGAACATCAAATGATACCTTAAAGAAATTGAAAAGAAAAGTTACAAACAAATTAGGTTAAAGAATATACTAGTATAAAGAACTCCTGAAGTCAATAGGAAAAACATAAAGAACACAGTAAAAAGAAAATGGACAGGAGACATGACAGACATCTATAGAAGAGGAAACAAATACAGTAATAAGCAAACAGATACTCAGCCTCATTAGTGATCAGAGAAATGCATCCATTTAATTAGAAAATTAAGAAGTCTGACCAAACCAACTGTTAGAAAGGATGTAGGGCCACACATCTCTCATTGCTTATGGGTGTAAATAAATGGTAACAACCACGTTGGAAAATCTTCACATACTCTACAACACAGCAGTTCTGCTCCTGGCTATATAAACTTTTCACACACCCAAAGACATTTCATGGCAGCATTGCTCACTATCCTATCTAATAAAAGACAAACAGGGTAATTGACCGTACCTTCGCTACACTTCCCATTGGCTAATCAGGGTGATACGCAAATTAACTGCCAAGAAAGATGGTGGTTAACTGCCAACAAAGATGGCAGTTAGTTTGCATATGTAGGCACAATGATGGGAGGCGAAAGGGGAAGGACGGAAGAATGGTGATCGGAAACCCAGGCAGCAGGCAAGAGCCGGGGGGGCAGGGCAAAGGCGGCCCCCCGGCCCTGGATCGGAGAACCGGGGCGCCTTTGCCCGCCCCCAGCCTATCGTGATCGAAAGCCAGGCCGCAGGCAAGGCGGAACCCCCGGGACCCAGGAGCCACCTTGCCTGTGGCCCGTGATCCTGATCGAGAAGGCTTGGAGGCAGCTCAGGCCGGAATAGACACGGACAGGGACAGGGTGCTGGCCTGCAGCCTCCGCAGCTGAGCACAGGCCCGGAGAGGAGACGGCGGGCCTGCCTCCCGCAGAAGCAGTGCGGGTCTCTTCCGCCTCCCACGGAATCTGCACGAGTCCCTCCATGCTCCAGCAGAAGTGGCGTGACTCCCTCCCACCTCCCACGGAAACAGTGGGGCTCCCTCCTGCCTCCGGTGGAAGCAGCGCAGCTCCGGGCGGTGCACTGCGGTTCCTGCCAGCTCCCGCAGAAGCAGTGGGCAGCCTATTGAGCAATATTGCGCAATGGGCTACTAGTAGTGATAATAAGAGAATAGATTAAAAGACGAATATTTTACACAGTGCAATATTACACAATGTTCAAAATTAATGAACCACAATGACACACAATGTGGATGAAGCTCAGTGGCATCATATACAGTGCAAAAATAAATCCCCAAGTATAACCCACGACATGTAGCTTATTTCACAGAGATGCTGTGGGGATTCAAGGAGGTTACCACAGAAGAAAGTATTCAGCTCAGAGCCTAGAGCATGGCAACAGGCTTTCAGGACAAATAGAATCTGAAATCTGAATTTCCAGGGAAGGGGCAGGACACCCCCTGGGACATTGTCATCCTCATGGCCACAGCTCTCTGTGCCGTGTTCATATCCTCCCTCCTCCTCCCTCACCAGCTCCTTGCTCCCTGGGCCCAAAGTCTCTCTGTGTCTCCCTTGCTCCACATCATGGGCATTCTGCCTTTGTGTTTTGGGGGAGATGTGCCTTGGTTCTTTGAAATGGGGTTTGGGATAGAAGTAAGAAAACCTCTGTCTTGAGCTCCAAGTGAGTCTAGAGCTCAAGTGTCGGGGTTTGGAGACGTTGACGGTCAGGCTGAGGGGCCTCTGCAGCCCTGCACACCACACCTACGACCAGCTTGGGCAGCTCCTGCTCCATCTGATTTTCTTTTCCCTCCTCTCCTAGAAAGCCTTGTAGGACCACATCGTGCCTTCTATCCCCATCAGCAACTCTTCTCCTCCCAATTAGCTCTTCATTTGCAAACCGTGGATAATGATACCCATCTGGCAAGGTCTTTGTGAGGACTGAGACAATGCGTAGTGCCCGACACATGCGAGGCCCTCCATAACCGACTGATGTTTGTGTGTCAGGTGCCATATGTCGTATCGAACACTATACATATTGGGACTGATGCTATCTCCTCGCTTTCTTAGACTCCCCATGTGTGACACAGCTCAGGTAGCCTTGCTTCCACATGGAAAATCTTTAAATTATAGTTGATGTACCATCTTATATTAGTTTCGGGTAGGGTCTACAACAGCCATGGGCAAACTACGGCCCGCGGGCCGGATCCGGCCCGTTTGAAATGAATAAAACTAAAAAAAAAAAAAAAAGACCGTACCCTTTTATGTAATGATGTTTACTTTGAATTTATATTAGTTCACACAAACACTCCATCCATGCTTTTGTTCCGGCCCTCCAGTCCAGTTTAAGAACCCATTGTGGCCCTCGAGTCAAAAAGTTTGCCCACCCCTGGTCTACAACATAGTGATTAGACATTTATATACATTACGAAGTTGTCACCCTGATAAGCCTAATACCCACCAGGAGCCATACATATTATTCCAATATTATTGACTATATTCCCTATGCCAGTGATGGCGAACCTTTTGAGCTTGGCGTGTCAGCATTTTGAAAAACCCTCACAACTCTGGTGCTGTGTCACATATAGAAATTTTTTGATATTTGCAACCATAGTAAAACAAAGATTTGTATTTTTGATATTTATTTTATATATTTAAATGCCATTTAACAAAGAAAAATCAACCAAAAAAATGAGTTCGCGTGTCAGAGGTGAGATAGGTTCGCCATCACTGCCCTATGCTGCACTTTACATCCCCATGACTAGTCTATAACTACCAACTTGCCACATGGTAATTCTTTGATATGGGAAGACAGTTAGGACTCCCAAAGATGTCTTTTTCTGGCTAAGTGACCTGGGTCCTCAGCACTCCTCCTTTGATCTAGTCCTCTCTAGTGCTGTCCATAGTCCTTTGGGATAAGTACAAGTTTGTCAGTATCCCTTTAAAAATGGAACACAAAGAGGGTGGGGGAAATGGAACACAAGGACCCAGCTAGTATGGCTCAGTGGCTGAGCATTGACCTATGAACCAGGAGTTCACAGCACCTACCCAGGTTGCGGGCTTGGTCTCCAGAAGAGGGGGCTCAGGAGGCAGCTGATCAAAGATTTTCTCTCATCATTGATGTTTCTAGCTCTCCCCCCCCCCCGTCTCCCTTCCTCTCTGAAACCAATAAAAATATAAATAAATAAAAAAGGAACACAAGGAGTTTAATTCTGTTCAATGAGAAAGATCAATAGAGAAGCCACCACTTGATTATAGACCGAAATGGAGGTTAATAGCAATCACACAAATGACCTATTCCAGGGATATGCAATAAGACTACTGGAGATAGAGGACTGAACAAAAACACATATCCTCACAGAGGTAGGTAGACCTCTGGGATTCTAGGATGTTCTATTTCTTGACATAGGTGATGGTTACATGACTTATTCATTTTTAAATAATTCATTGAGCTGAACATTAAACATTTTTAGATCACTTTTAAATCTTTTTTGAGACATGATTTCCATAAATACAATTCACTCATTTAAAGTGTACAATTTTAGTCTAGTCGCAGATATATATGTACAATCATCCTCATAGTTAATTTTAGAACTTTTTCATTGCCTCAGAAAGAAAGTGTACTCTTTAGCTATCATCCTCCTAAAGCCCCATCCTCCTCAGCCCTAATCAACCACTAATCTACTTTCTCTATCTATAGATTTACCTATTCTAGACATTTTTTAGAAATGGAATCATGTAATATGTGGTCTTTTGTGACTGGCTTCTTTTGTTTAGCATAAAAGACCATCCATGTTGTGGCATGTATAGTACTTCACCCCTTTACTAATGGCCAAGCAGTACCCCATTGCATAGATATACCACTTTTGTTTATTCATTCATTAGTTCATGAACATTTAGGTTGTTCCCACCTCATGTCTGTTATGAGTAATGTTGCTATCAACATCCATATACAGTTTTTGTGTAGACATGTTTCCTTTCTCTTGGGTAAATACCTAGAAGTGGAATTGCTGGGTTATATGATAACTCTATGACTATCTGTTTGAGGAACTGCCAAACTTGTTTTCCAAAGTGGCTGCACCATTTTACATTCCCACCAGTAGTGTATGAGATTTTTCATTTCTCCACATCTTCGCCAAAACTTATCTGACTTTTTGATTATCGCCACCCTAGTGTGTGAGAAGTGGTATCTAATTATGGTTTTGATTTGCATTTCCCAGATAACTAATGATATTAAACCTTGTGATTTATGTACTTTCTTAATTTACATCCTACTTAAATAAAAACAATGTTTTAAGCAAGCACTTATTTCTTGATCCTTGATACCCATAACAGTTGCTCAACCCTAAAAGTACAGAAACCAGAACTTGTGGGTGCTGGAGATTCTGCACCTCCCAAGTTGGGTTCGCCTCTGGGGTTGCCCAAGCCTTCCTGATTCTAAGACAGAGTGGAGCTGCTCTCCTTCCCAGCCAGGTATTTCCCCTGGATTCAACAGAGGGGTGCTGAATGTGCCTGTGTGCAGGTATATATTTTTCTCCACACACTCAGGTTGTGGATGAAAGGGAAGGCTATCATTCAGACGTGAGTCAGCTATCTGGAAGATCACATGTGACACAAGACATTTTTGAACCCCCGAATCTTTGTCTCCTCATCAGGGCACAGAGTCTAGGTCAAGATCCATGTACTTGATTCAGACATGGCTTGAGAAGAGAATCGTCTCTGGATCAAGTGACAGGTTAACCTTACCAACACATGTCACTGGTCCCACTTTACATATGGGGCACCTGAGGCTCAGAGCAGTAAAAAAATTCACCCAAGCTTCAAAGGAACTTAGACTGCAGAAATCTTTACCTCCCAATTCACCCTCTTCTCGGAAGGTGGAAAGAAAGCTTGGTACCTTGGTATTATCACC
The DNA here is from genome assembly GCF_963259705.1 of Myotis daubentonii. Lineage (NCBI taxonomy): Eukaryota > Metazoa > Chordata > Mammalia > Chiroptera > Vespertilionidae > Myotis > Myotis daubentonii. Next base: position 93,356,588 of record NC_081841.1, read on the forward strand.
CAAGTGCATTAGCTGCACTTGGAGGGGAACCTGCTGGCTTGGTCTGAGAGCCCAAGTTTAGCCCTGGTGCCAGCTGTCCATCCATGCCTCTAGCCACTTAGTCATCTTCTTCCTCTGGTCACCTGTGGTCTGGGTACCTATCAAGTCCAAGGTCTTGATGTTTCTAGTTTTGTTCAGGCACCAGGTACCTCTACTGCTGTGGAGGTTAAGGCAGGTGTGCTTGTTAGGTTCCCCTGAAGCACATGCTGAAATTAAGAAGATTTTGGAGGAAGTAAGACCTATGAGTGAAAAAGGGAGGAAGCAAAATTGAACAGGGGGACCCATATGGCCACCATTCACACCTAAGAAGATCTTCCATACCAGCAGGAAGCTGCAGAGCAAAGATTACCCTGCTGAGAAGTCCCAAGGAGTAGAGAAATCACCAGGTCTCTGTACTACCTGCCCCACTGCAAGTAAAATTGAAGTGGACCCTGAGGGAGCTAAAAGCTAGAACCTATCAGCTAGTCACATCCTTCAAGTCCTTTCTTAAAAGGGGACCTGAGCAGCACATGTCCTCAATTGCCAAGGCCCAGACAAAAGTGAGACATCCTTACAGAAATCCATTATTGACTGGCCAGCTCAGGGGATCACCTGGAATTGCAGAATCACAGACTATAGACCCCACTATAAGCTAAAGAACAGCTTGAACTTGGCTGATGTGGTTCAGAGGTTGAGCATCAACCTATGAACCAGGAAGTCACAGTTTCATTCCCGGTCAGGGCACATGCCCAGGTTGTGGGCTTGCTCTCCAGTGGGGGGTGTGCAGGAGGCAGCCAATCAATGATTCTCTCTTATCATTGATATCTCTCTCTCTCTCTCTCTCTCTCTCTCTCTCTCTCTCTCTCCCCCTCTGAAATCAACAATATATATGTATTTTTTAAAAAGTAAGTTGAGCCCAGCCAGCATGGCTCAGTGGTTGAGCATCAGCCTATGAAGCAGGAAGTCATGGTTCAATTCCCTGTCAGGGCACATACCCAGGTTGCAGGCTCAATCCCCAGTGTGGAACTTGCAGGAGGCAGCTAATTAATGATTCTCTCTCATTAATGTTTCTATCTCTCTCTTCCTCTCCCTTCCTCTCTGAAATTAATAAAAAAATTTTTTAAAGTAAAAATAAAAAGCAGGTTGATTCTGATCTCTTTGCCCCACCCCCCTTTTTTGCAGCTCACCTTAGGAGTCGTTTGTCATAAATCTGGGAGGACTTTGCAAAGTCCTTGGGCCTTAGAACACAAGGACAGGGGAATAGTTGAACTACCCTAGTGTTCTATGTGCTATTTTTCCTGAATGAATTCAGGTCTTTGGTGAAGATCATAGTCACCATTGTCATCATATCATCATTATCTTCAACATAACTATCCCTCCCAGCATCATACAGCATTCTTAAAATAACAAATTTTCTGTGATGCTAGATGAAACTCTATTATAATGAAAAGGACAGATTCTAGAAACCTCTTACACTGGGGGCAATCACATGCTAAGTCACATATAGAATAAATGCAATGACCATCTGGGCTCTGCGATCCTGGGCTTTCAATGTCCCCTATATAAAACTGGAATTACTATGACTGCCTCCCTCCTAGACCTACAGGGCTAGAGAGACTACAAGGAGATAATGGAGGTGAAAGCCTTTGAGCACCTCATTCCAAAGTTATCATAGCATCTTTTGCCTAAGGCTCTTGAAACCTCTTAAAAGCACCATCACATTTTCATCATATAAAGATTGCCCAAGAGAGATCTCATTACCAGCACTTGGTGGGAATCTGGCATTCATCTTCCCCTTCCTCTATGATCACAGAGTCTTGCTGGTCCAAAGAGACCACAAAGGGTCCCTTTCTGCTGATTTATCTGCAGAGTAGTCCGGGGCAGAAGGCAAAGCACCAGAGTACATTGTTGCCTCCCTGCTCTGCTGGGGTTCAGGGGGTGGCTCACAGGTGTAGTCCTCAGCATGCTGGTCTCCTTGGCAAGGTTCGCTGTTTGACAAGATCACTTTTATTTCATTCTACCTCCCATTGCAGAATTAAGAGAATTTTGCCCACTTTTCAAATACGTAAGACTTGTATGTTATGTGGGCAGAGCATGTCCAAGATCCTGAGGGAGCAGGGGAGGCAGAAGGCAACAGGAAGGGACCTCCTTTCACCCCCTCATTTACAGGTGAGGCAGGATGGTGATTGGATGTCCAGCTCACCGTGCCTGCCTAAGGGAAGTATCTTGGCTCGTGCTTCTGAGATGTAGTATGAAGTGAAAAGAAATTGGGCTTTAGTGTTTATCAAATCTGGCTCTGCTATTTACTGTCGACCTTGGGCCAGTGACTTAACCACTATGAACCTCGATTTCCTTTGCTATTCTTCCCACCCTGCAAGGTTGCTATGATTAAAGATAATGTGTAAGGAGGCCTGGATCATAATAGACACTCAATAAATGGTAATTATTAAAATCATTAAACTTTCTGCTATGAATTTAACAAGTAGCTATATACATTACTCTTTATTCATTCATTTGTTCAAACATCCATTCTTCCATAAAGCATTTATGAACTCAGAATTATGCTGGGATCAATGGGGATCCTACCAAGAAATAGAAAGCAGGATCCCTGAGTTCAAGAAGCTCAAATGGAGTTGAAAACAATAAACCAGAGAGGCGTTGAATTATAAAATGGGAACCATCTTTCCTTCTTGGCTGTGCTGTGAGAGTTACGTGAGCTAAGCCTCAAGCTCAGCATTGGCTCCAGGTAGATTCACTGAAGGGCAGCCAACCTGGAGTTGCATCTTCCCCAGGACAGAGGGTGGTTCTGTCAATCTGCTGTGAAGCCATGAAGCATGAGCGTTAAGGGCTCCTCGTTTAGATGAGTTTCTTCCAAGGCTCTGTACCTAATTTTGTTTTTCTTTCTTATAGATAACTCCCCAATGCCATCAGTTTCAAGGTTCATAAAACTGGACCTTCATGAGGAGGGCTGGGTTGTAAAGTCAGATAAAAAATAGAAACATATTTGCGCATGCCTCACGTCTCATGCTCTCAGTGTCAGGAGTGCAAAGGCGAGGGAAAGGGTCAGGCTCGCTTGGTATCTGAAAGGAAGGTGTGAGTCAAGGAAGCTTAACAGTGAAGCAAGGATTTGAACATTGGAAGTTGCACCACAGACTGAGAGAAAGATGCAGGGGGCAGGTAGGGAGGGATGAGAAGGTGAAGAAGCAGACTTTAAGCAAAACACCCATACCATTTTTGCTTTGCACATTCGTGTGGATAATGTGGAATGTATAAAGTGGAATGGTGGTACGAGCCACGCCAACCTGGGCTCTACTTATTTGAGCCCCATGACTTTAAACAGGTCTAGTAGCCGCTCAGAATTTGTTTCCTTTGTAAAATGATGATAATACTAATATCTCTCTCACAAGTAATACTGCACCAGAGTGGAGAGATGTTTTTGTGAAAGTGCTTTGTAAAATGTAAAGAGCTCTATTAATCAATACTGGTTCCAATTCACTTTACTCCGACCTGCAGAAAGGATTTTCTTATCCACCAACATGGCAATAATGGAAAGCACCCTTAGGGGGAAAAAACCCACACTCTCTGAGTAAAAGCTCTGGCTGAGTACATGAGTTTGAGTGCTTTTATAAACTTCTCCAAGCCTCAGTTTCCCCATGAAAAGCATGGGAGTGGTTATACTTTTCCCTCAGTGCAGTTTTAAACATCAGTAACACAATGTTCTGATCACACTGACCTTATAGTTCCTTGGGAGGGAATAAATGAAATACTTCCATTCATGCTCCTTATTCTGACTTTTACTAAACCAGGACAAGGAGAATTTGTCAAGACTTTGAACGACAGGGAAGAACAGCAAGAGTCACAGGCCCCACGTGGGCTGGACTGCAGTGAAGAGGCGGTGGTAGGAGAGAAGCGGGGTGGCAGCCACAGGACAGTTGTCACCTTGGACTGAATGCGTGCACGCCAGCTGCTTAACACACAGATTTTCATCAGTCTCAGAATGGACCCATATGCTTGGTATTGCGGTTTACACTGCACAGGTGAGGAGTCACTTCTCAAAGTTCCCACCTCTAGTAATGGAGGAGCTGAACTGCAAACCCAGGGCAGCACTGGAGCCTGCTTTCCCTGGTGTCCCTGGTTGGTTTTCAGCTCCTTTGTGTCCAGGACAGGGACTGAACTGACGCGTTACAGCAGGGGTGGGAACCTTTGTTCTGCCAAGGGCCATTTGGATATTTATAACATCATTCCCGGGCCATACAAAATTATCAACTTAAAAATTAGCCTGCTCTATTTGGTCAACCATTTAGTTAACTCACCACTAATGCCTGGGAAGTGCCAGACCAAATGACTTCATAGGCCTTATGCAGTCCTCAGACTGGACATTCCCCACCCCTGCTCTACAGGAAATCAAAAGACCTGTTACAGGTGAGATTGCCCGTGGACAAGCCTCTTGTAGACTCCAGCACATTGAGAAGTTTCTAGTTATTACCCTTATGCCAGGGAGAAAGTTTCCACCCATGCTCTTACACAGAGAAAGTGGGCTTCAATGTCTGATGGTCCCAAATAAGAGGCTCGATCCTCCTTATACTAGTATGTTATGGTTGTTTCTGTTAACCAATCTCTTCAAAGGTCTAGTGAAGGAGGCCACCACGGTGCCTGCCTGCCACGGAACAGAATTGGGCTGAAATCTCCATAATGCAGGGACTGGGCAAGAACAAAGACTAATCAATTTTGGAGTTTATCCCACCTGTTATGTCTGACCTCCCACAGACACTGTCGGAGGAACTGACAGGTCCAGCATATTCTCAGCATCACACGGCTGAGGAATGACACAGATGGGAGGACCCCTCACCCCCAAGACACACCTGTTGCACCGGCCATCCCCGACTCCGCCTGCAGCCCTTAAGGCAGTGTCTCCTCTCCATCCCAAGCTCCATTAGATGAGTAACAAACAGTAGGATACAAGCCTGCCCTTCTGCTTAATTCCAGAGCTAAAGTAACATGTTCAAACACCCTGTTATTATTATTGCCGATGATAATAAGAGGAATAATGAGCAAGAATTGCTTTTATTAAATAAATCAGGAAATAGCACCTTCCCACATGCTCCAGAGGCACGTCCAGAGGCCCCCTAAATGCTCGGATGGTGTCAGGGCAAGTGTTTTCCATTATGAGGGAGTTTCTCTACAATTACTGGTCTCCTGACGGCAGGTTAGGACTCATCTTAAACATATAATAACATAAACGGGCTCTCTGTTTATCAACTACTACATTATAGGGGTGTGCTTCCCTCCTATAAAACTCCCCTTTTTAATAGGTGCATTTTGGAAATATTATAATTGTAGCCACTTAAAGACCAAGATATTTAACTGTCATCTGTTGCTGTTTTTCTCAATTTTGAAATTAATAGAGAAATCTTAGCTTCCTTAGCCCTATAACCTTCTCCTCATTCAAGTGCAGTGCTTTGAATATACCACACGTACAACGGAGGTGCCCAATAAGTGCTTTTTGAATGAAGGATTGATGACAGATATTTCGTAGGTCATTTCCATCACCCCCTTGCTTCCTAATAAGGGTGTATCTGATCATCCTAGGTGGGTAGCAATGGTGATGCAGGAAGATGTATAACTTGAGAGCAAAATATATCCACTTTGGGAATTCAGAGTGTTTGGTTGAATGGTACACACAGTCCTTGGTGTGCCTTGAGTATTTGACACTTGGAATAACTTTTTTATACCTCCTCCCACTATACCTCAAAAGTATTTTCCATAATAATCATGTAATAATCATTTTATTGATTCATTCTTTGGTTTCAAGAGAACAAAAAGATAAATGATAACATTAAAGGTATCATACAAATTTAGGAAAATATTTCATGCACAAACCAAAATGAACTTATTGCCAAGCAAACTATTATACCTTGCAGTTGAGGCTCTGTTCCACTGTTTTAGATTTTAAACAAAAAACTCTAACCCCTCACATAAAATGACAGTAATTCAAATCCTGTTTCTTCACCTTTACACTCAATGTGCTGTCACTGTTTCCAAAATGTGTCCGTTCAATACCATCAAGCAATTCTGCAATTCTCTGTGGACACTAACTCCATGTCCTACAAATTTAACTAGATTCTGACTCTCTGTACCTGGAGATAGTGTCATATTCCACAGTTTAAGGGCTCAGTCCCACAGGTCTGCCCCCAATTCAGACACCAATGGAAAGTCTTCTGACCAACTGACTATAAATTAGAAGCTCCCACCACCCGATCCTTGGGTTCAATTAATTTGCTAGGATGGCTCCCAGAACTCAGAAAACCTGTTTACTTACTACAAGATGACCAGTTTTGTTACAAATGATGTTCAAGGATACAAGGAATAGCCTGATGAAGAGATATACTGTATGGGGTGAGATCCAGAGGGTCGGGTGCCAGAAGCTGCCCTTCTCCAGATTCCTGAACCCTTCTAGATGCTAGATTAAGACCCACGGCATTAGTCGGGAACCACGGAACTTCTGTCCCCGTGGTGTTTTGGGTTCAAAATGCGCGTGGATGTGCTCTACTTCCCCAACCTGGAAGCTCTCCAAGCCCTGTCCTCTCGGGTGTTTGAAGGAGGCGCCATTACTCAGGCATGTTGGATTAAACCATTGACCAGTAAGATTGATTCAACCTCCAGTCCCTTTCCCAGTCCCAGAAATTGGGGTGGGGGCACTGCAAGTTCCAATCCTCTAATCCAGGTTGATCCCCATAGGGGTTGTCTAAGTCACCTCATTAACATAAACTCAATTGTTGTTGGAAGGGAATTGCTACACGGATAACAGGATACCCATTTGCCTTTATGGTTCTAAACAATGTCAGGAACTGAGGACAAAACACAAAAATTATAACAAAAGAAGCTCCCATTGCTCTGATTACCCAAGAAATTCCAAGAGTTTTGGGAGCTGTGAGCCAGGAACCCTGAATGAAGATCAAAAAATATATTTATCACAAATCACGACATCACACCATTTATTTTAAATCAACTACTTATGTGCAAGAGGATATAATAGCTCAGGGGGTGATGATGTGGCCTGTGTCTGGAAGAGAGCTCCACCCATTCCAAACCAGGAAGCCAGTGGGAGCGTACCCTGGAAAGAGGCCTTTTCCTGAGTCCTTGGGAGTGGGGTGTGGAGAGGAGGGAGAGGACTATATTACTGGGAGCTCTCCAAATTAACTGCCATATGGAATACAATGTTTACTAAAAATAAGAAATAAAAAAGTGCTCATTTGAAATATATATGTGTGGGGGAGTGTAGTTAAACTCAACAGTAATTATAGCAACTACTAGGGGCCCGGTGCACGAAATTAGTGCACTGGGTGTGTGTGTGGGGGGGAGTGTCCCTCAGCCCAGCCTGCCCCCTCTCACATACTGGGAGCCCTCAGGCGTAGACCCCCATCACCCTCCAATCGCAGGATCGGCCCCTTGCCCAGGCCTGACGCCTCCGCCAGAGGTGTCAGGCTTGGACAGGGGACCCCCATCTCCCCCTGATCACTGGCTCTGGCCCCCGCCCAGGCCTGAGGCCTCTGGCCCAGGAATCATGCCTGGGCAGAGGACCCCCATCTCCCTCTGATCGCTTGCTCCACCCCCAGCCCAAGCCTGACGCCTCTGACCCAGGCTTCAGGCCTGGGCAAGGGGACCATCATATCCCCCCAATCCCCGGCTCCGCCCCCCGCCCAGGCCTGATGCCTCGGCCAGAGGAGTTGACCCTCATCACCCTCCGATCACCAATCACCGGATCGGCCCCTTGACCAGGCCTGAGGCCTCTGGCAGAGGTGTCAGGCCTGGGCAGGGGACTCCCAGCTCCCCGTGGTTGCAGGCTCCACCCCTGCCCAGGCCTAACACCTCTGGCCTAGGCGTCTGGCCCGGGCAGCGGGGACCTGCAGTGGCAGCGGGGGGCGCTGCGATCATGCGGGCTCCGCCTCTGCCCCTGCAGGATGCCTCTGGCTGAGGCGTTCGGCCCGGGCAGCGGGGACCCGCAGCTGCAGCGGCCCCGCGATCGTGGGCTTCACTTTAGGCCCAGGCAAGGGACCCCTAGCTCCCGGGACTGCCAGCTTCGACCGTGCCCAGCTCCCATCGCTGGCTCCACCCCTACTTCCTGCTATCACTGGCCAGGGCGGCAAAGGCGCCTGATTCTCCGATCATGGCTGGGGGGCAGGGCAAAGGCGGCCCCAGGGCCACCTTTGCCCTGCCCCCAGCTCTTAGCTCCCCCCTGGGTTTCCGATCACTGTCAGTGGCAAGGGGCTTCTTCCTGCTTTCCCTTTTGCCTCCCTGCATTGTGCCTACATATGCAAATTAACTGCCAGCTTGTTGGCAGTTAACTGCCAATCTTAGTTGGCAGTTAATTTGCATATAGCCCTGATTAGCCAATGAAAAGGGTATCGTCGTACGCCAATTACCATTTTTCTCTTTTATTAGATAGGATTGGAACTTAGGCCCATATAAGGTTTGGGGGATGGGAGCAGGTTATTATTGATTTTGTTTAGAACTGCAGGCATGTGGTGATAGTAAAAGGTTGGCTGACTTCAGTTTCATTAATTTTTAAAACTTTTCTACAGAAAATGCTTCCCTATTGCTCCTGCCAGCAGTCGGCCCCTTGGAAAACCCATCCTAAAGGAGCCAGCGAGCCTGATCCGGTCTCAGGTCTCCCCACAGAGGGGCAGAGAGCACAGAGGGGAGGATGACTTCTCCGCACAGCAGGGTCTGTGCCTCTCCCATGCCTCTTCCCTGGCTCCCCGCCCACCCGGAGTCACCTCTGAGTCTTGGGGGGTTGAGCTGGAGTTAATGCAAAGGGCTGTTGATTAAACCTTCTGAGATTTTAAGGGGTGTCAAACTCAGTTTGGGGGTCCTTTCCAACAGAGTGCTACTCAACAAAAGTAACAGGAGTTCGTAGAATACCAGGCGGTGAGGGACCTGCTGACCTAGCAGAGGGTGACCATTTCAAGAGCAGATAGCCGCAGAGCCCAGGGAGCAGGTGACCACAGCGGTGACTCTCAGGCATGCTCAGCGAAGCACTGGCTACGTTCACAATTATTATATTAAGTGAGATTTCTGTGCTCTTGCCATTTAATGAGAACTTTCAAAGACATTATCTCATTTTGGTCCCCTGATTATTCCGGAAGGTAATATTTCATAGCTTAGAAGCCCACCCGGAAGAATAATCAACGTTCCCAGGATCATGGAGGAAAGACCTGGACGCTGTTCTTTTTATTTATTTATTTTTTGAACGCTGTTCTTTTTAAGTTCACATTTTTCTGAGTGACTTGTGGCCTTGAGCAGGGCGGGCAAAGAAGAAATCATACAATGTGCACTTAAAATGCTGGGATGACGCAGCTTGTAAATATGTAACTTCAGATGCCAGAAGTGAAAAACTAAGGCCTCCTTTAATTTAATTTTTAGAAATTGAGGTATAACTTCACAGTGCACAAATCAGGTGGAGAGCCGTGACGACCAGCATTCCACCCGCACCCAGATCAAGATGTAAAACCTTTCCAGCAGCCCGCAGGCTCCCTCACTCCTCCCAGCAGCTCCCACGCTCCCAGGGCTAACCACTGATCCTGAGTTTACCATGAGAGTAACTTAAAGATTTCCCGCTCTTGTTTGTGGCATTTACAATACCAGACAACTTATCAGACTGATATTTTTCATAAATTAATTTATTTTTAAAACTAACTGAGCAAGTGACATACTCCACCTCAGAAACTTTGTCCTTGTCCATACTCCTGAAAGGAGCTTGCCCTAGATAGCCACCTGCTCTGCTCCCCTGAATTCATGTCCAAAACCTCTTCTCAGTGGGGTAGGAGACTACTGAAAGTTGCAACCCGACCCTGGCATTCCATAGTCTGTCCCTGCTTGGTTTTACTCCACAGCACTTCCCACTATCTGACATGGTCTACATGCTTCTTACTCTTTTATCCTCTATCTTCCACTCCCCACCCCCAATGTAAGCTCCTTGAAGACAAGGCTGTTGGACTGTTGTGTTTACTGTTGTATCTTTCTCTTCCAACTTATCTGCCACTCATCTGCTTAGACAGTATATGTTGTAAGGCATGAGTATCAGTGGAGCAACCTAAAAAACTCAAGCAAATGCCTCAAAACTTAGTTGAAACATTCATTTCTAATTCAGAAAATTAGAAATGTAATTGCATACATTTTATTTGGAAGTACACACTCATAGTACGTAACTATGACTTACACACGTGAGGAAGAAAACGATAGAAAGTTCTGAATCAGAAGGAATCCTGGGGCAGGGATCTCCTGGCTAGGTGAATTAGTTTACTTCTTTTCTGAAAAATGGGAATAGCGATGTCTGTTTCATAGGATGAAACCAGCATCATGTAAAGCAATGTTTAGAGACTAGAAGCCATCTTTAGTCTATTGTTCTCAAAGTCATATTAACATTACATGTCCAAACCTTAGCGGGAAGTCAGTGCTGGTCCTGCCCCTTGCCTACAGCTATAAAGAGGTGCATTGCAAGTGAGTAATTATATTTCTTAAAGTTCCTTAAACCCACACTCATTCTCTCTAATTACAGTTCATATCAACGGGCCAAGATAAGAGTTAAGAATTCTGTAGCCAAATGCCTTTGAGATATATACCACCAATGGAAATTCCCCACAAAAATGAGGGATGTTAAGGAGACCCAGTCATATTTCTTGAAGATTGCCTCTAGTTTTATTTTCTAGCCATGTGACAATGTACTGTCCTCAACCTTGCAGTGAGATTCTTGATTCCATGGTCAGCAGCATGATCCGATGGCCTGAGACGTTCTTCTTCCAAGAACCAAGAGTTGGAGCAGGAAGAAACAGAACAAAACCCTTCTCTCCAGCTGCTGTAGTTCCCCCAATTAAAGCTGATGCCGAAAATTCCATTATGGCTTCATTCCTTACTGAGACTTTGTCTGCAGGGATGCCTGGGAAGTTACCAGTCACCTTATACTTTAATGTGAATGAGGTTTTTTTTAGCTCCTTTCATAACAGCAAGTAAGATGAGAGAAGAGGGAGAAATAAAGAATGAGAAGTGACTGAGGAAAAGATGCTGACCACGAAGAAAAAGGCTGTTGAAAGAGGAACTCTTGAGCTAAAAGCAAGCCAGTGCTGTTTCTTATAGGCCTGGTTCTGAGTCTAAGGGTAGAAGTCTTAGCTCTGGTCCTGCTGTCCCCTCTGTGACCTATAATATTTTTAATTTTTGTGGTTGCTTAAAAGAGGATGCTGTCCGCTGCCCACAACTTACTGACACTCTCTCATGTTCAGCATTTATCAGGTACTGGAGGCTCCAAGGTAAGCTTGGGAGCTGAAGAAACTGTGTTCATAAATTGATACCATATGTAAACAAACAAATAAAACAAAGGATGGAGGGAGAATTTTGATCTAGGTTTGTACTGTGGGTGGATCTGACTGCTGCTGCGGAGACTTTTTCCTTGTAGATTAGATTTCAATGGAGCCTGAAGAAGGCTTTTCTTTTTTCATCTATAGCTTATAACAATTACTGCATTGTATACACAGCGCAGTTGAATGCAATAATTAATGGTTTTATTCAGTAAGTATTTACCAAGTGCTCGCTATGTGTTAAACACAGGACAGGAAGCTACTTCGGTAAACAAGACAGAAAAGGCCCCCACTCTCCAAAGTTTACATTCCTGAGGGTGGGTGGGGGGGAGACAGAACAAAATAAATAAGAAAATTCTAGATACTGATATATACCATAAAGAAAACAAAGAGTATTGTGTGAGAGAGTAGCTCTGTGTTGAGGGTGTGTGTTAGGATGGTCAGGAAACCCTTTTTGAGGATATGACACTTGAGCTCAGACCTGAATAATGAAAATAGTGCAGCTGTACAAAGGCCCTGAAACAGGAAGGAGCTTGATTGGTGTCTTTTGGACTCAAAGGTCAGCGTACTTAGACCATAGAGACGTAGGTGGAAAGGAGCAGGAGATAGGGTCAGAGACATGGGCGAAACGTTAAGACCCTGTTGGCCATGGAAAAAAGATAAAGACAATGAGATGACATTGGGCAGCGTTAGAGCAGAGGAATGACATGATTTTACTATTTTATTGAAAATGTCCCAATCTCACAAGGAGATTGGGCAAAAAATATGCTTCAGTCAACCGTTTCCACTAAACATCTGCTGAATGAATAAACACATAAATGACTGAATGAAGGAATGAATCTCACTAGTGAGTGAAGTTATAATAGAAAGAACATTGACCTTCAGCTAGAGTTAGAAGAGGCAGCTGTACCAGTTGGTAGCTATGACCTTGGACTGTAACCCCTTGGAATCTTAATTTCTTCATTTGTAGAATAGGATAGCACACCTTGAACTGCCCCCAACAGCTGTGGTGAGGTTCAAGTAAGAAATGTGAAGATTGAAAATATAAAGAGGGATGGATGACGATGATAAGTTTTTGGTGCCAGGTCACAATGGCATGTCTTTTTTTTTTTAATTTCTTAAAGTATTACAAAGGGTATTACATATGTGTCCATTTTTTCCCCCCGCCCTAGACAGTCCCCTAGCCTCCCCTATCACCCAGTGTCTTATGTCCATTGGTTATGCTTATATGCATGCATACAAGTCCTTTGGTTGATCTCTTACCCCCCTACCTCCTGCACCCCCACCCTCCCCGGCCTTCCCACTGCAGTTTGACAATCTGTTTGAGGCAGCTCTGCCTCTGTATCTATTATTGTTCAAAAGTTTATAATGGTCTCTATTATCCATGAATGAGTGAGATCATGTGGTATTTTTCCTTCATTGACTGGCTTATTTCACTTAGCATAATGCTCTCCAGTTCCATCCATGCCGTTGCAAATGGTAAGAGTTCCTTCCTTTTTAGAGCAGCATAGTATTCCATCATGTAGATGTACCACAGTTTTCTAATCCCACAATGGCATGTCTTAATTGAACTTCAAGGCCTTTAATATTCATGAGTTTGCTTGGAGTCTACTGTACTCTGTCAATTGGGTAGTTTGTCCCCTCTGTGTCAAGAAGTGCCAGCGTGGCTCAGTGGTTGAGCATCAACCTATGAACCAGAAGGTCACGGTTCGATTCCTGGTCAGGGCACAAGCCTGGGTTGCAGGCTCGATCTTCAGTGTGGGGCATGCAGGAGGTAGCCGATTAATGATTCTCATCATTGATGTTTCTCTCTCTCTCTCCCTCTCTCTTCCTTTCTGAAATAAATAAAATATATATATTTTAAAAAGTGCTGTCTTTATCCTTAAAGCCACAAGGGAGAATCCCCCCCCCCCACCTCATACCCCCACTCCCCATCCCGCCCGTCCAAACAGCGGAGAACATGCTTTCAGAGATGGTATCTTATTCGATGCTGGCATCTCTGTAGGAGGTAGGTCAGGCTTGATTACCCCAGCTAGAACTCTGCATCTACCCCACCTCTTTTCAAGAGGCTCATGTCTATTCTCTGTTGTGTCATTCCAGGCCAAAAAGTCCTACAGTTTTTTAGGGTCTTCTTAGGGAGAGAGATTCTTCCTAGCTAGGGTGATGGGTGCATACTTCCTGGGAAAGAGATTCTGTAAACTCTCCGTAAATATTGCTGTTTAGCAACTTGTCAGGCAGCCTTTCACTCTAGTCTAAATCCCCGTGGCTGTAATCGTAACCCTGTCCTCCGGTTCCATCTTCAGATGGCTCTGGAGCAGCATCTGCTGGCATCAAGACCATCGCGTCCACTCTTTATTGCAAATTATCAGAGAGGGAAGGAGGAAGGCGGCTTGGAGATCAGCAGCCCCATCTTTTTGTTTTATATACAAGGAATCTGAGTCCCGGCAGGACATGGCCTTTGAGTGGCAGACTCACGGTCAGGGCTGGCCTCTGGAGGCTCATTGAATCTTTCATTGAATCTTCATGACACTGTTGTGCACAAACATTGATCCCCAAGCACAGGATCAATGGCTAAGGACATGGCAAGTTTTTAACGCCATCAGTATAGGATAAATTAGAACTGTTTGCTGGAACTGTGAGATGATTCTTCTAGATCCCAGCTGGTGGAGGGCTTCAGGATGAGGAAACGGAGGAAAGAAGCCAAGTGAAGCTTAACTGTTGGCTGGCAGCCTTACTGGCCAGCCTCCTTCCCAGGGATATGGAAAAGGCCGTCTCTGAGTCAGGCAGATCCTATGGTAAGCTCTAGTCCAGCGGTTCTCAACCTGTGGGTCGCGACCCCTTTGGGGGTCGAACGACCCTTTTACAGGGGTCTCCCAAGACCATCGGAAAACACATATATAATTACATATTGTTTTTGTGATTAATCACTATGCTTTAATTATGTTCAATTTGTAACAATGAAAATACATCCTACATATCAGATATTTACATTACTATTCATAACAGTAGCAAAATTACAGTTATGAAGTAGCAACAAAAATAATTTTATGGTTGGGGGTCACCACAATATGAGGAACTGTATTAAAGGGTCGCAGCATTAGGAAGGTTGAGAACCACTGCTCTAGTCTCTCACAAACTATAATGTCTCTGAGCCTCAGTGTTCTTGTCTGTGAAATAGGGATGAGTATCATAGGATATTTCGGAGGATTAAATACACTTCACATGGTGCCTAGGCTCTGCTCTTCTCTGTAATTTGAGTTGTTCCTCTCCAGCTTCCAGCCAGGGGTGGGGTTTGGAGTAGATGGGCTCAGAAAACCGGGAAGAAAAGAAAGGAACCTTAGCATCCTAGTCATCAAATCACTCTCTCACACCAGACTTCACTGAGCTGTTTTCAATGAATCAGACACCCTCAGATTACCTCAAAATCCAGAAAGCTATGAAAATCAAGGGAAAGCATGCCAGTGGCAAAACACTTCTGCATTCTGCCAGTTCAAGCTCTGAAGAAAAGCAGTTGCAAGAGGGTTTCTTCATTGAACTCAGAGCCCGGCTGTCTTTCCCCGTGGGAGCTCCACTGGCCCTGGAGAGCAGGGGAGCAGCTGGAACCCAGCTCTCAGTTTCTCACACCCACAGCTACCCAGAGCCCACATGTGCTAGTGGAGGCAGGTCACACTGCACAAAAGGGTTTACAACTTAGTTCCCTTGCATTTGCATATGCCAAATGCTTTAGTTTCCAAAAGTTCACCTCTCAGTTGAGTTGCGCTTGTGTCCACAATCAAAGGATATTAAAGCTGAAAATATTTAAGAGCCTCCCCCCCACCCCCGCCCGCCCCGGTAGAAGTAGGCAGTGGACCTCCCTTCCACTGTTTTCTTTAAGGTCATAGTCAAATGAGTTTGCATTTGCTGAGCACACATTTATTTTGCATGGGGTAGGATGAGGATGGTTAGTGGAGAGGCCAGTGCTGAGGGCAGAGGGAAGTAGTTACCCTCTGATCTGGTGAGCTACCCATCTTCTGACTTTGGGTTGACCATTGGTGCCAGCAGGTAGGAGCAGGAAGGAGCGCCTCCACTGAACTGTCTTGGATGCTATATGGTGCCGCTCCCCCATCCTCCCTCACTAATGAATGAGCAGATGTAGTGAGAGAAGTCCATTTGTCCCTAAGAGCTCCTCTAACCAGGCCCTAGGCTTTGCTGGGATCTACGGAAATGACTTAGGATCTATACTTTTTGCTCACCTTAGCCCTCCACTCCTTCATGTTTTGAATTGGTGGTACTCATCCTTGTAGGTTGCTCTCACATTCACCTGCCCTCTGCGATTCTAATAGATATAGACTCACCCAAAGAGTTGGGGGGCAGGGAGAATGTCTTTGAGGGTGGGGGACCACCCACACTTCCTGAGTGATAAATTCACGTGGGAAGCTGTCCCATTTCCCCCAGGCCAGCTTTGGGGTGTGTCCTGCTTGGGGCTAAATAAAGGTTTTTGATTTTGCTATAACAAAGGCAATGCTTCCTTCTGAAGGAAGGAGCAGAGGATACTGAAGGCGGCCAGCGCATAGGAGGGTGAAGGTTTTGTAAACAAGCCCGAGTCAGAAGTGACAGAGGGTGATGGATAACCAAGCAGGAGGTTCAGAATGGAATCTTCACCCCTCCCCTCCCGTTGCCTAGTTCTCTTCTCTTTCTGTGCATCCTGGTTCCACACTGCCACTGGTCTACGTGTCCCCCTCCAGTGATTTAAGAGTCCGTACAGGAGACTTAACCCCAGGACCCTTTTCACCAGAGGGATGAAGCATGGTCCAAACAGTGTGTCACCTGAGACTGGGCCCCTGTTCTCTGTGCTAGGGAGCGCTAACAGAACATCATCTTGTAAGAGGATGAGCGATCCCTTTTATCTCGGCCTGTTTCTTTAAGCAGTTCCACCACTCAAGGATACCTCCTGGTGGAAAGATTCCAAATGCCCACTGCCTGCTTCCACCTGATCCAGACTAAGTGTTCACTCCTGCAAATAGCTGCTTGCCTACTGGTCCAGGAAGTGGAACAACATAAGCTGGAAAACCAAAATGTACATTTCATGTGACTCCCAAAGTGGAAAGGACAGGGCTGACTCCCGTTTGCAGGGACAAGCACATTCTGCAAAGTTGAAAGGTAGTGTGGTTGTGGAGAACAAAGGCTTCGGAGTCAGCCAGAACTGAGCTCAGATCCTGTCTCCGCTATTACAAAGCTGTGCGTCTTCCGACAAATGATTTACTCCTTAAAAACCTCTTTGCTTGTTTGTTGTGAGAATTAAAGATAATGTAAGTAACGTGCCTAGAACATAATATGTATTAAATAAATGATCATTGTAGCAATCTCGTTTAAAGTCATCTTCACCATATTCCTCAGTAGGTTGTTATTACGTATGTGCCATCAATTCATTCATTTAGACCAGCTGTGGGCAAACTACGGCCCGCAGGCCGGATCCGGCCGGTTTGAAATGAATAAAACTAAAAAAAGAGAAAAAGACCGTACCCTTTTATGTAATGATGTTTACTTTGAATGTATATTAGTTCACACAAACACTCCATCCATGCTTTTGTTCCGGCCCTCCGGTCCAGTTTAAGAACCCATTGTGGCCCTCGAGTCAAAAAGTTTGCCCACCCCTGATTTAGACAGTCAATAAATATTGATTTATAAAAGAACAGTTACTAAACAATAATGAAATTAATAAGAAAGGATTATGCCAGGAGCCCTGAACTTAGAGTTTCAGATGAAAACACTAAACTAGACACAGGCTACACAGAAATGATTTGATTCCTCCCACAGGGGTCTGCGCTGCATCCTGCTTGAAAGTGAGGGTAGAGTGAGGCACAGCAGGGGCACTGGCCTCCTTTCTGGGTGAAGGGTAGTCAGCACCCCCAGCTGCCAGGCATTTGTTTCAGATACGCATCCTGTGCTCTCCAATATAATCGAAGTGTCTCAAGAGCAGGAGCTGTGGGGCGACTGCTTACAATTCAGTGGCCCCAGATTGCCGGGAGAAACTACTCTGTCTACTGGTACAGTCAGCTAACAAGCCCAGATCCCCCAATACAGCTATATTTGGGTATGATGATTATGTCAGATCCTTGGTCAGAGAATTTATGGGGATGAAAATTGAAGGTGCCAAGGGAACTGCCCTAGGCAGTGATCGGCAAACTGAGGCCCTCGAGCCACATGCGGCTCTTTGGCCCCTTGAGTGTGGCCCTTCCACAAAATACCATGTGCGGTGCGCGCGTAAAGTGCGAAGTTGACTTAAAACTTTAAGTAAAGTTTATTAAATTAATTTTAGGGAACGTTGTGGAGTCAAAGAAGATGTAGTGTCGAGGATTGAGAAAGGTATGTTGAGATGGTTTGGACATATAGAG
Organism: Myotis daubentonii; assembly: GCF_963259705.1. Lineage (NCBI taxonomy): Eukaryota > Metazoa > Chordata > Mammalia > Chiroptera > Vespertilionidae > Myotis > Myotis daubentonii. Next base: position 93,374,331 of record NC_081841.1, read on the forward strand.
TGGATGAACGAAAGGAGATAGACGAAACAAGTATACAAGACGAGTGTGGATGGGAGAGTCGGAAGGGGTCGACCTCAGCGAACATACCTCAATCAGATTGAGGATGTTTTTAGCAAAGGCCAGCTTAGGAGCACCCCAATTAAGTTAATAACAATGTACCTACCTATATAGTTAAGTTTAAAAAATGTGGCTCTCAAAAGAAACTTCAGTCGTTGTACTGTTGATATTTGGCTCTGCTGACTAATGAGTTTGCCGACCACTGGCCTAAGGGAAGATAGACAGACACATTTGTCTTCCAGTTCGTTTGTTTTTAACACCTTCAGAGAGAAGAGGGCAGGGATGTGGGGAAAGAGCCCCAGCTCTCACCAGGGGCCCTGCCCATGCTGAGTGCTCGGTGTAAAGAGAGGAGTCCCGGGTTCTAGGCCTCATTCTGCATCTAACTTGCCATGTGCCTGGGAGAAGCGTCTCATCTCCCCGAGCCTCAGTGCCCTGGGATATGAGAGGAGAGGGTTGAAAAGGTCACTGCTAAAGTTTGTTACATTCTATGACTTGCTTCCCCCCATGGTTCCTGTTTATGAAGAGTGTAGTTGTGAAGGGCTACTGAATGACCCTTTCTTTTTTTTAATTAATATATTTTTTATTGATTTCAGAGAGGAAGGGAGAGGAAGAGAGATATAAACATCAATGATGAGCGAGAACCACTGATCGGATGCCTGCTGCATGCCTCACACTGGGGAACGAGCCCACAACTCAGACATGTACCCTGACCGGGAATTGAACTGTGATCTCCTGCTTTTTTTAGGTTCACGCTCAACCACTGAGCTACGCCAGCCGGGCCTGAATGGCCCTTTCTAACATAGATTCCATTATGCCGGAGGCTTCTGGACACTGTACCTCTCAGGAGAATGAATCAGCCACTTTGAAGTTGAGCCTTGGATGTTAATGATGTAACAAGGTCAGAAATGGCTGGGTGGGCCTCTACCCTCTTATGTTGGACTGCTCGGTGCTACAAGGGGGCAGACAGCAAAGGAGCCCCCAGGGAGGAGCCAGTCTCCTGCTTAAACACAGCATGGTCTGGGGCCACCACTGTTCTTTCTGTCTCTGAAGGCAGCTTCTAGGGAAGCCAGAGTTCACTTCTTGTCCATTTGTGTGCAGATCCCTGAGTATGTAGGAATCAAGTTGTTGCCTTATCCTCATTTCTACAAAGCCATTGGGAATTGTGTGTGATAGAAATGCCTTGAGGAAGAAAATGCCTCCATATGGTTTAGTGCTTGCTCTTCATTCATTCATTCATTCATTCATTCATTTCACAATTATCTAGAGACCACCTACCATGTGCCAGGTGCTATGCTAGGCATTGGCAGTGCAATCATGAACAGAACCACAGTCCCTGTTCCTACTAAATTTATGCCCAGGGGGAGCAGATATTAGTACAGGACTCAAACACTCCAGCTAATGAATATGTAACTTGGAACTTGGGGATGTGTTAAGAAGAACAGGGAACTGTTCTATGAAAGTGAATGTAGCAGAGACAGCTGATTGTCTTCTCAATATCCAGTCTCCCTTGTTCTTATTTATTTATTTATTTATTTATTTATTTATTTATTTATTTTATTGATTTTTTACAGAGAGGAAGGGAGAGAGATAGAGAGTTAGAAACATCGATGAGAGAGAAATATCAATCAGCTGCCTCCTGCACATCTCCCACTGGGGATATGCCCGCAACCCAGGTACATGCCCTTGACCGGAATTGAACCTGGGACCCTTCAGTCCGCAGGCCGACGCTCTATCCACTGAGCCAAACCGGTTTTGGCTCCCCTGTCCTTTACTCACTGAATCCCTGTTTGGTTAGAGCAGAGGTTCTCAACCTGTGGGTCGCGACCCCTTTGGGGGTCGAATGACTCTTTCACAGGGGTCGCCTAAGACCATCGGAAAACACATATATAATTACATATTGTTTTTGTGATTAATCACTATGCTTTAATTATGTTCAATTTGTAACAATGAAAATACATCCTGCCTATCAGATATTTACATGACGATTCATAACAGTAGCAAATTACAGTTATGAAGTAGCAACGAAAGTAATTTTATGGTTGGGGGTCACCACAACATGAGGAACTGTATTAAAGGGTTGCGGCATTAGGAAGGTTGAGAACCACTGGGTTAGAGGGAATAGTGGGCCCAGCTAGAATATTACTTTTCCAGCCTCTTCTGAAGATAGGGGTGACTTTAGCTAATTCGGGGACAGTAAGATAGAGTAAGAGGTCTTGGGTGTGACTGCTGGGAGTTCTCTTTAGTGGGGGTGAAGGGGTGGGGGGAGGGGTGTTGTGGTGGCCGGAGGAGCCCCGGGAAGCCCTTTGGTAAACCTGAGGAAGAGGGCTCTGCACCAGGAGCCTTGACTGCCCACCTCTGGTCTGCTCATTTCATGAAAGGACCCTTTCCCCCCAATCCAGTGCTCCCAACCCATCTTGTTCAAGCCACTATGGGGGCAGGGGGGTGTCTTTATTGCTTAGAGATGAATGTCATTCCTAATTGAATAGGCATTTCACATGGAAACCTGATCTAGGGGGGGAGGGTGTGTGAGGAGAGGGAGTGGGGGGTACCTGGAATTGGTGCTGAAGAAGGAAACAGCTCTGTTTAGAGGAGGAAGCAGCCTGGGCAGAGGCCACATAGGAGGAGGAAGCAAGGTGAGCGAGGAGAACTGGGAGAAGGCCAGTGCAGCTGGGATGCAGAGCATGAAGGGAAGAGAGGTCTGGAATAAGATGAGGTAGACAGGGCTCGTCCATGCAGGCCTCAGTGGTCATATTAGAGGCTGGACATTTCCTGGGAGCCACAGAAAGCCACTGAAGCCGTAGGAGCAGAGGGGGTAGGGCCACTTTGGGAGAGGTCTTTCTAGCAGCATGGAGGAGAAGGAGCCACACGAGGAGACGGGTCTTGGTTTGCAGCCCAGCGGGGAGATGTCATCACAGCCTGGTGAGGATGGTAGCAAAGCGAACACCTGCGACACACTGAGAAGGAAAACTAATGGCATTTGGAAGTCACTGAAAATGAAGTGAGAGAGGGGAGAGTCTCAGGGATCATGTGTGCATTTCTGTTCTTTGAGAAAACATGGACTTATCTGTAGATGCTGTGGACTCTATTCTTACCCAGCCAACAGCTTTTTTCTTCCTTCTCCCTGTGGGAACTACTAGGACCTGCTTGCCATGACGGGACTGAGGGTGCCAGTGCGCATTTTCCCAGCAGTTACGGCAGACCGTGGGCTCTGGGCCTGGCCGTGGACTCCAAGGGCAGGAGCTTGCTTTGTAGAGCTCCTCTCCAACACCAGCCTCACTTCATTTTAAGGGTGATAAGAATTTAGAATTTGGGCTCAGATTGTCTTGGTTAAATTCTGGCTTTTTCATAGCCTTTAGTATATCACTTAGTTTCAAATTTCTTATACTGTATGAAAAATGGATAATGTTGCTCCCGGGAAAATGTCCCCAATAATACCCAACTCTTGGATTTGCTATGAGGATTCAATGAGATTACACATATTATGTACTTTATGTAAAAACATAAAAAGTTTTAGATACAAGTATTTACGCTTTCTACTAATAATGATTAAATAAGAAATATTTGGAATATCTCAGCTCTTGGCAACAAAAATTAATAATTGTAGTTACCCCTTAGTGTGTCAGACATTGTGCCAAGTACTTCGCAAATATCTATTTTTAAACTTTATCACAACCTTTACGATAGATATTACTTTCCCCAATTTTCATGTGAAGAAACTGATAATCTAAAAGATGAAGTAAATTTCCCAAAGTCACTGTTAGCAAGTGACAAAAATAGGATTTGAACCAAGGCTAGGCTGTCTGATTTTGAACTTGGAAAGATCCCCTGTAGCATGTCCATGTCCCAGATCCTGTTTTTGGTAGTATATCTTGTCTCTACGTGTGAGACCTTCATTTATTCTGTGATCTGTATTGATAATTTAACTTATTTTCTTAGAGTATTTAGGAATTAAGTTGCTGCCTTATCCTCATTCCTACAAAGCCATTGGGAATTGTGACAGGGCTGTGCTTTCCAGATGAAATTGATGATGCTGACACACTTGTGACACGTACTCTCCGGATCACATTGTTATTCTAATGTGACACTGTCTTACCTTTACCTTATGCTGCTTTCTTTTTCTTCCTTGAACTTAATAACACTTGCTGTTATATTATACTAGAGGCCCAGTGCATGGATTCATGCACTGGTGGGGTCCCTTGGCCTGGCCTGCAACCTCTCACAATCTGGGACCCCTTGGGGGATATTGGACCTCTGGTTTAGGCCCAGTCCCTACAGGCCAGGCTGAGGGAACCCACTGGTGCATGAATCCATGCACCGCGCCTCCAGTATGCATATAAGATCTTTGGTTAATCTCTTCCTGCCTTTCCCCATCTCCCCTTCCCTCTGAGATTCATCAGTCTGTTCCATGTTTCCATACCTGTGTGTTGAGCGCCTGCCCCCTGGTGGTCAGTGCACATCATAGCTACCGGTCAAATGGTCGAATGGCCAAACGGCTGCTTAGACTTTTATATATATATAGACTAGAGGCCGGGTACACGAAATTTGTGCATCGGGGGCGGTGTTCCTCAACTCAGCTTGCACCCTCTCCAATCTGGGACCCCTCAGGGGATGTCCGGCAGTCGGACATCCCTCTCACAATCTGGGACTGCTGGCTCCTAACCAGTCACCTGCCTGCCTGCCTGATTGCCCCTAACTGCTTCTGCCTGCCAGCCTGATCGCCTCCTAACCGCTCCCCTGCTGGTCTGATTGATGCCTAACTGCTCCCCTGCCGGCCTGATCGCCCACAACTGCCCTCCCCTGCCTCAACCTGCCTCCTCCGCTGGGACCCACCTCCTCTGTGCGAGGCCGCGGAGACGCTGGGACCGGCCTCCTTCATGCCGCACAGAGCCGCAGGACCCCTAGGCCTCCTTGTGTGGAGTGGCTGGCAGGCCCCACCTCCGCTGTGCACACAGCCATCTTATGACGGCCATCTTGTGATGACGTGAAGGCGTGATGCCAACTAGGCTATTATTAGTATAGATGTTTACTTAATTATAGATTTAAAATCTGGTGGCTTGCCCTAGCTGATTTGGCTCAGTGGATAGAGCACTGGCCTTCTGACTGAAGGGTTCTGGGTTTGATTCCAGTCAAGGACACATGCCCAGGTTGCAGGCTGGATCCCCATTAGGGGGCATGCAGGAGGCAGCCGATCAATGATTCTCTCTCATCATTGATGTTTCTGTCTCTCCCTCTTCCTTCCTCTCTGAAATCAATAAAAATATATTAATAAAATAAAATCTAGAAGGTAAGCTCCTTGAAGGCTGAGTTCTCACCTGTCTTGTTTCCCTTCTGTAATCCCCAAGGCTTAGAAGAGTAAGCACTCAATATGTATTTGTCAAATAAGTGAATGATTAGGAGGAGGAGTGGGTTTGAAATGGCTCATGTACATTGCTTTATCCTGTCTCAATGAAGGACCACATCTATGCCTGGGTTGCAGGAACCTGGCTGCAGTTGTGAAAGTGTGAAGAGTCTATGAAAGTGATTCTCAGTGGAAGGGAGGCAATACCAAAATTCTTGTGGGGTTTATCCAAATAAATTGCTTATTCCACTAACCCCTAACCCCAATTCTCCCCTCTCTTTCCCACACTTTTTTCGGACTCCCCTAGTGGACTGGGAACTTCCTGAGGGCAGGGAACTCATCTTAGTCATATCTGGTATCCCAGACCCAGTCCTTTCCTAGACTCAACTCGTGGGCCAGCACTAGAGAATTACACTCAGGGTCTGGGTCTCTGCTGTGATGATCCAACCACTAGGCCCACTATAGCTCCATCTGCAGACCTTGAGGACAAAGACACACGTTGGCTTGCAAGCAGTCAGGCCAGGGAGGAGGGGATTTCTCCAGCCAGGATGGGTGACATTAGCTAGCTATTCTTCCCAGAAGGAGGGGGAGGACTTTCAGGAAGTTGGGGAGGAGACGGAGGGCTGCAAGCACATCAGGTCCCACCCATCGATGTCACCTGGGAGGGACAGAAATTCTGCTACCTATAACTTCCACTCATAGTTAGGGAGAAATACTGGTAGATTGGAAGAGAAGGGATTGAAATAGGATTCAGACTATGTTTGAATTTCCCTTCTGTCATATACTGGCAAAGTTTCTTAACTCACCCAACCTCAAGTCTTCCCTCTACAAAAAAGGAGACCATAATCCAGCCTCATTAGGTTGCTATAAAGATAAAACGAGATATTGTAAATACAGCACTTAACACAGTATTGACATTTGGAAGCGCTGGGAAAACGTTATTAAATTGCTTTAGAAACTATGGTGGGAAGCTACCGGGAGACCAGGGAAAGGACCTCTCCCCAAGTCTCGCTCCTTGGCCCTGCCCACATGCTTGACATTCCAGTCTCTGGCCCTCTGGGAGCCCTTGTTTAAATGCAGATTTTATCTAATGCTGTTTAATGGCATTCATTCAAGTTATTAGCACCTTACCTCTAATCTGATCAACCTTAGCTGAAAAAGGAGTCTTGGGCCAGGAAATGTGGAGGGGAAAAGGTCGCGTGTAGGGGTCCGCACCTCCCAGAGGTCCTTAACCCTTGGCTGGACTTGGAGGACTTAGAGGAGCGGCTGTAGAGAGGCCTGCCAGGCTGGAGGCGGAGCGCGCTTCCCTGGGCTGAGGGTGAGAGGACCTGTTTGTGGAGGGAGTCCGTTCTCTTTAGTGCTTGCTGATGCTGACTGGATGTTGACTAGTCATTTATTTACAAGACTTTAAAAAGTTTACAGTGCTTTGGTCATTCTGTAATTTCTCAACCAAAAGATCTTAAAGATTCAATTATTCTCCTGGGGAGATTGGGGGAAGCTGAGGGAGGGACTCATGTCAGGCGAATCTTTTTTTCTTAATAGATTTTCTTTTTTTTAAGTTTATCTTTATTGTTGAAGGTATTACAGAGTCCCCCTTCCTCCCTCATTAACTCCTTCCTCCCCACTCTTTTCCCTTCCCCAGGCCTTCACCTGACTATTGTCTGTGTCCATGGGTTATGCATATACACATATAAATTCTTTGGTTAATCTCTTGCGGGGGGGGGGGAGGGGGGCTTCCCCCCTCATCTTCCCTCTGAGAATGATCAGTCTGTTGTGTGCTTTCATGTCTCTGGATCTAGTTCATTTGTTAGTTTCTTTTGTTCATTAGATTCCACATATGAGTGAGATTATGTGATATTTGTCTTTCTCTGACTGACTTATTTCCCTTAGCATAGTAATCTCCAGGTCCCTCCATGCTGTGTCAAAGGGTACGAGATCCTCTTTTTTTTTTTTTTTTTTTTACTGCTGCATAGTATTCCATGGTGTAAATGTACCACAGCTTTTTTTATCCACTCATCTGTTGATAAGCACTTGGGCTGTTCCCAGATCTTTGCTATTGTAAATTTCGCTGCTTTGGACACAGGGGTGGCATACATTCTTTCTGATTGGTGTTTCGGGATTCTAAGGATACATTCTTAGAAGTGGGATCACTGGGTCAAATGGCAGTTCCATTTTTAATTCTTTGAGGAAATTCCACACTGTTTTCCATAGTGGTTGTATCAGTCTGCATTCCCACCAGCAGTGTACTAAGATTCCTTTGTCTCCACATCCTTGCCAGCACATGTTGTTTGTTTGATTTATTGATGGTAGCCATTCTGGCAGGTAGGAGGTGGTACCTCATTTGCATGTCTCTGATAATTAGTGACATTGAGCATTTTTTCATGTCTCTTGACCATTTGTAGGTCCTCTTTGGAGAAGTGTCTATTTAGGTCTTCTGCCCATTTTTAAAAATTTAATTTAATTTATTTTATTTTTTAAATGTATCTTTATTGTTGAAAGTATTACAGATGTCCCTCTTTATTTTTCCCCATTGACCCCTGCCACCCTGCACCTGCCCCTCTCAGGCCTTCACCACATTATTGCCTGTGGCCATGGGCTATGCATATATGCATATAAGTTCCTTGGTTAATCTCTCCCCACACCATTTTTTAATTGTATTATTTGTCTTCTTAAAATGATATTTTGTTTTTATTGGTTTCAGAGAGGAAGGGAGAAGGAGAAAGAGAAACTTTAATGATGAGAAAAAATCATTGACTGGCTGCCTCCTGCATGCCCCCTACTGGGGATTAAACCCACAACCAGAGCAGGTACCCTGACTGGGAATCGAAATGTGACCTCCTGGTTCATTGATTGACACTCAACCACTAAGCCACACTAGTTGGGTTGTATCCCTTTTTTTAGTTGAATGAGTATTTCATATATTTTAGAAATGAACCCCTTATCAGATGTATCATTTGCAAATATGTTCTCCCATATGGTATGTTCCCTTTTCATTTTGATGATGGTTTCCTTTGCTGTGCAGAAGTTTTTTATTTTGATGTAATGCCATTTGTTTACCCTTTTCCTTTGTTTCTCTTGCCCTAAATGTTGTATCAGTGAAAATTCTTCTACATTAGATGTCTGATATTTTGCTGCCTACATTTTTTCTTCTAGGATTTTTATGGCGTGCCGGGAGCCGGTCCATCCTTGCTGTTTCAAGGGACCTGGCATATATGGCATACGGTTCTTAATATGTTTGCTCACCTTCTTGGCGCTGTGTTTTAACCAAAGTCACCTCTCCGAGAAAGGTTGAATCCCCAGGTAGGGATTTTCCCCTGAAGTTAGGGAGGGAATAAAACCCCTCAACTAAGTGCCAGGCGGGTAATTAATCCCTTTAACTACGAACAATCATGCTTAAACTACATAATCTTTTCTCCCTGGAATGGAGATAAGAAACGCCCTAACCTTTGTAATAGAAATTGACAGGATTAGAATCAACTAGTATAAATACAGATGCAACAAGACAACAACAGACAGAATTTAGAACACAGAACTAGAGACAGAAGAACTTCGCTGGAGAGAGCATGCCTGAGGATCCTGGAGAGGGACTGGCCTCAGAGCCTAGAGACAGAGCCTAGCGGGAGAACATGGCAAGGGATCCTGGACTGAACCTGACTACAGAGATTGCCAGGAGAACCTGACTGGAACCTGGACACTGAACCTGACTGGAGAGCCTGGACAGAACCTGGCTGGAGAACCTAGCGAGGGAACATGGCTACAGAACCTCGCTGGAGATCCGAAGCAGAACCTCTCTGGAGATCCGGGCTAGAGATCCTGGCTAGGCTGCTGATCAACTGAACGCTGTCTCCGTGTCATTCCTTCTTCGCCGACTCCGTCCACACCTTTGGGGACCCCTGGACCTGCTGGGGTTGGACCCCAGCAATGGCGTCATGGCTTACATTTAAGTCTTTCATCCATTTAGAGTTTATTCATGTGTATGGTGTAAGTTGGTGGTCTAGTTTCTTTCTTGCTTTTTTTTTTTTTTTTTTTTTTTTTGCATGTACCTGTGCAATTTTCTCTTCAATACCATTTATCGGGGAGACTGTCTTGACTCCATTGTATGCTCTTGCCTCCTTTGTCAAATATGAACTGACCATAATGGTGTAGACCAATTTCTGGATTCTCTGTTCTGTTCTATTGATCTGTATGTCTGTTCTTGTTCCAGTACCAAGCTGTTTTTATTACAGTGGCTGTATAGTATAGCTTGATATCTGGTATTGTGATCTCTCCAACTTTGTTCTTCTTTCTTAAGATTTCTGTGGTATTCAGGGTCTTTTTTGGTTCATATACATTTTTGGAATATTTGTTCTAGATCTCTGAAATATGTCATTGGTATTTTAATAGGAATTGCATTGAATCTATATATTGCTTTGGGTAGTAAGGACATTTTAATGTTAATTCTATCAATCCATGAACACGGTATATTCTTTCACTTGTTTATATCTTCCTCTATCTCCTATTTCAACGTCCTGTAGTTTTCTGAGTACAGGTCTTTTACCTCTTTGGTTAAGTTTATTCCTAAGTATCTTAATTTTTTTATTACAATGGTAAAGGGGATTGTTTTTTAGTTTCTCTTTCTGAGAGTTCGTTATTGGTGTATAAAAATGCATCAATTTCTAGGTGTTAGATTTTATTTTTTAGAGCAATGTTAGGTTTACAGAAAATTTGAGCAGAAAGTGAGAGATATCCCTTATGCTCCTTCTGTCCTCCTCAGTTCCCCCATTGTTAATGTCTTTGTTGGTGTGATACACTTGTTATAATTGATGAAATAGAGTAGATACATTTCACTAACTAGGGTTCACAGTTTACATTAGGGTTCACTGGTTGTGTTGTACATTCTGTGGGTTTTGCATAATGCCATGAATCCACCATTACAGTGTCATTCAGAATAGTTCCACTGCCCTCAAAATCCTCTTGATGTTAGGGGTCCTGACCCTCACAAAAGTTGGGAAGCACCAGTTTGAAGTTGGGCTTGTTTGGAGAGAGTAAATTTGTGGGAAGATCCAGAGGTGAAGATGGGCCGAGGGGGAAGATACGGCTGACCTGTGGGGTACCTCCTGGCTGGGGATGGTTGGGCCCCACGTCTCTGGGATGAGGTAAACTGTCTTCACTTCCCTCCCCTTTCCTTTTTCTCTCGTCCCTTCCAGTCTTTCATTAATCTTTTTCCTTTTCAGGTTCCACATGTTTTCTTAGGTCCGTTATAGAAGATATAGAGGTCTTTTGTTGATTGTTATTAACATTAACTGTATATTGAATCACTTATGGAAGCTAAAAAAAAAAAAAAAGAATCTTGGTCCCTGGGACCAACCTGGGTGTGAGGCCAGGCATAGGTGTTGATTCAGAATCTCCCCTGGTGACCCTAAGTGCATCAGGGTGGGGCTATTGTCCTAGGTCAGTGATGGCGAACTTATGACACGCGTGTCAGAGGTGACACGCAAACTCATTTTTTTGGTTGATTTTTCTTTGTTAAATGGCATTTCAATATATAAAATAAATATAAAAAATATAAATCTTTGTTTTACTATGGTTGCAAATATCAAAAAATTTCTATATGTGACACGGCACCAGAGTTAAGTTAGGGTTTTTCAAAATGCTGACACGCTGAGCTCAAAAGGTTCGCCATCACTGTCCTAGGTCATGTGCCTAAAGCAACCCCAGATTTTCAGGGACGCTGGACTATAGGGCAGGAAGAGATCACCAGTGTGTCTGCTGTGCATGTGGCTGTGGAAAGAGTACTTAATGTTTTCACAAAATGACAGGTACAGGATGTAGGGGCAACATTGTTTGAGATACTGAAAAACTTGAAAAAGTTAAATGTGCATGAATAATACACAGTTTCATAAAATGTGAGCTCTGTGTTCTGGAGCACTACACGGCAGTTCGGATGAATAAGAGAGAACTGTAGACATCGATACACAGGGCGCTATTTCACCTCTGCAGGCCCTGCCTGAGCGGGGGAGCTGACCAGGAGGAGCAGATGCCGAACCAGTGGACGGAGGCTGGCCCTGCTGCTGTGCCGGTCCACCCAGGGTGCACATCAGCTTTGCTGACACATGAAGAAAATCTCCAGGGTGTCGTTAAGTGGAAAACACCAGTTCCAGAACAGCATGAAGAGTTTATGTAAATAAAAAACAAGCCCTAAAAATAGGCATAAATATACATATTGGACAGTAAATGTAGAGAAAAAAAACCAGGAAGGCTGCAAGCACAGTGACCTCCCAGGAGCAGGCGGGGACTGGGAGTGGGTTGGGAATGGTGAAGGGGCTTTAACATTTTGGTTGATTCAATTCTCTATTACTTGAAAAAAAATTATGGTGAACACATGTTCCTATATTATATGTGCAACGAAAATATAGACAATTGTTTTATAAGAAGAAAAAATGCTTGTGTGGCCAAAGTTCTGGCCTGTAGTCCTAATTTTGTCACTAACTAACATGGGTTGCCTTCCACATAACCTTTCTGCACCTCAGTTTCCCCATCCAGGAAATGGGAATAATGCGATTTCATACTCCATAGGGTTGTAGTGAAGATTAAATGAATTAATATGTGTACCTGAAGAGGGGTGAAGACTGCCTTCTTCTCCAACAGATAAAAGTGAAAAATGAGGTGCTTTTCAGCAATTCCCACTGAGAATGAATGAAATAACCAATATAAAATTGCACCTAAAGTAAGAGGGTGTGTACCAATGGGGGATTGTTAATTGGCTATACCTCTCTTCCTAGTCAATCTACTCCATTCCCATTCATTTGTTCATTCATTTATTAAATCATTCAAATATATACTAAGCAAGTCTAATGGGTTGAATTGTGCTTAAACCCCAGTACCTCAGAAAGTGCCCCTACGTGGAAATTAGGGTCATGGCTGGTATAATTAGTTAAAATGAAACCACACTGGAGTAGGGTGGGCCCTTAACCCCATCACCGGTGTCCTTATAGGAAGAGAAGAAGCGAACAGACACAGGTGGGGGAGCACCATGTGAGCAGAGACAGAGCTTGAAGTCCATGCTACCAGCCGAGGAGCACCAAGGACCGCCGCCGCCAGGAGAAGGTTGGATGAGAGGAGGAAGTGGTCTCTCTACAGGTCTCAGAGAGCACAGCCCTGACACCTGGACTTTAGAGTTCTAGCCTCCAGAACTGGAAGATAATACATTTCTGTTTTCTGAAGCTACCCAGTTTGTGTCACTTGGTTGGGTCAGTCCTAGGAAACTAAACATGGGAGGTGAAAGAACAGATTTGGGTTTGGGAATCAGATCTGGGTTTTAATTCTGTGTCCATTGTACTAGTTGTTGATTCCAAAATATATTAAAACAAATTTTTTAATCCTCACCTGAGAACATGTTTTTATTGACTTTGAGAGGAGTCAGGGAAAGGGGGAGAGAAATCGATGTGAGAGAAACATCGATTGGTTGCCTTCTGTATGCTCCCCGACTGGGGATTAAACCTGCAACTCAGGTATGTGCCCTGACTGGGAATCGAATCCGCAGCTTTTTGGTGTATGGGACAATGCTCCAACCAACAGAACCACCCAGCCAGAGCTCAGATACATTTGTTAATATGTCTAATTCCTATTGTCCTTATCTTTAGAGACAGAGATAACAATAGCACTGTGTCACGGGATCATCGATACTGTTGGATGAAATATACACTGAGTGGCCAGATTATGATGACCACCCCATCAGTACTTCGTTGGGCCACCTTTTGCCTTCAATACTGTGGCGATTCTTCTTGGCATTGACTCCACGAGATGTTGAAAGGTGATGCAAGGAATCTGACACCATGCCTGATGGATAGCACTGTCCAGTTCTATGAGATTTGATGGATGTGGAACCAGCTGCCTGATGGCTCTTTTAACTTCATCCCACAAATGCTCAATTGGATTGAGATCTGGTGATTGTGGGGGCCACCTAAGCAAGGTAAAGTCTCCCTCATGTTCTTGAAACCACTCCTGCACAATACGAGCACCGTGGCATGGCGCATTGTCTTGTTGGAAGAAGCCATCTCCATTGGGATACGCCATCAACATGATAGGATAAAGTTGATCAGCAATGATACTTAGGTATGTTGTGCTATTCAAACGTTGTTCCACATGAATTAAAGGGCCCAAATCATACCAGGAAAACATGCCCCAAACCATAACACTGCCCCCACCAGCTTGAAGGGTTGTACTCATGCATGTGGGGTGCATGCTTTCGTGCTGTTTCCGCCAAATTCTCACTCTGCCATTCTGCATGATGCAACTGGAAACGTGATTCATCAGACCACATGATTTTTTTCCAATGCTTGACTGTCCAATCTTTGTGTTCCTGTGCGAATTTGAGACTTTTTATCTTGGTAACTGCAGACAACAAAGGTGTTCGAACAGGCCTTCGGCTTCCATATCCCATATGATGCAGTGTACGGCTAATTTGCCTACAAACATCAGGTGGTCATAATAATCTGGCCACTCAGTGTATAAGGCACATAAGAGACACTGAGTAAAATGTTAGTTTCCCCTTAAGCATTTACTATATCTAAGCCCTGAGTTCTGGTGTGTGCTTTATGTGGTACAAAATTTAAAGGAGCACTATCTCCACCTTTCAAAGGACTACAGTTGAGGAAAAACCAAGTCAATTGAATTGTGTGTCTCACCCTGAATTCTCCTTAGGAATGGTGAAATCCTCCACTTGGTGTATCAAAAGGGGAAGCCAGCATTTACCAATGTTTACTCTCATGCCAGGCACCTCGCAATGCAACCCGATGAGGTAGGGACTATTGTATCCCCCTTTCCACTCAAGGTATGCCATTTCTGCTAGAATCTAACCTGCATTCAGGACTCTTCACAGTTTTTTCTCCACTCAGGCCTGTTCCAGCCTTTAGATGCACCCTGTCTGCCAAGGGTGCTGGAGCAAACCAATGCTCACATGCACTTTCCCTCTCAGGGCCTTGCCTCTGCCCCCTTCCCAGGCTGTATGGAACCCTCTTGCGTGCCATTTCAGGTCTTCTTAGGCCGGCTCCAGTGCAGCAACCAGGCCTACACAGGCTTTGCCCAGCTTCGTCCAGGTACCCTAGTAGCACCTCACTTAGCCTCCTATTACCTACCCCAGGGCCTGGGCTCCCTGGAGAACCACTCACACAAGCACCACCTCTGGGCCACCCCTGAGTGATGGGTCGATGAGTTGGAGGATGACCGTTTTATCCTTTGTTCTCCAGAGTTGTGGTTCTGAGATGTTTTTCATAAGCGCCTCAAAGGATTCTCAAAACCCTTAGTGGTGGCCAACTGTATAAAGCATTCTTGAATAGGCTTTCCCCTTTTCTCTGTTTTCACTTCCTTGCTCCCTAAGATCACCTTCCCAAATAAACACTTATTTGAGACTTATTTTAAGTGAGGTTGAACATCTTTTCATATGTTTAAGAGCTTTTTTAATTTTTCTGTGAACAGTCTGTTCCTATCCTTTGTCCATTTTCCATTAGATTTTGGGGTTTTCTCTTATTTTCTATTAGTTCTTTATATACTAAGGAATATAGCACTTGCCTATCAAATGAGTTACAAATATTTTGCCAGTTTGTTGTTTACCTTTTGGTTGTAGTGATGCATTATTATTATACTTTTTATTTTGGTTTTGTTTCAAAGAGTTGTAAGAAGTTTTTACAGGTGAAAATTCATCCCTCTTTTCTTTTGTGCTTCTGGGTGTGTGCTATACTTTCTCTCATGTGAGGTTGTCAAATACTTCTGTTTCCTTCTAGTAATTTATAATGTTATTTAAATCTTCTGGAATCTATTTAGGTGTCAGCTGTGAGGCAGGGATCACCGTGATTTGTCCTTCAGATGGATATCCAGTTAAGCCAACATCATTTGTTGAACATGCAAAATTCTCATGTATACTTAAACCAGGTCTGAATTTTGTATTTGGTGTTAGTGATTGTTTCTATTCACATTGTTTGAGGACTTAGAATAGGTTTTTATATATGGTGGTTTTAATCTTGCTGGTTACTCTAATTTTTCCAAAATTCTCCTGGCTATTCTTGGTAATTTTTTCCATATGAAATTTAGAACTAGCTAGTCTAGTTCCAAAAAAATACCCTTTTGGTATTTTTCCTGGAGGACATTAGATTTACAGATAAACTATCTTTGGCAAAGGCATGGAATACCTGTGCATAATCAATTCTTCTTTTGTGTCTTCTGATAAAAATTTAAATGATAGGTCCTGTGTATTGCTTAAAATTACTTGTAGAAATTTTATTTTTTGTTGCTATTCCTAATAGGATATTTTCTTTTCTTATATTTCTTAAACTGTTATTTTGTAGATATGAGTCCTATTTGATTTCCATTGACAGGGTGGACAAAAGTAGGTTAAGAGTTGTTGGTATGCCCTAGCCCAGGGGTGGGCAAACTTTTTGACTCGAGGGCCACAATGGGTTCTTAAACTGGACTGGAGGGCCAGAACAAAAGCATGGATGGAGTGTTTGTGTGAACTAATATAAATTCAAAGTAACCATCATTACATAAAAGGGTACGGTCTTTTTTTTTTTTTTTTTTAAGTTTTATTCATTTCAAACGGGCCGGATCTGGCCCGTGGGCTGTAGTTTGCCCACGGCTGCTAGCCAGTTTGACTCAATGGATAAAGTGTCAACCTGTGGACTAAAGGGTCCTGGGTTAGATTCCAGTCAAGGGCACATGCCTGGATTGCGGGGGGCGTGCTGGAGGCAGCCAACCAATGATTCTCTCTCATCATTGATGTTTCTGTCTCTCCCTCTACCTTCCTCTCTGAAATCAATAAAAATATATTAAAAATAAAAGTTTTGGTTATGTGGGTATTTTAATATTATCATTTATTCTTGTATTATATATTTTTCCATACAAACAACTGTAGACTTACTTTTCCCCTCCCCTGTATATAATGGAATTTATTGTATTCTTTTGAGTTTTTAATGTTTTTATTTGATTGTCTTTTTTCAAGGTATACCAGGGATCAGCAAACTGTGGCCATGGACCGTTTTTGTATAGCCCAGAACTAAGAATGGTTTTTCACATTTTAAAATTATTGTTAAAAAAAAGGAAGAAGAAAAAATGGAACAGAAACCATTTACTATCTGGTCCCTTAATGTAAAAATTTGCTTACCTTGGAAGTATGCAATAATATTTACATTTAATGATAATTGATCTTTGCCTTTCCAATTTTTATATATCTGCTTTCTATTTCTTCTTTAATTGCATTACCTGGTGCCTGGTGATAGTTGACATCCATGTTCTGTTCCTGAGTTTAATGGGCTCAGAAGGAAGTTCATTTTTATTCCCAATTTTCTGAGAATATGAGCATATATTGAATTTTATCAAATGTTTTTAATTTTTTACTCTATTAAGATGATCATATTGCTTTTCCTTTATTGTGTTCATGTGGGAACTTATGCTGCTTTTTAAATGTTAATCTAACCTTGTCTTCCTGGGATAAATCCTACTCATCCATGATATATTGTCTTTTTCATATCTTGCTGACTTTGAGTTCCTCAGACTTTAATGAGGATTTTTGTGTGTGAGTGTTCTTTAGGGATATTGATTTAGATTTTATTTTTTTGGAATGTCTTTGATGGGTTTTGGTTTCAAGATTATTTTGTCTTCATAAAATTAGTTCAGAAGTATTTCCTTTCTACCAAATAAAATTCAATAAGATTAATATTATGTTTTTATATGTTTGGCAGAATTCACTCAAAAGTTATCTGGACCTGGAGTTTTCTTTATGAGAAGATTTCTCTTTACAGACACTTTCTGAACAGATCTAGACTTATTTATTTTTCCATTTCTTCTTGTGTTAGTTTCAGTAAATTGTATTTCTCAAAAACTCAAGTTGTCTAATTTTTTGGCATAAATTTATCAGCATAATATCCTTTTACTTTTATTTAGTATCTCTAATTTGTAATAATGCCCCCTTTTTATTCCTGATATTATTAATTTGTTTTTTCTTTCTTCTCTTCTTAGTCTTCCTATGGTTTTTCTCAATTTTATTTATCTTCAGTCTATATCTATTACACATCTGTTTTCTGATTCATTAATTTATGTTCTTATGTATGTTATTTCCTTCTTCTCATCGCCTTTTTTTTATACTTCTTTTTCTCATTCCCTGAAATGGATGCATTTAAAGTTACAAATTTCTGTCTAAGCATTAGTTTAGTTGCATCTCAGATTTTTATGTTATATTTACATTATAATTCAAAGTGAAATATTTTCTAAATTTCCTTTGTGATTTTTTTCTTTGACTCACAAAATATTTAGAAGTGACTTGTTTTATTTATGAACATTTGAGTATTTTCTAGTCACTTATCTTTGTTATTAAATTTTAGTTGTGGCCAAAACCGGTTTGGTTCAGTGGAGAGAGCGTCGGCCTGCCGACTGAAAGGTCCCAGGTTCGATTCCGGTCAGGGGCATGTACCTGGGTTGCAGGCACATCCCCAGTAGGAGATGTGCAGGAGGCAGCTGATCGATGTTTCTCTCTCATCGATGTTTCTAGCTCTCTATCTCTCTCCCTTCCTCTCTGTAAAAAATCAATAAAATATATATAAAAAAAATTTTAGTTGTGGTCTGAGATTATACTCTATTTCAGTTATCTGGATTTTATTAACACTTGCCTTATAGCTCAGCATTTAGTCTGTTTCAGTGAATGTTCCATGTACACTTGGAAGAATGATTATTCTGAAGTTGAGTGTAATAGTCTAGAAATATCAATTAGGTCAAGTTGAATAATACTGTTGTTCAAATCTTCTATATCCTTACTGTTTTTTTGGCTGCTTATTCTATGAATTACTCCTCCTCCCCTTTGGTTCTGTCTATTTTTGCTTTCTGTATTTTGGAACTCGTATTATTAGGTGCACATATATGTTGGATTATCTTTCCAATGAATAGATTTTTTAAAAATAATTTTTAAATGCTCCTCTTTATTTCTGGGAATAGTCCTTATCTTGAAGGCTAGTTTATCTTGTGTTAATATAACCACATCAACTTTCTTATGATTAAATTTTATATGGTATTTCTTTTTTCATATATTTACTTTTAACCTACCTGTGTTCATATATTTAAAGTAGGTCTCTTAAACAGTCCATAGTTGGGTTATGTTTTTTATCCAGTTTGAAAATCTCTGAATTTTAATTGATGTTTTCAGTCTAGTTGTACTTATTTTTTTTTTAAAGATGAAGAAGGGTAGTTTTAATATAGACAGTTGTTAGAAGGAAGTATGTTGGGTTCTTTGTGACAATTTTTAAAAATTCTATATATTATGGAAGAAATTACTTTCATTTTCATTCCTGTTGACATTACAGAGTAGATTTTCTTTTTTTTCTTTTGTTCTCTCTTTTTTTAAAAATTAAATCTTTATTGTTCAGATTATTACAGTTTTTCCTCTTTTTTTTCCCCCATAGCTCCCCTCCATCCAGTTACCACCCCACCCTCTGCCTTTAGCCCCCCCCCCCACTGTCCTCATCCATAGATGTAGAATTTTTGTCCAGTCTCTTCCTGCACCCCCCACTCCCCTTTCCCCCTGAGAAATGTCAGTTCACTCCCTTTCTATGCCACTGATTTTATTATATTCACCAGTTTATTCTGTTCATCAGATTTTTTATTCACTTAATTTTTTAGATTCACTTGTTGATAGATATGTACTTGTTGTTCATAATTTTTATCTTTACCTTTTTCTTCCTCTTCCTGTTCTTAAAAAATACCTTTCAGCATTTCGTATAATACTGGTTTGGTGGTGATGAACTCCTTTAGCTTTTTCTTATCTGTGAAGCTCTTTATCTGACCTTCTATTCTGAATGATAGCTTTGCTGGGTAAAGTAATCTTGGTTGTAGGTTCTTGCTATTCATCACTTTGAATATTTCTTGCCGCTCCCTTTTGGCCTGCATAGTTTCTGTTGAGAAATCAGCTGACAGTCGTATGGGTACTACCTTGTAGGTAACTGACTTTTTTTCTCTTGCTGCTTTTAAGATTCTCTCTTTGTCTTTTGCTCTTGGCATTTTAATTATGATGTGTCTTGGTGTGGTCCCCTTTGGATTCCTTTTTTTTGGGGTTCTCTACACTTCCTGGACCTGTAAGTCTATTTCTTTCACCAGGTAGGGGAAGTTTTCTGTCATTATTTCTTCAAATAGGTTTTCAATATCTTGCTCTCTCTCTTCTTCTGGCACCCCTATAATTTGGATGTTGGTTCACTTGAAGTTGTCCCAGAGGCTCCTTACACTATCTTCATATTTTTGGATTTTTTTTTCTTTTTGCTTTTCCTGTTGGGTGATTTTTTTACTTCTTCGTATTTCAAATCTTTGACTTGATTCTTGCGATCCTCTTGTCTGCTGTTGGATCTCTGTATAATATTCTTTATTTCAGTCAGTGTATGCTTAATTTCTATTTGGTCCTTTTTCATATCTTCGAGGGTCTCACTAGATTTATTGAGGGTCTCACTAAATTTATCAGAGGTTTCTAGAAAATTCTTGAAAAACCTTATAACGGTGGTTTTGAACTCTATATCCAGTAGTTGCTTTCCTCCATTTCTGTCATTTGTGACCTGTTTCTTTGTCTCAGCATTTTGGCTGCTTCCCTGTGTTGATAGAGTGGCTTTCTGTGCTAGGTGTCCTATAGGGCCCAGTAGTTCAGCCTCCCCAATTACCTGAGGTAGACACTCTTGGTGCACTCCTTTGTTGGCTGTGTGCACAGTCTTGTTGTAGTTAAGCCTTGATTGTAGTTGGTATCACTGGGAGGAATTGACCTCCAGGCCAATTGGCTGTGAGAATCAGCTGTGTCTATAGTGGGAAAACTTCTGTGCTGGAGACACCCTTCTGGGGCAAGACTTGCTTCCATGGGGCTTTGGTGCTCACTGAGTCTGCCCCCTGAGTGTGTCCCTTATGGATCTGAGGAGTTGTCATCTGGATGGTCCCAATCTGACCACTGGGTACACTGGCACTTGGATCTCTAAGGAGGTGCTAATTTAGCCTCTGCCTGAGGCTATCCAGCAGGAGCTACGGAGAGATCTGCAGATTCCTCTTCTTTGTTTGGGATTTGGAGGTGCCCAGATGAGGCCCAGCTGTGAAGCAATGCAAGCTGTTGGGGGGCCTTGGGCCTTCTTTTTGATGTCCTGGGTCTCTCTGACCCAGCTGCAGTTTGTTAGGTAATTGTAGATTGCAAAGGGCCAGGCCATTCATATGCAAAAGCCTCTGGGCACAGCTTGAGTGAGGCGGGGTCTCAGGGAATCAACAGGGCGGAGCAAATGGCTATGGCTGATCCTCAGCCCTGCCCTAAGAGGCCCCGGGTCTCAGTTTCCTGAGGTAATCGCTGCAAGCACCTCTGAGAGAAAGCCGCCCTTGAGTTCCACCCGCTGCCAGACAGTCCAGTTTCTCCCCGTATGAGTCTGGGTCCCCAGAGACTCGCCTGGAACTGGAGTTGAGAGCCGTCAGGAGCTTGTGTCTCCCTCCTAATTGAAAAAGACAGCCGTGTCCTCAGTTGCCAGCCCTTGCCACGTGCGCCTCCGTATCTCTGCTCTTTACTTCTGCACCTCCTCTGAGTTTCAGTGTGCTTTTCCCTTTCCTTCTAGTTGTAGACTTTCCACTCAGCCAGCCTTCCTATGGTTCTGGATGATGTCTGTTTTGTCTTTTAGTTGTATTTTTGAAGTGGTTGTGCGAGGCAGCAAGTTCAGGTGTTTACCTATGCCGCCATCTTGGTTTCTCTCCAGAGTCTCTAGTTGCACTTATAACAACCACAGATCTGGTTGTAATTAATTCTGCCATCTTGCTATTTGTTTTTTGTCACATTTGCTTTTTGTTTCTCCTTTCCTACTTTACTTTTGATTTATTTATCAAATGTTCTTGTTATTTCATTTTATTTCCAGCTCTTTACTATTAATTGTTTATTTTTATGCTTTTGATTTACCTCTAGAAATAAGTATATTTCTGGATTTTGGGGTCAATTTTCACTGACTATAACAATCAGTGTTGTTTTTTATATTCATTTTAAATATAGATATATTTTAATATTTTTCTATAATCTTTTTTGTGTGTTTGCTACCTTGCCTGCCTGTTATGTGTTTTTCTTCCCTACTATTGATTGCATTGATACTTTTATATTGTATTTCCCCCTCAATTACTTCAGAAGTTTTACACTATATTTACACTCTGATAATCAATCTGGAAATTTGATTATTTATACTAATAAAAGTCTGAGTTAAGTTTACATTTTTATCCTCTTTTTTTATAATTATGAGTGCCTTGGAACACTTTATACCAGATATATATATTAATTCCATCATAGGAGAAGAATTGTAGAAATAAAAAAATAAAATAGTGCTGAAAACAGTGACACGGAGGGTGAGCTTTAAAAATTAATTACAATAAAACAGGAAAAAAGAAAATATTTTAAGAATGTGAGAGAAGCCCGGGCTGGTGTAGCTCAGTTGGTCATTAAAGCCACTCATTCTTAACTGATCCAGATTTGGGTATGCAGAGGTGAGGCGCTTTAAGTAATGGTCTGAGACGGAGACCTGGCTGAGTGGAGGAGGCACACATTTAACTTTAAGGGCACAGGTGTGGGAGCAGACAAGCCTGTGTTTGTACCCTGTCTCTGCCGCTCTCTGGCATTATGACGCTGGGCACATTAATTAACCTACACGGGGATGGTGAAAATACTTATCTTATAACATTACTTTGCACATTGAAAGATAAATGCGTGTCTGTAGCTTAACAGAATGACTGGCACATAGTTGTGTCAATTAGTTGTGACTCATTAGAAGCCAAATGTCAGCTGAGGCCACTGTGCCTTTGTAAAGTCCGATTAAAGCTGGTGTGAACAGCCATGCCACAGCCCTGTGAAAATGCAGAGCCTGCTGAGGTAGGAAGACTTCTAAGGCGGCCCAGGACCCCTGCTGCCCAGTATTCATGCCCTTGTATAACTCCCTCCCCTTTGAGCCTGGGCTAGAGTTGCTGACTTGCTTTTAACTTGATAGAATATGACAAAATTATAGGGATATCCCCTCTGTGATTAGGTTACAAGATTGTAACTTTGGCCTTGCTACTAGACCCAACTACCTATGTGGTTTGCATTGAAGATGCAAGTGACCTACTGTTCTGGAGATGTCCATTTGGCTCTGACCAAAACAAGAGTGGGACTGAATACTGGCACAACCATGTGCATTTGGGAGAGGGCTTCTCCAGCCCACCTTTCAGATGAGACCCCAGCCCTGGATGGCACCTTGACTGTAGCCTGCAAGAGGCTCTGAGACAGAGGACTCGGCTAAGCCATGCCAGGATCCTGACCCACAGAAATGGTGGGATAACAAAAAATGGTCATTTTAAGATGCTAAGTTTTAGGGTAATTTGTTATGTAATAGATGACTAATACACTTCCCTAGAATCTTGATTATTGTCACATTTCTCTTTGTCTTAGTGGTCTAGTTGGTGTCTGTGCCCCTTCACTGTTTCCACAGAAATATGTCATCAG
The DNA here is from genome assembly GCF_963259705.1 of Myotis daubentonii. Taxonomy (NCBI): domain Eukaryota; kingdom Metazoa; phylum Chordata; class Mammalia; order Chiroptera; family Vespertilionidae; genus Myotis; species Myotis daubentonii. Next base: position 93,397,208 of record NC_081841.1, read on the forward strand.
CACCAACTTTTTTTTTTTTTTTTTTGAGTGAGGGATTTTTAATGAAAATTTTGGGCTTTAATGAAAACCTGATCCTGTCTGTCCTTCTTTCTATTTTTCTGCCTTGAGTGATGGGCAATAGGAAATTCTTCCGTTGCTCTGTGCCAAGCAACTCTGCCCACATTCAGGCCCAAGCCCCTGCCATAATAGTTTCTTACCTAAGAGAAATTCTGGAAAAGCCAAGTAGTAGTATTGCTGTTAATGGATCAAAACAAAAGGAAAAGGCACCGTGGGCAAATAGGAGAATAGAAGGCTGAGATGTGAGGTGAACCTTCAAACTCAGGGTAGCTTCTGGTAAGGCCAAAGAGAAACTCCCTTTTGCACAGAGAAAGGATGAAAAAAAAAATGAGTTTTCAACTTCAGCAAGAAATGGAGGGGCCAAGCTCTTTGCCTGAAAGGCAGTGAGCTGCAGGTTAATTCCCTCGTTTTTCTGGAATCCTTTAAGTATTGTCCTTCTGGAGGTCTGTGAATGTCTGACCTCAGCAGCTTCCCACCAACCCTCTGAAGAATGAACATCAGTCTCAATTCAAACGTGAAAGATCAGCGAGAAGGAGTGTCTTCCCGGTATCACAGCGAGTAGCAGGGCCGTGGGCCCCAAGACTGCCTGACTCTTGTGCTGTCCCCTAGCCCCGGTGCCTGGCTGGGTTTGGGAGCAGGGGAGGCCAAGGAGAATATCTCCTTATTCTCTTTTTAAAAAAATATATATTTTATTGATTTTTTACAGAGAAAAAGGGAGAGGGATAGAGAGTTAGAAAATCGATCAGCTGCCTCCTGCACACTCCCCACTGTGGATGTGCCTGCAACCAAGGTACATGCCCTTGACCGAATCGAACCCGGGACCCTTGAGTCCGCAGGCCGACGCTCTATCCGCTGAGCCAAACCGGTTAGGGCTCCTTATTCTCTTTTTAATGTTAGCAGAGGGGATGAACATCGGGATGGAGCCAAACCCGGAAATGAAAGATTTGGGCGCTGAAAATAGGGAACTATGTATATGGGTATTGGGGGTGGGAGTGTCCTGCAGGTTGAATGCAAGAGTTTAAGGTCAAGTTGGAGACTGGGAGTAAAAGGAAGATGTGGGAGCTCAGCACTAAGATAAGACATTAGTACTGAAGCTGATGTGGAAGTTATAAGGCAGTAATGGCGTGCCTGGGTACATAAGTAGCCAAACATGGACCTCTCTTTTCACTTGGCATTTACCTCATCACTGGCCTCTCATGCCCTGGCCATACTTATATACAGGGTAGTAAGTAGTAGGGCTGGGATTCTGCTAAGGCCCCCTGGCTCCAGTCTGGAGCGTTTTCTACAAGGTGTGAGAAGTGCTGCATATCCTATGAACCATCAGTTAGAAATCAATTGCCCTTTGAAGAAGCAAGAAGAATTACTAGGACACACAGAAAATCCCAAACTTACCAAGTGTGGGAACTGGGACCATTTATTCACTTTCTCTCCACATGTCCACAAAGATTATTCACTTCCCCTCAACTCGCAGAAGGCTTCCACTTCCATTGTTACTCTCTCCTGATGATGCCAACTCTGACTTCAGAGGACAAAAGAGAAACCCTCAAATGGAACTTGCTATAAACACCAAGCTCACAGCCTACTTGCATCCACCCTCCCTCTTCCATCCAGGGGCCTCTTGGGCCTAAGGTGGTTTCTCCCAGTTTGCTCAGTCGTCTATCTTTCCTGCCTTCTTAGCCACCTTGGGGCTACTGATGATTTTTCTTCTAATGTTTCTTCAACTTCTTTCTTCCTTTCTAACGACTTCTCATAAAGATTAAAATATATTCGCCCGGACGGTGTGGCTCAATTGGTTGAGCATCGTCCCATCTCCCATGCATGGAGAGGTCACTGGTTTGATTTCCAGTCAATGTGCCTGGGTTGTGGGCTTGATCTCCAGTAGGGGGCATGCAGAAGGCAGCCTATTGATGTTTCTCTCTCTCCCACTCCCTCCCTTATTTTCTCTCTAAACACACACACACACACACACACACACACACACACACACACACCAATAAAAACATATTTTTAAAATATATTTTATTGATTTTTTACAGAGAGAAAGGGAGAGGAATAGAGAGTTAGAAACATCGATGAGAGAGAAGCATCGATCAGCTGCCTCCTGCACACCCCCTACTGGGGATGTGCCCCCAACCAAGGTACATACCCTTGACTGGAATCGAACTTGGGGCCCTTGCGTCCACAGGCCGAGGCTCTATCCACTGAGCCAAACCAGTCAGGGCCAATAAAAACATATTTAAAATATATTAAAATATGTTCAACTCTCCTGTATACAAAAACTTCCCCTTGATCCAACACTCTCACTCTCCTCTTTCTCCCTTCAAAGCCAACATTTTTGAAAGGACTGTCTAAACTTTTTGTATCCTTTTTCTCAAGTTTCATTTACTCCTCAGTGCCCTGCAAGCTGGATTTCACCCCATCACTCAATGAAACTGTGATCCCTAAGATCACCACTGGCCTCCTTGTCACTAGTTCACCTGACACTTTCCAGTTATCTTATTTGACATCCCTGCAACATCTGACACACTTGTCCACTTGTTCTTGGAAACACATCTCTCCCTGGATTCCATGAGACCACACTCCAACACTCCACTGCCTTTCTTCCTTTTTTTCTGACTTTTCTTTGATCTACCTGCAACTTTGTCACTCTTACTCACCCCCCAAATGGGCTCTGTCCTGGGTCCTGTTCTGCTCTCTCCCTGCACACTTTCCCTTGGGGATCTCTACTTCCCTAATGGCTTTAGTATGACCTGCCAATGACTCCAAAATCTCCATTTTAACACAAATTTCTTTCATTGAAATCCAATTGTCCACTAGAATTTTTCATTTGGAGGTGTCCCCAGAACCCTAAATTCATCATAGTCAAGATGGGACTCATCTTTCCCCCAATCCTGCTCCTCCTTTTGTGTTTTTTTCTTGCTAGGTGACAGGAAAGCCCACTCAGTTGTCTAAGCAGAAACCTGGACATCACTCTTGACTGATCTTTTTTTCTCACCTTTCACAGTCAACACAAAGTCCTGTGATTCTAAACCCAGAACATCTCTCAATTGCACCCATTTTTTTCCTTCTGCGGTGTCGCCTCCTGAGAGCAGGCCACTGCACTTCTCACCTGTATTATTACAATAATTTGTTTAACTGGTCTTTCTCCTTACACTGCTGATTCCTTTCCATTGATTCTCATATTGCAACAGAGTGGCACTCCTCAAATGTCAACATGATCATATTTAAAATCCTTCAATCGCCTTTCATGGCGATTCTGTCTCCTTAATAAGTCTTGCAGCCTTGCTCATGCTCCAGCCTTTGCTGGTTGCTAGCCACTTTATAGACATTCTAACCCAGTGCTCCCAAATTGGCTACCCATTGGCCCATTAAAACCCACAGGTGTGTTTTATTTGGCACAGACAGTATTTTTTAAAAGTTGAGCCAACATTTAAAATCAGAGAATTTCTCATAAAAACCCAGGTTTCCAGATTCTTTTGAAAAATTGGATATTCACACCCCTCCTCCCATCGTTCTTGCATGGCCACAGCGTGTTGGAGCTAAATATTGGTTGGCCCTTTAGATGGGGCAAGAGCTCTCTAGTTTTCAAGTCTTCCACTCCTATTGCCTGCATGAGATGAAGGCTGAGTATTAAGTTAACATTGTTATGTTTCTACTGTTTTCTCTGTCTGCCCCACTCTGCTCACTTCTCTTTGCCTGGCCAGCTCCTACTTTTCCTTGTGTCTCATTGTGATCATCACTTCCCCACAGAGATCTTCCTTGAGCTCTAGGGTCTTACTTACATGCTTCCATAACATAAAAGCAGGGATCTTTTCCATGCTGGGGGACCTAGCGTGGTCCAGCAAAGGAGGGAAGATGGACTCGGAGGCAGTAAAAGGAAAACTAAAAGTAGAGTTTGACTCTATCCACCAATATCTGTGAACATACCATGTCCCTGAGCACAAGGCTGACATCCAACCCTCACAGTGTCATGTTGAAAATTGCTTTCCAGACCTTGGTTTGTCCTATATTTCTGGGTGGGGGACCAAGTCGCTTGGCAGTTGCCATGTGCTTAAAAGGCGGGAGGGGGCAAGATGCCGTGCTAGGAACAGGAGATGTGTAAATAAATCGTATACAGTTTTTATTTTGAGAGGAGTATGTGATCCAATGGGAAAGGCATGCACAAATGCGAATAACTAGAGTGAAAGTGTGAAGAGCTATGACAAAGGTGTGCATACAGTGTACAGCAGGAGTAATGATTTCTGCTCAAGGGATCAGGAAAAGCTATTAAGAGGAAACAGCATATGAACTGAGTCTAATGGGTTAAGCAAACCCAGCATATACAAAGCTTGGGGAAAAAGCCATGAGGGGAGGTAGCATGAGTCCATCCTAATTCTATAGGTTAAAAGGACTTATGGTGACATAATTTCAAAATACATAAATTGAAATCCAATAGAATCAAAAGAACTAGGCAATGCCATAGCTATTGCTGGATATTTTAATGCTTCCTTCTCACCGATTTCTCCCCTGGAGAAATCAATCAACTTTTTTTTGGACTTAGTTTGCTCATCTGTAAAGTGGGGATGATGTTATTCTATGCTGGCTTGCGGGTTGTGGAAATTAAATAGATGTAGAAGAACTAGCAGTCTTTCAAGAACTGTATATATGTAAGATGTATCGCTGTCCTCCTATTTGAAATAAAATGTTTTGTTCAGCACCACATAACAAACAAACAGGTCAATAAATTCTTGAATATTTACTTTCTGTCAGGCACTAGGTTAGAAGCTGAATTCTAGAGAGAGCTCAGACATTAACACCCTGAGTAGCTCACAGTCTGGGAGAGAAGGCAGATACAGGTAATTGTATGTTATAAATGTATATATTATATGTGCATGTAATTCCCTATTATATAACGATATGTTATGTATACATATAATTCCATATTATATATGTTCTATGTTAATGTCTATGTTTATACATTATAAGGAATAATTTCATAGAAAGACACAGAGGGCACCAGGCGTCACCAGCACCTAGCACTTCCTCCTTCATTCACTTATTCACTAAGCCTGTAGCGCCTGGGCACCAGGCCCCTTCCAGGGCTGCACAGGTGTCGAGTGAGACTGGCAATGTCTTTTCACCTGTGGAGCTCACATTCTCGGGGACTGAATGGGAAGAGGTGATGGTAGTGCTCAGGTAACAAACAAGTGAACAAATAGGTGAACGAGATGGAGTCAGACGAAGACAGGGGCTTGAAAGGAAATAAACAGGGTATATGGTCGTCCCCAGGGAGAGTGACTTCAGATTGTGGGGCTGGAGGAGGACCCTGGGGGCCCTGAGTGGAGCGTGAGAGTTCACCAGGTGAATGGTGGTGGGCGGGTGTGTGCAGAGAAGACGGGTGGAGAATATTGGACATGGGGACAGCCAGTTTGGTTGTGTTTATTATTTTCTATTAGTTGGTGGTTGGGTGACTAACTTGCACAAAGCACACCTAAGACACAGTACAGTGGTCTCTGCAAACTTCTTAGAGAGGACGTTCCAGAGGGCAGGGCATTCTCCCAGAGGTCCAGATGCAGGGAGGGAGCAGCACCCAGTCAGCTCAGCGACCGACACCCTACCTGAAGGCATCCGTCCGTCCATCCGTCCGTCTCTGTGCTGTGGACTGGAAATGGTTTGGGAAAGGGAAGGGGCCGTGGCCCTCTGCCCTTCCTGAGCCTCTCTCCTCTGTCCTCCATCTGCTCCCCTGGAAGTGTGTGTGTGTGTGTGTGTGTGTGTGTGTGTGTGTGTGTGTGTGTGTCTTTTCCATGAGGTACATGCATTTAAGCCAAGAAGGCTGTAATATTGGAAACCCTGAAAATCCCAAAGGAATTAAATGACAATGTAGGAAATTTAGGCACCCTTTAAAGTGGCCACGGGGCAGGAAAAACGCTGACTGCTCAGAGCAGACTGGGAGCTCTGAAGATGGGGGTCCCATCCCCCCTACAACTCTGGGATTCAGAAGGTCTCTGTTGTTCCTCCAGATTGTGGGGTGAGGAGGAAATGGCTTTCGCCTCCATTCATTCCTACTGATTATAGCGGGCTGGAGTGAGTTAGGGGCGTGGGGGAGGGGTGTGAGTGCCTGTGTGTGGCTCTGTGTATGGGATTCCAGTTTGGGGAATGTTTTACATAAAGCCAAGTCTAGCCAAGTCCATTTCCTCCTCTGTCTACCCCTTTCTCAGAAATGCGTGTCCTTCCCACCGCCACCGTCTGGTTGTCCATTGCACCCCTCCTGGGTGGGAAGAGGGTGCGGGGAGCTGGGCGGGGCGGCCTGCGGGGAGCCCTGGGGCACCCCTGGGCTCAGATGCCTGGCAGATGAGGTCACATCCTCTCCCTCCCTGCTCCTCCGCGGCTGAAATGCGAGAGGACTGAAATATATGCGGAGCTGGAAGGCCAGGCTGGGCTGGGCCAAGGCTGGAGCAACGTGGGGCCCAGGCCACCTTCAGCGCTCCCCGGCGGAGAGACTGTACCCCCACCCCCGGAGCCCTAAAGGGGAACCCAGGAGGCAGCTGGGCTGGAGGGAGGAGGGGGCCCCAGGGAGGGTGGGAAGGGTGCGGAGGTGGGGAGACAGCCAGGCAGGGTCATGAGCAGAGGGCCCGGGGCCTGGTTCCCTGCTCCGGGCTCCAGCACGTGCCTTACAAAAAAGCAGCTGCAATCTTTGGTATCTGCAGAAGGGAATGATGACTAAAGACATGGCTGTGACGTGGCAGATGAAAAGGGTGTGAAAGTGAGGAGAAGGGGAAGAGAGAAACGGAGGCAAATGGGGGCTAACATGGACTCCAGCCAGGGCTCTGGACATTATTCAGCTCAGATAGGCAGAACAAAGCCCTGGGCTGCGCTGCCTGCAGGACCGCGTGGCCTTTGCATCCCGCTAAGACAGCGGTTCTCAACCTGTGGGTCGCGACCCCTTTGGGGGTCGAACGACCCTTTCACAGGGGTCGCCTAAGACCATCGGAAAACACATATGTAATTACATATTGTTTTTGTGATTAATCACTATGCTTTAATTATGTTCAATTTGTAACAATGAAAATACATCCTGCCTATCGGATATTTACATTACGATTCATAGCAGTAGCAAATTTACAGTTATGAAGTAGCAACGAAAATAATTTTATGGTTGGGGGTCACCACAACATGAGGAACTGTATTAAAGGGTCGCAGCATTAGGAGGTTGAGAACCACTGCCCTAAGACAATTTGGAACATAATTAGAAAATGACCCATTAAGCATCTTGAATTTCTTATCATGAGTTTAAATAGTTGTAAATAGCATAATTTTTGCCATATTGACATTTTGTTGACATTTTAAAATATACCCAGTTATATCACTTAAAATGTATGAAATAGAATTGAACTGCTTGATCCGGATTATCACTCACTTAAAAAATACATTTGTGCTGAAACCAGTTTGGCTCAGTGGATAGAGCGTCGGCCTGTGGACTGAAGGGTCCTGGGTTCGATTCTGGTCAAGGGCATGTACCTTGCTTGCGGGCACATCCCCAGTGGGAGATGTGCAGGAGGCAGCTGGTCGATGTTTCTCTCTCATTGATGTTTCTAACTCTCTATTTCTCTCGCTTCCTCTCTGTAAAAAATCAATAAAATATATTTTTAAAAAAATACATTTGTAAGCTCTTAAGAGTTGAAAGTTTTACATGGTTCCCTTTTTGCCCCGAACCCCACAGAATTTTATCTGGTGATGATTATTTCTATGGGTGAAAATGTATGGATCACTCTGTTATGTTTTTCTGCCACAAATGTACGTATATAAATTGAATTGAATTTTTTCTCTGACTTTACACGATATACATATTTTCATAATTATTAAATAAAGACTAAAATTTTATTGGAAATTCATTCCCCTTTAGCCCATGTATCCAAGGGTGAACATTACTTACGTGATGCAGCATCAATTCTGTTCTGATTTTTTATTTTTATGGACATTTTGTCCACATAAAAAGTAGATGACAAGGGAAGACGTTCTATTACGGCCCTCTTACTCAATTCTTTGAACTGCACCTAAGTTATTTGCTCAAACATCACAAAGTGATGTGTCATCAAAACTATTGTTTGTCGGCTGATGGTTCATCAACCGATAACTCTGTCCTCCTTCAATTTGTGGAAAACAAAGAATTAAAACCATTTGACTTACGAATGGATTTGTTACTCAGATAATAGTTTCATTCCTTTCCACTTCTGGGAATTCAACTAAGAAGGCTTTACCCAGATGTATTAAATGACTATTAATTATATCTATTACTCTTCCACTTAAAGGCAGCTTGTTAAACCAGATGGACTCAGAAAGCTTCAGGAAATAGAAATATTTATTTATTTCACTACACCTTTGCCCCAAATCTTTGAATTAAAGTGCTTTTATTTGGTCACTTGCTTTAAATCTATTTTCATCAGAACCTTGGTGGTACAGATTTATCTTATTCAATTTGTGGGAAATAGTTAATGGATAACCAACCAGCCAAATTAGACCGCCTCTCTCAGAAAGACCTTGCCTTCATGTCTCACTTCAAAGAAGTGTGTCCATGGACATGCCTCAGACACCTTTGTCACTTCTGAAGTCTAAGTTTTAGTCAGAAAGAGATAGGGAAAGATGACGAGGAGCCTTGCCATGCGCTTGTCACCTGGATGAAATATGGAGGCGGCGCGGCCCCTTTCATACTCCCCACTGAGGCGCTCTCGGCCTCTTTCTCACAAACTGCCTCTCCGAAGCTATGCAGCTTTTGGCAACCGCGGGATGAAAGAGGTTATTCATTGAAAATTGCTATCATTCCGGTTCCATTCTACAATATGTCCGAACTGAGAACATCCCACCGTTGGGGGAAATAGCACATTCTTAAGGCCAATGGTATATAACAGAAATACGTATACAACAGGAAGAGGCCCCCATCCTTGTGCCTTGATGAAAGATGTCACCGTTTTCAAACTGTCCTTTGCTGATGCCCCTGAGGTTTTAAGACGCAGGAGCAGCACATCGTCGTGAGATTGCAGGCTGGGTGAGAGGTTGGCCTTTGTTGGTGAAATGGGAGCAGGGTGAGGGAGGAAGGAGAGGCAGGAAAAGAGACCCAGCCTGACACTGTGATTGCTGGCAGGCACACCGCCATCCTCCATGGATCCGTTCAAGCAAAGCTCACATGAGAAGGTGGAGGACCTGAAGACAGATTCCTTTCAAATCCTCTATGTTCGCATACCCTGTGGGAAGCTATGGGGACCTCCTCGGGGGAAGGGCTAGAAAGGTTGAATTCCACGTGACCACTTTGCCCTGAAGCCTTGCTTCACCCTTTTCTTTCCAGGCCTGGTGTTCCTGTTTGTGAGGAGTGGTGTGTGGGAGGCAACAAGCTGTGCTCCATCTCTTCCTAGTCCCACCCCGTTAGTCACCGAGGGCTGCTTGTTTATCTCCTCAGTGTCTCATATCCTTCCCCTCCTCTCCATCGCTACTACCTTTGCCTTAGCCCAGAGCCTCATTGTCTCCATGTGGGCCACATCCCAACTTCCCAGCGGAGCTCCCGGCCCTCTGCACCGCTGTGGAGCGTTTTGGCTAAACAAGTATCTGACCAGTTGTTCCCTTAGATAAAGGCTTTCCTGGCTCCCTGTGACTCGTACAATACAGTGCAAATTTCTCATTAAGGTGCGCTGGGGCTCAGCTTGTCGTTCTACTTGCCATCCAGAGTCCCTGCGGTGCAAAGTGGAATTTTCAGAGGTGACCTCCAGGTCTTCTGGAGCCTATGCACTGAGTAGGCCGGTTGTGGACGTGGTAGAGTTGGTGTTGTCCACACCACTGTTAAGGGAGCTGAGGCGATCCTTCTGCTCACGGTAGCTGGCTAAAAGGGCAACGTAAAACTTTCCTTCCTTTCATTTCAGGACTTACTATAATCAGTTTTATTTTCTTAGCAACTTTCAAGTATATAAGACAGTATACACTCCTATCACCACGCTGTACACCAGATTCCCAGAACCTATTTGTTCATCTTATAACTGGAAGTTTGTATTCTTTGACCAACATCTTCCCATGTCCCCACCTACCAGTTCCTGGTAACCACCACTCTATTCTCTATTTATGTGAGTTTAGCTTTTTCAGATTCCACATATTAGTGATATCGTACAGTGTTTGTCTTTCTCTGACACACAGTATCTTTTTTGCATTCCCCCAGAAACGCTTAGCATCTCTAAGAAAATGTTGCACATCTTTTGGGTAAAATGTGATCTTACCTCTTTCCGGCCGAGCAGTAAGCATTTTAGAGCAGACTCTAGTGCAGTGGTTCTCAACTTTCTGGCCCCCTTTTTAAAAAAATATATTTTATTGATTTTAGAGAGGAAGGGAGAGGGAGATAGAAACATCAATGATGAGAGAGAATCATTGATTGCCTGCCTCCTGCACGCCCCCTACTGGGGATTGAGCCCGCAACCCAGGCATGTGGCCGTGGCCAGAATTGAACCTGGGACCCTTCAGTCCACAGGCCGATGCTTATCCATTGAGCCAAACAAGCTAGGGCAACCTTCTGGCCCTTTAAATACAGTTCCTCATGTTGTGACCCAACCATAAAATTATTTTCGTTGCTACTTCATAACTGTAATGTTGCTACTGTTATGAATCATAATGTAAATATCTGATATGCAGGATGGTCTTAGGCGACCCCTGTGAAAGGGTCGTTCGACCGCCAAAGGGGTCTCTACCCACAGGTTGAGAACCGCTGCTCTAGTGCCTGTTAGGGAGGTCTGTAGGCCAGAAAAGTAAATTCCATTCTTGGGCAGTTATTAGTAGGCTAATTTGGCATCATCTAAGTCATGTCATCTGATACGGCTTTATCAGCAATCAAGGTAGAGTTTTGATAGCCGAAGTCTGATATTGATCTTTTAATTTAGAATGAGGGCAGGAAAAGGGGGTGTTATGTATTCGGCCTCCTGTATCAGCTTCATAGAACTACTGTAACAAATTACCAAAACCCAACTGGCTTAAAACAACAGAAATGTGTCCTGTCACAGTTCGGGAGGTCAGCAGGCTGGAAGGATCAGCAGGGAGCCCTCCCCCTTGCTCGTCAGCTTCTTCTGGCGGCTCCCGGTGTTCTTTGGCTTGTGGCAGCTTCCCCCGAATCTGCCTTCCTCTCCACGTGGCCTTCTCCCCTGTCTCTTCCTCTGTATCTGTGTCTCAAATCTCCCTCTCCTTTTTTTAAAAGACACAGTCGTTGGATTTAGGGTGCACTGTAAATCTAGGATGATCTCATCTTCAGATTCTTAACTTAATTACATCTACAATGGCCCTATTTCCAAATAAGATCACATTTCTCAATATAGGGGGTTAAGATCTGGATATATCAATTAGGGGACATGAATCCACTATATCCCCTAAACCGGGGGCTCCTCAAACTACGGCCCGCGGGCCACATGCGGCCCGCCGAAAACATTTATCCGGCCCGCCGGGTGTTTTTGCCGCCGCTGCCTGTCCTGCTTAGCAGCCGACTCGTCCCGGGCCCGCAGTGCGCATGTGTGGAATGTCTGAGGGACAGTGAACTGGCCCCCTGTTTAAAAGTTTGAGGACCTCTGCCTAAACCCTAACATCTCAGAAAGGAGTAGAGAACATTGAAAAATGGATATTAACTGTTGTTTGTGGAGCACATGGTATGTAGGTGGAAGCTTTGGGCATGATGTTACCTTAGTCTTTTGCAATTAGGACACTCGGGGCTTTGATTTGGCAATCGGTAGTAGCACTTACATGATGTGATGTAGCTGGTTCTGACAACCGTGCAGCTGTCTCTTTTAAAAAGTTAACTTTTTATTGAAGTACACATATCATAGGTGGACAGTTTGATGAATTTTTATAAACTGGATACTCTTTTGTAATCTGAGTCTGAATAAAGACACCCCATAAGACCCTGCATACCAGTTACTACCTGCCAACTGCCATCCTGACTCCCCAGAGCACATAAAAATGGTTTGTGTTTGCTTTTGTAACTTCTGTAAATGCAGCCTTACAATATGAACTTCTCTGTGTCTGTCTTCTCTCACTCAGCATTATAGTTATCACTTATTGTTGCGTATTCTTCATTTTTATTGCTTATGACGCAATCAAGTTTTAACAGGCGTGGCCTCGGCAGGCTTTAACGAGCATGGACCATGTGGGACCCTTAATCAGTGGGTCACTGCCGTTAAAGGCTACTTTGCCCACGAGCAAGTCGCTCTTTACACACATATAAAGGCAGGCTGGGCCCTAGCGAGTGGGCGGCCTTCAGACGGACTCAGGAGGCAGGAGGAGCAAGGGTTCGATTACGAGGAGGCATTAAGGCGGTTTAAGTAGGAGGCAAGAATCCGAGGAAAGGGAAATGAGAGCACTTGGGAAGGGTTTTCAGGTGTGTGGCCAGGACCATTCCACTGTGTTCCGAGAAGGTCTGGAAGCCGGAAGGTCAGGACTACCCACTGAGATTCTACATATTTTGCAGAACAGCAGTGAGAGTTTTGAGTTTTAGACAGTTGGTGGCAAGTAAAGTCGTATTTAAATTAAAAAGGAAAATCTCCCCAGGAGTCAGTTTCACAGGCAGTATAAGATCAACCACCCCCAAATTCCGTTCTTTTTAAAAAACATTCCTTTAAATTGTATTCAAGACCATGAAAGGGAACTACAGAGCAACTAACTCTTAATTCCTGCAGCTTGCCCACAAGTTCAAGAGAAACTCCCATCCTGTGATTTCAACATGGTTTCAGATTTGTTACTTATATGAACCCTGCCTACAGCGCTAAAGGTCAGAAACCCATATTGTGGCTTCCCCTACATAGATGGATTTTATTAAGAAAAAAATAAAAAGGAATGAGATCCTTATCATAAAGAGAATGCTATCGTCCAAGTTTGTGGTAGAGAAGTAGATATTATTGAAAACACAAGATTAGTTGTTCTTAAAGGAGGACATCAAAATGAGGGACATGCTTTATAATAGAAACAGCGTTTGGATTCCAGGGAAGTCCAACAGGAAACATGAAGCACAGCTTTACAAAAAGCAACCTGGACTCTCATGTGCAGGGGCAGCCGGGATCCAGGAAAATCTGAGAAGTGTCTGTCCTCAGACCCGGAGAGCGGGGCGCAGGGGGCGTGCATGTGAAAACAACTGGCAACCGCCCCTTGGAGAAAGGAAAGGAGAGCCACGTGGTCGGTCAGCCTCACCATAAGAGACCAGAAAGACCAGTGTAAAGCACTAAAAACATCAATGAGCTTTATCGTGACCGGGCAGTGCCTAAGGGAGCGCCTGAGAAATGATGGCATTGGGTCTCTGAAGGGAGGCTCAGGAGCGAGGGATGTGGTAACCAGCTGCCCATCCCGGCAGGACAAACAGAGTCCAGGTGGGGCAAAGGCCGGACGGATGGGCGGAGAGCTCCGGGGGGATTTCCCAACCCAGGAAGGTGGAGGTGGGCAAGACTGCTCCGAACAATGGCTGCTTTGAACAGGGCCAGAATTAATAATTATTAATAATGTTATGTCTCTTATTATGGTAAATCCCAAAAGAAAAAAAACTGGAAAATTACATCCAGAAAACAAGTATTGAGAAACAAAGGAAAGGGCTGGTTTAAATAAAGGGCCAACTTAAAAAACAGGTTAAATGGATACAAAGTGAGCATTCCTGAAAGTGGGGCCGCGAGAAGAAAGAAAGCACCAGCGCAGTCTCCCACCACCCCCAGCTTCGTGTGACAGAAAGAAACGCTCTTCAGAGGGCCAAACATCTTTAAAACTCCACGAGGGCACCTCAGAAGTACACTCGGAGCAGCAGCATCAGTGCAGCTCTGGCCGGGACGCTGCCCGTGTCCTCCAGCTGAGAAGGGTGTGGGGGAGCGAGGTGAAGACAGTCTCCCAGGAGGCTGGCATGCTCCGTGGCTGAGCCTCGACCTATGAACCAGGAGGTCACGGTTCCATTCCGGCCAAAGGGCACCTGCCTGGGTTGCTGGCTCAATCCCCAGTGGGGGGAGTGCAGGAGGCAGGCAATCAATGATTCTCTCTCATCATTGATGTCTCTCTCTCTCTCTCTCTCTCTCTCTCTCTCTCTCTCTCTCCCCCTTCCTCTCTGAAGTCAATAAAGATATACTTAAATAAAAAGGGAATCTCCCAGGAGACAGTTTCACAGGTCCTGGCAACTCCACAGCAGGAGAGGACAGACGCTGCTACTGTGGGATGCTACCAAGTGCCTGCCCCCGAGAGGCTGGGGTGGGGGTGGGGGTGGGGGGTGGGGGGAGAGGGACATTAAGAGGTTTGGACTATTCTGGTTGGGAAAGGAAGGTGCTTCAAGTAAGAAGGCCTGGTGATTGGCGCTGCCATGACTGCAAATTGCTAAACTCAGCGCGAAGCAATGAGAGCAGACTCTGCACGCTGCCCCTGCCCCCGATGGCACTGGTGTCCAGGAACAGAGGGCCTCTCAAGGGGAGGGCTGACCTCACTGAGTCTAAGTGGGCTCCGGACCGCAGGCTAACAGTGCCTGGAGGGCACCCTAGCAGAATGGGGAAATGTTCTTGGCCCACGTCTTCTGTTCTTCACTCTCTGGTTCTCTCCCCTGACCTTTGCAGCACTACCTACAGGGCCTGTGGGATATACCTTTGCTGTGGTAACAGCTAAGAGCCAGGGATGTGTTGAGTGTGGCTTGCACAGCATCAGTCTATTGGGTTTAACGTTAGCTCTTTGGGTGCTTTAAGATGAGGCTCTTGAGAAACGTGGTCACCATCACGTCAGAGGCACTGAAGGAACCGCACTCATTCCCACTAGGGACAGCCCAGGCTGTGGCCGCTGAAGCACCCCAACTCCCCCCGACCCTCAGAACTCCTCCAGCCAGCACTGAGCAGAATCGGAAACTGGGAGGGACTTCAATGAATTGGAACCTCAGTTTAACTTTAAAATTTCAGATTTTGGAGTTTATTTAATTTTATATGTTAGTGTCTTATAACTTGCCTTGTAAAAGGATTTAAATGCTGGAGTTTAATGTGTTGCAGAGAAATTTACACTGAGAATTAAATCTTGGGCATCTCTGCCTTGGCATTTTAATGTTGGAGTGTTTTTATATTGTCATTTACACTCCTAGTAACTCTGATGAGCTGCATTGTGCTACATGGCAGTTCAGAATTTGAGATGGCAGGTGGAATAGGGAGTTAATTTTTCAGTTTAGGCACTGAGTGGCCTTGAGGGAATTTAACTGCCCTGTCTGTTTTGCTTGACCTTCTGGCAACCAAACCTCCTTTGCCCAGGCATGGTTCCAGGAGGACATCCAGAGAGCAGTGACCAGTATGGGGGCAAGTTCCTCTGGGTGCTGGGGCAAGACTTCCCAGATCCAGGGGGACATACATATCTCTAACAGCCATACATTTAGTGGGTAAGTGCAGTGAATTCGGGAAGCAAAGGGTTAGGAATGTTATCTGGAAGCCTGTTTTCCCAACTCTTGGCATTTCCTTTGAGAGGTCCTGCAGCAGCATAACCCTCTGTCCCTCTCCATCCCTCACCCACATCTGTGAGGACTTGGCTGATTAGTGAAGGGACTGAGCATGGTGCTCTGTCCTCCTCTCTTCTGTCCTCGCTGGCCACCAGAGCATATGTATTCTGCTCTGCTCCTCCCGCTTCCCTGAGCAGACCTGCTGAGGGTGGGGGAAGGCTGGAACCGTCAGTGATTGTGTGTGGACAGCTCAGCCACCTTAAGGGAAGATTAGCAAGCCCACGTGCACAAAGCATCTAAAGTCACTTCCCCAAGGGCTCTGCTGGGTACTTGGATCTTCTGCCTGTCTTTCAGTTGCAACTGAACTAAAGATGAGGAGCTATCATTTATTGGGGTTCCCCAATTCCTCCCTAAAGCAATACCTATAAACAGTTTTTAAAATATCTTTTAGAGGTACCCTATGTGTAAATTGTGTGTGTGTGTGTGTGTGTGTGTGTGTGTGTGTGTATCTATCTGCCTGTGTGAATTTTTCTCCCTCAGCATTCTGTGAAATGGGTCAGAATAGTTCTGTTTTCAATTGATTAATTTTAGAGAGAGTGAGAGGAGGAGGAGAGAGATTTGTTGTTCCACTTATTTATGTACTCATTTGTTGATTCTCGTATGTGCCTTGACTGGGTATCGAACCTATAACCTTGGCATATCAGGATGATGCTCTAACCAACTGAGCTACCCAGCCAGGGCAGAATAGTTCTTTAATTAATTTAATTCCAAAACCATTCTACATTAGAGACAGAAAAGTCATTCTCATTTATTTTTCCCATTCTAAATTGCATTTGGAATGCGGAGAAAGTGATATATCTACCTATAGTGTTGTAAAAATTCAATGTAAAATACAGGTATCCCCTGCCATTTGAAAGTTTGCATTAGGCCTCTTGACTTTTATGAAAAGTCCTCACTTAACCACGTCGTCGATAGGTTCTCAGAAACTGACTTGAAGTGAAACGTCTAACAGAATCGATCTCACCACCGGCTAACTGATAGCAACAAGCGTTAGGTTCCTACACAAAGTTCTGGTCACAAAAACATCAGCAGACTTCTAAATAAAAACCCAGAACACTTCCAATATTAAACATTGAGATAAGTGTGAGCTACACAGATATTTAAGAAAGAAGAACAAAAACAAGCAAGATCGTTATTTTCCAACCTGCTTCTTCCAGTTCAGGGTCCTGGTGGCGGCAGCCTTTCCCAGTGCCCAGGGCACAGGAGGGGACCCTCCCTGGACAGGGACGCACTCACACCCCCCCACTCACCCAGATGGGACATTGGAGACGCCCAACTCACCTCACATGCACATCTTGGGACGTGGGAGGAATCCGGGCGGCAGAAACCCCACAGACATGGGGAGCAGGTGCAAACTCCACACCCACAGTGGCCCCAGCCGGGAAATGACTTTTTAAATTAACGTTATAACAAACAACATTAAGCAAAATGGCATTCTTCAAAGACCTGCTGCAGCTATTTTCTCTAACCAAAAGAAATCTGAAGAGGATTTTGTTTTTTGTTTTTTTCTGAAAAAAAGGCAAAGAGCGAAAACACGTTCGGGACTTATTTTGCAGCCATTAAGGCGACCGGGCGCCCCAGCAGTGAGCGCGGCATCGCTTTTACTGCACATGTGGTATTTTAGGCTTCACAGGGTATTTCGTGTGCTTTGGTAGGATAATTTTGGGGAATGCTCAACTTTTTTCATTAATGAACTTCCATAAATTAATGGTAATTGCGCCTTGACTTTGCACCCTTTCTGCTTACCTGTGGATAGTGGGGAGACCTGGACTCTGCTGAGCCTGCCGCAGGCGAGAGCAGGGGGAGCGCTGCCCGCTGTTTCAGCGAGAAGGCGGGGAGAACACACAAACGCACACACAGAGGCACACAATGCACAATGTCTGCACTTGGCTCGCTTTGCCTCGCTAGTATCACGTGGCTGTGGGTTTTCATCGGTACACACGGAGCCACCACAAACTTCTCGTGAAATGGATCATGTTTTATTGGGTGGTACATCACAGTTTAACCAGTTCCCCAGGACTGACATTCGCTTTCTAACCTCTTGCTTTTAGTAACAATTGTGTAGTGGGCAAAGCAAATGTTCATCTTTACATGTGAGTACATTTGCAGTTCAAATTTCTGGAAGCTTCCCTGCTGGTCACATTGTATTGAGCAAATATTTAAAAGCACTGGTTTGGCCTGGCTGGTGTGGCTCAGTGGTTGAGTGTCAACCCAGGAACCAAGGGCTCCCCGCTTTGATTCCCGGTCAGGACACATGCCCGGTTGCAGGTTCAATTCCCAATTGGGGTGTGCAGGAGGCAGCAGATGGATGAAGTTTCTTTTTCATCACTGCTTCTGCCTCTCTATCCCTCTCCCTTCCTCTCTCTCTAAAAATCAATAAAAACATATTTTTTAAAAAGCACTGGTTTGACGGGCACTGCATTGTTAGGTGGGGCCTGCACTTCTGGGCGTGGCTGTGTTTCAGTTGGAGTCCGACCACGTCAGAGGGAACTCCCACAGAATGTGGCAGGTGACTCAGTGGAATGGACCTCGGATGCTGAGTGGGGCCCTCGGAGGGCGAGTTCCCCGAGGAAGTGGCAGTTAAGGAACAACTGAAGGGTGGTTAAGAATTGTACATCCATGCCTGGCTGGCGTGGCTCAGTGGTTGAGCATCGACCCGTGAATCAGCAGGTCACAGTTCAATTCCCGGTCAGGTCACATGTCTGGGTTGTGGGCTTGATCCCTGGTATGGGGCATGCAGGAGGCAGCCGATCAATGATTCTCTTGCATCATTGATGTTTCTATCTCTCTCTCCCTCTCCCTTCCTCTCTCTGAAACCAATAAAAAAATATATATTCTTTTAAAAGAATTATGCATCCTAAAAGGGTTGGGGAAAGTTCCAGGCAGAAAACAAAACAAAACAAAACAAAACAGAACAGAACAAAACAAAAAAAACAAGTGTCCACAGGTGAGAGAAAGCAGAGAATTTGGGAAACTGCACGTCTGGCTTCGGGGTCCAGGGTGAGGAGAGGGATAGAAAGAAATGGAGCTGAGCAGGGATCAGGCTGGTCATAGGGTCCCATGCACTGGCAGGGATGACCCAGTGAGCTTTCTGCTGCAGAAGGACCGCTCGGCTGCGTGTGGAGGAAGACGGCGCAGCGTGGAGGCAACGGACCAGCTGGGAGCCTGTGTAGGGGCCTGGATATTCATAGTGAGAAGGAAAGAATAAAGAGTACAATTCCGAAGCTTCTGGCTCAGGCAGCTAGAGAGGAATATGGTTTTGGAGGGAAAGAAGGTGAAAGGCGATGACTATCAAGTTGGCAACTACGCTAAGAGCAAGTGTCTCTCGCCTTCTGATTTTAGTCTTTAAACTCAGTTTTTCATTGCTGTGCCTGGGTCAGAGGCAGAGTGGGACTGCAGGCAGGATTCCGTGGCACAAATAGGCTCTGCATGGGGGGAAGCGGGAATGGATGCTGCCAGGAATGGGACAGCCAAGTAAGGGTGTCCAGGAGGAGTCCGCGCCCGTGTGGTGCCGAGGAGAGATGCCCGCTCTAGATGTTTGCCTTTGGGAATCTTCAGCAAGTGGATGAGTGAAGGCGGGGAAGCTGGTGAGTGCAGCGGGGGAAGCAGAGTGTAGGGAGGGAAGTAATGGATCAGGAGGAGAGAACCCCACAATGGAAGCATTTGTGGGATGGGAAGCAGCAAAGGTAACTGGGAAGAGGGGCCACATTGGGCCCGGAAATGGGAGGGAACCCTCTCAGTCTGCCAGAGAGGAGGGTGTTTAAAGAAGATGGGAGGCAGCAATGGTGCTGAAGACACTGGAGGCAAACGGACAGCGGCAGGGACAGAAGTGGGTCACAGCTGCCAATGTGCTGGGATGGAAGGAAGGAGTCAGCCACCGGGGACTGCAGGTGGGTGGGGGAAGGCTGCTCTCTGCTGAGAATGTGTGGGGAGGTAGTGAGATGCGTGAGAGGAGGTTTAGCAAAAGTTTGAAAAAGCTGTTGTGGAGAAAGGGGTAAAGAAAACCAAGAAACAAAAACTGGTTTACGAGCAGCCACTGAGGGCCACGCTGGGGTTGGAGACATGAATTTGAAATAGCAGTTTCTGTGCTGTGGATGTGCTTCTTGGGTGAAGGGCAGGCAAGGCTGGGAGCGGCTTGGTTCTGGGATGAGTTTGGCTGGGTGGGTGTGGGTGCAGCTGGCCCATCAACAGACCGCCCAAGGGCCCCCCAGTCTCTGCAGCTCCTATGAATTATGACATTCACACTCCTCTTTGTGGGAAATATCTTTCTCCCTCTTCCTTCTCTCCTGTGGTTGAGAGAATGCTCTTGCTTGCTTTTCAGGACTTAGTTAGATGCCTTCTCCGCTATGAAAACTGTTCTCCTGCATCAGCGCTCCTCAGCGTTGCCTGTGAACTTAGAATATGTCTTGCCTCCTGACGGGTGGCGTGACTGTGACCTGTGTATCTCCAACCCACCCGGTTGCCTGGCGCTGCCGTGTCAGCACTGAGCACCCTGGTCCCGGAAGCCTGTCTGGCCCAGGCATTCTCTCTCTAACACCCATTACAACACTGGGATCGTAGGAGCCATCCACACAATGTGTGTTAGAGCACCTGAGTGTGTATGTGGATACAGATCTGCATTGTGATACTAATGTCTTTGGGGATGAAAGGTAGTGATGGGGATGGAGAGGAAATAGGTTTATTTGCCTTTTTGGCTTCTTTCTCCCAGCGATACATAGCGTCACCTTTTAAAACTCTCATTTCATAGATAAGGAAACTGAAATTAAGGTCTAGAAAGCTTAAGCATTACCCAAGATGATACAATTCCTTTTATTTTTCAATTAATTGACTTTTTTTTGAGCTACTTTAGGTTTACAGAAAAATTGAGAGGGAAGTACGTGAAGTCCCCATATAGTCCTCATCCCTGCCTCCATGTCCCCTATTATTAACATATAATAATGTGGTATATTTTTTATCATTGGTAAGCCAATATTGATACATTATTAACTAAACTCATAGTTTGCATTAGCTCTCCCTCTTCCTGTTGTTCATTCTGTGAGTGTTGACGAAGTGCCAGTATAATGACGTGTACCCGCCATTACAATATCACACAGAGTAGTTTCCTTGCCCTCAAGTCCCCTGTGCTCCTCCACCTGTTCACCCCCACCCCACCCCACCCTACCCCACCCAATCACTGGCAACCACGGATCTTTTAACTGTCTCTACATGCCTTTTCCAGAATGTTATGTATTTAGTATCATACAGATTGGCTTCTTTCACTTACACCTTTAAGGTCTCTCTATGTCTTTACATGACTTGATAACTCATTTCTCTTTAGGATTGAGTACTATTCTATTTTCTGGATATGTCCCAGGTTTTGTTTTTTTAAATCTGTTCACCCATTGAAGGACATCTTGGTTGCTTCCAAGTTTTGGCAATTATGAATAAAGCTTCTATAACATTAGTGTGCAGGTTTGTGTGTGTGGAAATAAGTTTTTAACTCATTTAAGTTAAGATCAAGGAGTGGGATTGCTGGATCATAAGGCCTGAGTATTAAGTTTGTAAGATACTGCCCAAACGTCTTCCAAAGAGGTTATACCATTTTGCATTCCCAGCAGCAATAAATGAGAGTTCCTGTTGCTTCATGTTCTCACCAGTATTTGAAGTCATCAGTGCTTTGGATTTTGGCCATTTCAATAGGTGTGCCATGATACCTCCTTGTTGCTTTAATGTGCAGTTCCCTAGTGACATATAATATGAGCATTTTTCATGTGCTTATTTGTATATCTTCAGATTTTTCACAAAGATATACAGATTTGTATATCTTTGGTGGAATGTCTGTTCAGATCCTTTGCCCAATTTTCATTAGGTTATTTGCTCATTGTTGAGTTTTAAGAGTTCATTGTATATTTTTAAATACCAGTCCTTCTTGGGGGGGAAATGGGTGTGGGAGATTTGGGAAGAGACTGGACAAAAATAGTGCACCTATGGATGAGGACAGTGGGCGGGGACTAAGGGCGGAGGGTGGGGCGGGAACTGGGAGGAGGGGAGTTATGGGAAAAAAGAGGAACAAATGTAATAATCTGAACAATAAAGATTTAATTAAAAAAAAATAAATAAATACCAGTCCTTTATCAGATATGTGTTTTGCAAAGATTTTTTCCCCCAGAATGTGACTTGTGTTTCCATTCTCTTAATATAACCACTTTTTGTGGATGTATAATGCATATAGAATAATGTTCAAATCATAAGCATAGAACTCTAAATATAAATATCCTTACAAATATACTTAATACATATGTTAATATAATAAATGTATAATAAGTATATAGTTTATAAGTGTACTTAATTTTTACAAAGTGCACACCTCTAGGTAAGCACCCAGATCAAGGCAGAATATTGCCAGTAATCTGCTAAAGTCACCTTCCGGCCCCTTTCCAATTGATATTGGAGATGCTAGGGACAACTATACCGACTTCTAACAAACACAGATTCATTTTGCTGGTTGTGAACTCAGCAAAAAATTGAATCATATATAAGACTAGTGCCTTGATGCAAGGATTCGCACACATTGAAAGGAAATTAATTAGAAGGTGGTGGGTGGGGCAGGGTGGGGCAGGGTGGGACTGGCTGAGAGGGGCTGGACACACCCCGGGAGCCAACCTCCCTCGGTCCCTCCCCAACCAGCCACACCTGGGGTGGTGCCGGGGCTCGAAGGGGGTCTGTGGAGTGAGCAGGATCTCTCCAGCAGTTGGGGTCCCTTGGCCTGGCCTGTGGGGATCGGCTGAAACCAACTCTCCAACATTCCCTGAGGGGTCCCCGATTACAAGAGGGCGGCTCTCAGGTGACGCACCCCAGAATCAGGTGTCCTCCTTTCTGGTTCCAGGGTGAGTCACCCGAGAACCACTGCTGCTAAGTCACCGCAGGTCTGCAGCTCCTGCATTGAGCATCTGCCCCTCAGTGGTCATTGTATGTCATAGCTACCAGTCGGTAGGTTGGACAGTCGCTTAGTATTTTATATATATAGACTATAGGCCCGATGCAGGAAGATTCCTGCAAGAATAGGGCTTCCTGAGGCTCGAGCGAAGCAGAGACGGGAGCAAAGTCCACCTTCTCCACTGCCTCACTCCCTCCCTTCTCTGCCACTTCGCTCACTCCCGTCTCTGCTGCCTCGCTCCCTCCTGTCTCTGCTGCCTCGGCTCGGCTCCGTTTCCTTCTCCACCACTTCACTCCCTTCTGCAGCGTTTGGCTTCCTTCTACGCTGTCTTCAGTCTTTGGTCTTTGCTCCGCACCTGTGTATGCAAATTAACTGCCATCTTTGTTGGGTTAATTTGCATATCGCTCTGATTGGCTGGTGGGCATAGCGGAGGGACGGTCAACTTGCATGTTTCTCTTTTATTAGTGTAGATTTCACCTTTTCTATCTGACTTCACTTGCTCAACAGTTTTGGGGTCCTGGGGGCTTTTGGCTGTGGGACCTGAGGCTGTGCATCCCAGCCCTTTCATTCTGAGTGGGGCTAGCTCTCCCCAGGGAGGAACCTGTGATGCAAATGGGGCTGAGGTGCACAGAGAAGAGCTGGGAGCTCAGTGAAGAAAACGGGTATCTACTGAGTACCTGTATTCGCTATCTTAATTTTTTCTTCAACTCTGGAACCAGGTACTGTTTCCCTCCACTTTACACTGAGAAAACTGAGGCATGGAAGATTAAGTAATGGGTCCCCATCACAGAGCCAATAAGTAGGAGAGCCAGGATTTGAAGGCAGGTGTCACTGACTCTAAAGTCCTGCTCACCCCACCATGTTTCCTCCGTAAAATTCCTTCTACCAACCTCAGTCCTTTTCTTGACAGCAGAAAGCTGGAGGAGCTGGAGGGCAGGCTTGGTGAGGAGTCAGGTGTGCGGGAGCACCCCTCTCTGGCCCGGATGAGGTGGGTTATGGGAGGAGAGAGACCTCAATGCCAGTAGCTCCAGGCCAGGTCTGCTGCAGGTGACCCACACCGCTCAGACCTCAGACTCCTTGAGCCAAAGCTCTTTATCTCCATTTAATTTTCAAAATAGCTCCATGAAATAGGGGGACTTGTGTCCTCCTCATTCTGCAGGGAAGAAATCCAGAAATCCTAAACAACCTGCAGAGGAGCACAGCTCCAGCATCCCCTTGTCTAGTCTGAGGCGCATCTGATACTTTCTGGGCAAATGACCCCGAAGACACAAAGAAACTGCTCTCAGCGGGCAGGACCATGAAGCAAATGCAGCAACATCTATCCCCAAACATCTCTGATGTCTAATGGACCCCAGCCAGAGACATGGCCCAAACTCCTCTCTGCATATGGTCTGATGACTCTCCTCTCAGAACCCACTCCCCCCTCCCCGAAGGCTCCTCACGGGCAGCACTGCCTCCGTCTGCAGCTGCCCCCGTCAGGCCTCCAAAGCTCTTTAAAAAGGCAGTCACCGAACGCGCTCCAAGCTTCTCCTCCGGCCTGTTCTGCCTGCCCAGCCTTCATTCACTCTGTGCCCTCTTCCTCAGTAAGCTCCTGTCACCCCAGGGTCTCTGTTCTCCGAAACCACCCCTCCCCAACCGAGCCTTCCCTCCTCCGGCCTCAGCCACCTTCTGCTTCTTAGTTTACTGGAAGGGCTGATGGCAGTGCCCAGCTAGGAGGCGGGAGGCCTTCCCCCCTGGGTGACGGGTACCCAGCCTCTGTGGCTGACCCTCCCCCCCAGGCCTTGAAATGCTTCCATCTCCTTCAGAGACTCAGCGAGGGCCCAGTCTGCAGGCATGTGTCACAGGAGAGTCCAGCCTGGACGCCCCGCCTGGAGGATCGAGTCCTGCGCCTAGGACTTCCCAGGGCCCTGGCTAGCGCTGAGTGCTCAGGTGTGTGAGTGTGCACCTGTGTGAGTGAGCACGTGTGTGTTTGTGTGTGTATATATGTGTGAGTGTGTGTGTGTGTGTGTGTATAAGTTCAAGGAGATTTACTTTCCCCTACTGAGTGCTTTGTTTTTTTAAATTAAAGTTGATAACATTATTATTATTATCATTATTTACTATTTTTACTACACAAGGCTCCTGACATGTAGGAGGCTAAGTCTGGGTCTTGCAGGTACACGTGAAGAACATATATGGGGGGATGGGAAGGAGCAGCATGAGTCCAGAGCAAGCATTACTGTGCAGGCTTTATTTACTCCTGTGCCCCCATGGCAAGGATGGGTCCATGGGTGCTCTACATCCATTAGAGTGAATGGATGGAGGCAAAGAATCACAATCATTTATTCACTTACACATTTCTTTCAAGGCAATTATGAAGTGCCTACTACATGGCCAACATGGTGATAGGCCTGGGGATGGGAAAACAAATAAGATTTTGTCTTGCAAATACATCAGTATAATAGTAGGTATGGAGTGTTAAAACTGAAGTCCACACTGTGAGCTGTAGAGGACCAAGAATAGAAACACCTACATCAAGCTGGGGAGCCCCGGTAGGCTTCCTGGAGGAGGTGACATCTGAGCTACATCTGGAAGGGAATGAGCCACTGGAATGAGCCCTTATATTTTCACAGTGCTTCATGGTTTACAAGTTCCTTTCACAGCCATTATTATCTTATATCCTTTTCTTTACAACTTTTTGAAGTTGCCCAGAGATGAAATATTCTGATTTTACATTGGGGAGTGGGCGGGGGGGGGGGGGGCCGGGGAGCAGTGCCCAGGGTTAAGTGGATGGACCAAAGTCTCACACACACACACTCCTAAGTGGCCGGTTTCCTGCTTCCTGGTTCTGGGTTCTTTCAGCTCATTACCAGGTGGCCTTCCTCCCCTCTTCTCCCCCTTCCCCCATTGTTTTGCTGAATGCAGTTGAAGACAAGATAGCAATTTTCTGATAATCCAGGCAGGCTTCCTGGAATCAGGTGTGGGGGAGCTGGCAGACACCTCAGAATAGCTTTGGGGCCTTGCCCAGAACTCCACCCCAGGAAATACCCTGGGGTGGCCCCTCTGAAAGACAGTTTTGACCATCTGTGCCGATGCTGTGATCCAGGGCCGGCTACCTCCTGGGCCCTTCTCTCAGCGTGGCCACATGCTGGACTCAAAGCAGTGGGAGGGAATGGGGTGAAAAGTCCACTAATTGCTGTGGCATTTGCTTCTGGGGAATTCCACCCTCACTCCCATGGCCCTTTACAGTCATTAAATTTACTTTCTTTAAAATTAGGAAGTAATTGACATCTGCCACTCAGTGTAATCAGAGCTGTGTTCCCCTTAGGTCTTCATTTTCCCCTTCTTCTCCCCTCCTGCCTGGACCCCGGGAGCCATAATCAAAATATTTCATTAAAGATCCTGTTAGTTCCCATCACTGGATGAACAGGGAGTACTTCAATTATATTTATTACTACAGGCTCAGTGCATGAATTCGTGCACAGGTAGGATCCGGCCCGCCCTGCCCCAATAGGCAGATTGGGGCTGGGCCTGTCAGGAGGAGGAGACAGTGGGAGGTTGGCCGGCTGGCCCACCCTGATTGGGGCCCAATCAGGGCCGGCTGGGAGGAGGGGCCTCAGGCAATTGACCGGTGGGCCCCACCCCTGATTGTGGGCTGTGGGCAGCGGGTCGGCCAGCCCCAACCCTGAATGGGGTTGGGGGGCCGATTAGGGGCTAGCAGCCTGGGAGAGGGGCTATAGGTGATTGGCTGGCCTGCTCTGCCCCTGATTGGAGTGGGGGGGCTGAGTGGGGGCAGAGCTGGCTGGGGGGGCGCGGGTTGATTGGGGTGGTGGGGGCCCATCAGGGTGGAGCCGGAAGGGGGGAGGGGCTGCAGGAGGTTGGCCAGCTGGCCCCACTCCCCAATTGAGCGTTTCGCTGGCTGCAGTGGGCGTCATAGCGACCGGTAGTTCCAGTCCTTCAGGGGTTCCTGTTACTGGCTTTTTTTAAATTTATTTTTTTATTATTTTTTTTAAAAAATATATTTTATTGATTTTTTTACAGAGAGGAAGGGAGAGGGATAGAGAGTTAGAAACATCGATGAGAGAGAAACATCGATCAGCTGCTTCCTGCACAACTCCTACTGGGGATGTGCCTGCGACCAAGATATATGCCCTTGACCGGAATCGAACCTGGAACCTTTCAGTCCGCAGGCCAGTGCTCTATCCACTGAGCCAAACCGGTTAGGGCTGGCTTTTTATATATAGAGTAGGGGCCCTGTGCACGAAATTCGTGCACTGGGTGTGTGTGTGGGGGGAGTGTCCCTCAGCCCAGCCTGCCCACTCTCACATACTGGGAGCCCTCAGGCGTTGACCCCCATCACCCTCCAATCGCAGGATCGGCCCCTTACCCAGGCCTGACGCCTCTGGCCTAGGCGTCTGGCCCGGGCAGCGGGGACCCGCAGCTGCAGCGGCCCCACGATCGTGGGCTTCGCTTTAGGCCCAGGCAAGGGACCCCTAGCTCCTGGGACTGCCAGCTTCGACCGTGCCCAGCTCCCATCGCTGGCTCCACCCCTACTTCCTGCTATCACTGGCCAGGGCGGAAAAGGCACCTGATTCTCCGATCATGGCTGGGGGCAAGGCCCCCCGGCTCTTAGCTGCCCCCTGGGTTTCCGATCACTGTCAGTGGCAGGGGGCTTCTTCCTGCTTTCCCTTTCGCCTCCCAGCATTGTGCCTACATATGCAAATTAACCGCCATCTTGTTGGCAGTTAACTGCCAATCTTAGTTGGCAGTTAATTTGCATATAGCCCTGATTAGCCAATGAAAAGGGTAGCTCATACGCCAATTACCATTTTTCTCTTTTATTAGTGTTGACTAGAGGCCAGGTGCACAAAAAATTGTGCACTCGTTGGGGGGGGGGGGCGGAGGGGTGTCTTTCAGCCCGGCCTGTGCCCTCTCACAGTCTGGGACCCCTTGGGAGATAACGACCTGCTGGCTTAGGCCTGCTCTTGGGTGGCAGAGGGCAGGCCCAATCCCTAGGTGCAGCCCCTGGTTGGGCTCAGAGCAGGGCCGATTGGGGAGTTGGGGCGTCGCCCCCTGTCATGCACAGAGCAGGGCCAATCAGGGGGTTGGGGCACTGCCCCCTGTCACTCACAGAGCAGGGCCCAGCAGGGGGGTTGGGGCTCTGTACCCTGTCACGCACAGAGCAGGGCCAATCAGGGGGTTGGGGCGCTGCCCCCTGTCACGCACAGAGCAGGGCCCATCAGGGGGTTGGGGCGCCGCCCTCTATCACCCACAGAGCAGGGCTGATCAGGGGGTTGGGGCGCCGCCACTCTCACATTCAGGGCAGGGCCGATGGAGAGGTTATGGCTCTACCCCATCACACACAGAGCAGGGCCCGTCGGGGGTGGGGTAGGGGGGGGGTTGGGGGCGCCACACCCTGTCACACACAGAGCAGGGCTGATCAGAAGGTTGGGGCGCCTTCCCCTGTCACACACACAGCAGGGCGGATAGGGAGGTTGTGGCCCCGCCCCCTGTCACACACAGAGCCACAGGGCGATCAGGGGGTTTGGGCGCTGCCCCCTGTCACACTGATCCCGGTGCCAGGAGGCCTCGCGGCTCCGCTGATCCCGGTGCTGGGAGCATATTACCCTTTTACTATGTAGGGTAGAGGCCTGGTGCACGTGTGGGGGCCAGCTGGTTTGCCCTGAAGGATGTCCTGGATCAGGGTGGGGGTCCCCACTGGGGTGCCTGGCCAGCCTGGGTGAGGAGATGATGGCTGTTTGCAGCTGGTCACACACCTTTCAGGGTGGGGGTCCCCACTGGGGTGCCTGGCCAGCCTGGGTGAGGGGATGATGGCTGAAGCTCCCAACTGCTCCTTTTTTTCTTTTTTTTCTTTTTATTCTGGGCCAGCTTTAGCTTTGAGGCTTGGCTCCAGCTCTTAGGCCTCCGCTGCTGAAAGTAGGTTTCTGGCCTTTGCTTACAATGTTGCGATCCTGCTGGCTGAAGCCCGGCGGACTAAAGCAGGTTTCTGGGGTTTTGTTTAGCTTCTATATTTGTTACATAGTTGCTTAGAGTTGCAGCTCAGAGGCCTGCAGCGGCAGGCAGGGAACGTTGGAGTCCTCCATCACTGAAGCAAGCAATCCTCATGTTAGTTTCAAGCTGCCTGGCTGCCGGCCGCCATCTTGGCTGGCAGTTAATTTGCATATTGCCCTGATTAGCCAATGGGAAGGGTAGCGGTCATATGCTAATTACCATGTTTCTCTTTTATTAGATAGGATAGATGTTTTACTTAATTGTTAAGTACACAAGCAACACAAAAACAATTCTCCCTGTAAAATGACCCTTACAGACAAACTTCTAGAGAACAAGACAATCTTCTCTCTTTCCTGGTGCTCAGCTGCCTCTAACAGTTGCAGGCAGGAGTATCTGCAGAGCCGCTTGTTCTCCTTCTGTTCCCAGCCCTGGCTCCCTGGGGCCTAGGGGTGCAACCGCAGGCTGCAGGTGTAGGGAGAATGGAGGCAGAAAAAGATCCACACAGGCCTGTAAGTGGGCTCAGGATTCTTAGGAAGGACATTCTGGGGCCCCAGGTCCCTGACTGTCTAGAAGGGGAAGTGGTATAACTGAGGACCCCTGGCTGGAGGGAAGGGTCTGAAGGGGCCCCGCTGGCCCAGATGTAAGGGCACCGCTGCTGGGGTCCTCCCCATCCCGCCGAGACAAATGCGGTCACCAGATTTTCCTTCAACTCATCAACATAGGGAATATGTGTGGTTATAGGAAACAAAAAGGTGTTGTTGTGAAGGTTATTCCCCCACCCCCTGGGATAATATCACACCGTCTGTGTTGTTCTACAGCTTGCTCTGTTTCACTTACTCTGCAGTAAGATTTTTCCACATAGCTCTATGCTTTTATTTCAACTGCCACCCAGTATCCTGTTGGGTATGGTTATGCTACTACAGTTAAAGATAAAAAGTATTTGTTTAGCACAGGTTTTCATGCTACAAAACAGTGTGGGCATTCCTGAAAAGCCCTGCATTCTGAAAAATTGCACACTAAACATAATAGGCTAAAAGCAATAGGACTGAGTAGACCTTCCAAATGTATGCAACTGGGTAACAGAACCCCACCAAAAGCAGAAATTGGTGGCTCCGGAGAAAACCTGGGTAGTCCAGGCACGGACCTCTACACCTCGTGGTGGCCTCCGGGAGGTTTAAGCCACACGGAACTACAGCAAAATACTGTTGCCTGCAGGTGACGAGAGCGCAGATGGAGTGGACTCCGGGCCAGGTGGGCACAGGGGGAAGTGCAACCTACTTCCTAGGTCAGTCTCTCTGGGGACCACGCCCAGGTGCAGGCACGCTTTCACATTTTTCTTAAAATAGAGCTGTAAGGGCTCTTGCCTCCAAAGAAGCCGAATTGAGGGTTTTCCCCCTTCTTGGTGGAGGTTACTCTACTCCCAATATTCCAGCTCTCCTTGCTAGGGAAACATCTACATAAACCAAGCCAACTTTCACTCTATCACCACATAATTGCCCTACTTATCAGTTGTGGATGCACACATTATAAAAACATGTACCATTGGCATAAAGGTGATTAGACTGTAGTACATATCAATAATTTTGTAATGGATGAGAGGAAGGGAGAGATGTAATGAAAGTAAAAAGGAAGGAAGAAAGGAAGGAAGGAAAAAAGGGAGGAGGGGAGGAAGGAAGGAAGGAAGGAAGAGAGGAAGGGGAAGGAAATAAGAACTGAAGAATAATTTAAGGAAACAGACAGTAAGCACCTTTGGTTAACAGTGCCCCCTTAACATGATCAGGTTCATTAACTCCTACATAAGCGTCCATGATAGATCTCTGAAGGTCCTTGAAGAATTTTTTTTGGTTGGTTTGAGGGAAAATAAAGACTATATAAGTGAGTAGAAAATATTTTTTGAAGGAGTGTCTTCATTCTGAGTTTGTCTTACTGTTTGTTATTAAAATCCTTTCTTTGTGAAACAATAGTCAGAGCAAATGGTATTTCTATATGTGTATCTATCTACATATTCTTATTTGGAAAAATACAAAGTCATCAGCTTTTTAAAGGTCCTCCATGTTTGGGGGAAAGTTTTGCTTATTTATCAAGTGCAAAGTCTGGGAATCACTGAAATTTCAGCCATCCCTGACCTTCCAGGTAAATGGTTCCTAGCCTATTCCTACAGACATGGTAGCTAGTCTATTCCTCAAACCCTAGCCTTCTTCCAGGGCTCCAAAGGGGAAATATTGTACATCAACCTTCCAGCCCCATGATAAAATGTACACAATGGGGTCCCCCATAAATGTAATTCTCTCTACTCCAGGAAGAAGGGTTACTTTATTTTCTAATGTAAACATTTATTTAAAAAATACTATGGAGGAGAGATGGGGATTCAAAAAACAGAGTCATATGCAGAAACAAAATGCACTGGACCAAAAACAAGAAAGAGGGAGAGAAAGAGAGAGAGAGAGAGAGAGAGAGAGAGAGAGAGAGAGAGAGAGAGAGAGACCATAGGCATTGGAGAAGAGAGGGGAGTGGAACACTATTTATATGTCATTTATAAAAGAGCAAGTCTACAAGAGCGTACTACCAAGGTATAAATGCAAAATATAGTGGCACGTCATGTGAAGAAAGAGGAGACCAATACCTCACAGAAACAGGAGGTGAGGGAGCTGGTGGGGTTTGTTTGCTTTGTCTGTAAGGCCGCTGGCAGCATGCTAGCACCTCTGTCAGTCTGTGTAACACACAGTCTGGGGGGCGGGGGGAGGGCAAAGAGGTGCTGTGATGTGAGAACAGTATCACACAATCCAGAGAAATAAAATACAAGTTTGGGTGATCGGTGTAAAAAGAGGGTCTGTGTGAGGCCACGGGCAGAAGGTGTGGGGAGCAGAAGGTGGATTTCTCCTGGTTTCTCCACAGGTTGAAGAAGAGTTACTTTAAATCTTGTTTGAATGTCATGCTGTGTAAGTTCCCTTCAAGCATAACTTATTATTTCTCACAATGCAAATGGGGGAAATTTGGAGGATAGAGCCAGAACATGACGTGAACCCCTAGATTGCCCACAGATCCCCTTGGCCAGCCAAGGGATGACTCTCTGGGACTCTCTTCTTATCTCCAGGGACTGCCCTATAGTGCCTTTACCTGCATGGAGTCGAGTCCAGGGTAGAGGAAGAGGCTGGAACAGAGGCTCAGGGAACCAGTGTTTCTGAGCTTAAAATGCAGCCCCTGTGTACAGCATTAAGGGCAGGGGACAGAGATCGGAGGGAGACTTTCTATTGCATAAACTTGTGTCACACGAATGTTGAACTAATCAAATTTTCTAAATGAACTTACAGAAACATCCTGGCTCAGTTACTAGCTACTGGCTTCCAGCAAGTGATCTAACTTTCAGTTTTAGTTCCTCACCTAGAAAATAAAGTTAATCCTCCCATAATGCTATGGGTAAGAGTTAAATGAGAAAATGCTATATAAAAAGCTGAGCCCAGGGTCTGGCATGAAATAAGTCTTGACTACGTAGTAACTAATTACTCATCAGACATGAAGGATTTCAGCTCGTATCCCACAGGAACTCACAAAACAGTTGGGAAGACGCTCTCCACAGGGAGCAGTTAACCTCTGTGCAGGGCAGGAGAGCTTACAGGGGGTTCTCTCCATCTCACTGCATTTTCTCTGCACCAGTGAGGGGCCGGGTGGTGCTGGAAGCAGGAGCTGACTGGAGGTCACATGGAGGGATGGCAGGGCAGGATCTAGAACTCTGGTCTTGCAACCTCCTTTCCTGACTTCTCTGGGTCATGTTCCCCGTGAGTGAAGGCCATTCTGTATTGGTTTGTGCGGTCAGGTGAGGAGAGAGACCTAGGTCTTTGGTCCTGTCCCTGACACCCAGGCAGGGCTTGTTGGCAGGTGTCTGGTTGAAGACTGGTGGGCAGAAGCTCAGGATGGGGTAGAAGAGCACTTTGTGAGACTGGTTACTTGAAAACAGCTCAGGGATGCCCTCTCTAACTTCAGGCCCACCACCATCACTTGCAATTTATTCACATGGTCCCTCCTACTTTGTTTCCACTCTGGATGGAACCACATCTGAGAGCTCCAAGGGTAGTTCTCTCAACTTTAAAGGAAGAGTGTTGGATTAGTCAGAATATTTGAGTCCTAGGATGCTAGGCTGCAAGGATATGAAAGGTAATCTAACCATCCATCCCCGTTATCACAGAGAAGGAAATGATGGTCTGGAGGAATGAGAAGGATGTTATCAGAGCCATACCACTTAGTACAATGCTGAGACTCAAACCCAGTTCTTCTGACTTTAGGACAAGTGACAATAGAGGTTCTTTTTATCTACAGAAAACAGCAGCAGATTGTGTTATGAGGACTCATTTGTGTCTCTGCATAGGTACACCGGGGTTGGGATGAATAAACATGCGCTGGTACTAACTTGCCAGGCAGGGCATTCAGTTCAAGTCATTAGCCCACTAAGATTCACAGAGGTAAATATCACTATCCCCATCGTGTAGATGAGGAAACAGGTTCGGAGAGCTTCCCAGGGCCTCACAGCCAGTGAGATGTGGGTGTGTGGGGTTCCTGGATTGGTGAAAGGTATCACGAAGAACTGATCCTCAGAATTGAATGGAGCAAGGTGATCGATGATGCTCTAAGGACCACCGCACGCTTGTCATGGGCAGCTCCTTCACAGTGGTCACAACCTGTGCTGTGAGTTCTGCTCCTTTGGTTGCACAAGACTGGCCAGTGGATTGGTGCCCAAGCCAGAGGTCTGGCTCCTTAGAGGTGGCTTGGCCAAAGGCTCTGTCCCATAGTCTTCTGTGTAGGATGGTGACCCAATTGGATCCTTTCTCTTGGAAAGTGTGAGCATAAGAAGTGAAAAGTGAGTAGCTGTGAGCTGGGCCCTAAGCAATGGTGTGCCATGCTGTGGGTTGCCTGGAGGCCTGACCTGCAGAGGACTATGCCCCAGAGGAGCCTCTCAGCACAGTTGCTGGGTTTCTACCAGGGATTCTTCAACTTCTTCATACGTTTTCAGGGAACCCACGACTCCCCACATGCTTCAGCTTCTAAGGAGCACGCTTTGCCTTTGTGTCCCAATCATTCTGGCTAGTGTCCCCCATTCCCTGTGTCTGCAGGGAATCCCAGGGTTTCTGAGAAGCATCAAGGAATGCTTGCACATTCCAGACAGGTGAGCTCTTAAGACCTCAGCCAACTGCCTTACGCTTCTCAACTCTTGCTGTGAGAAAGCAAGAGAGAGGTGAGGAATTGAAGACATATACAGGGAGTGATCATGATGATTAGCCATGGAATTAAAATTAATAAGGTAAGATCAGTGGTGGGAGGATCTGATGGGGTCCAGGATTATTGGAACTGAGTTTCTAGAGCAGTGGTTCTCAACCTTCTGGCCCTTTAAATACAGTTCCTCATGTTGTGACCCAACCATAAAATTATTTTCGTTGCTACTTCATAACTGTAATGTTGCTACTGTTATGAATCATCATGTAAATATCTGATATGCAGGATGGTCTTAGGCGACCCCTGTGAAATTATATGGCCAAAGGGGTATGGACCCACAGGTTGAGAACTGCTGTTCTAGAGAGAGTAAATGGGAAAGATAGGAGTTAGAATTAAAGAGTGGAATGCAAGAAATTGAGATTACGATGGGATTCAAATTGTCAATAATAACAGAGTCCAGTGTAGGAGCATGGGAGTAGATGGCTAGGGTAGGGTAGATAACAAAATCACTGGAAAGAGGAAATCAAGGAACCCTGTTTACTGCATACTAAAACCTCCAAGAGTTGAGGGATAGGAATGATGACTGGAGAGAGTGACAGTAAGCAAGAGCTGAAGTCACAGAGAAAGGACAGAGCATGGTCCATTTGGATTGGTAGATATAAATACATGTCCCCAGGACAATCATCTCTTTTCTGAATTCTGATTTTAAGAAATATTGTTAGAAAAGGCATAAAGTTGCTATGAGTTTAACTCTTGGGTGATATAAGGTACAATCTCTCTTTTTTTAAAAAAATATATATTTCTTCATTGATTTCAGAGAGGAAGGGAGAGGGAGAGATAGAAACATCAATGATGAGAGAGAATCAATGATCAGCTGTATCCTGCACGCCCCCCACTGGGGATCGAGCCTGAAACCCTAGCATGTGCCCTTGGCTGGAATTGAACCTGGGACCCTTCAGTCCACAGGCCAATTCTCTATCCACTGAGCCAAACCAGCTAGGGCAAGGTACAATCTCTTTAATTGTTCATACTGATACTCCCACCTCACCCCTCCAGCAGGTGCTAAGTGAACATTGTCACCGTCCCTGCCCCTGCTCTACCTGAATTTAACCTATCCCATGGCAGACCAAAATACCCCATTTCTAACATGGAGCTTCAATCTTACAATAAATGTGTTAGACCAGAACCTTGAGTAAGACAGCTTCCCCTGATGCCAAGGTTTTCTTTAGTTTCTTTTATGGTGCCCAGGGTGTTTATACCCAGGACTTAGTAAGATGCAGGATGGGGGACAGGGACACCTTTCTTTTGCAAAGTGGGAGAAGGGTAATTGTGAAATGAGATGGCGGGCAGGTCCAGGTGGCAGTGAGCACCATGGAATTGAGGATCAGAAAATGGATCCCTTTAAGCATTCCAAGCTCACATATCCCTTGGGAAGCCTTGCTGTACTCCAGTTAGAATACCACTGCTCTGTTTCACACTGGTCTTTTGGGTCTCAGTGTTCATATCTATAAATTTAAGCGGTGTGACTCAATGGCCCCAAATTACATTCCAGTTTTAAATATTTAATTCCAACAATTGGGTCAGGCTACTGGATGGCCTGGGCACTTGCTGGTGCCACTCTTGTCTCCTAGAGAAGCATTAAATAGGCTGGACAATCCCCCCACCCCTAAGTGAGCTGGAACCCCACGCTTCCCCTACCCTCCAGCACAGTGGTTCTCAGCCTAGGCTGCACATTAGAATCACCTGGGAATCTTTTTAAAAATCCTGATTTCTGTGCCTCATCCTCCGGAAATTCTGTTTCTTTGTTATGGGGTGGGGCCACAACATTAGTAACAAAGAAACAATTTCTGGAGGATGAGGCCCAGAAATCAGGATTTTAAAAAAGATTCCCAGGTGATTCTAATGTGCAGCCAAGGTTGAGAACCAATGCTCTAGCAGGTTCTCTCTCTCTCTCTCCCTCTCCCTCTCTCTCTCTCTCTCTCTCTCTCTCTCTCTCTCTCTCTCTCTCTCCACATTACCAAATGCCAATGACTCTGCTATCCTTCCTAGCTGAATGATCTAGATCAATATACTCAACCTCTAGGCGGTAACAGTGTGCACTCAATAGCAATCCTGCTACACGGACTAACTACAATATAGCATTAAAAAATCCCACACCTGAACTCTTCATTGGAGGATAGGAACTATGTATTTTATTTCTGTCATGTGTGAGTCTTTGTTATGAAGCAGTATATTGCTTTTGTATACATGCTAATATGTGCATTAGCGTGTATATTCATTTTTGTATTTTTAAATGTTATGTTTTCTGTAATTTTGAAGCGTTGGCCATATGTAGATCTGATGAGCTTTTTAAATGGAAGAATTAATTCTTATTTAGTAAATGGAGTCGACGCATAAAAAGAAGGCAAAGTTGATAAAAAGGCCTGGTGTCACTGTGCATGTAGGGGTGTCTTCTCCACCACACCCTGCCTCTGACTTCTGCGTGGGCAGTGGGGAGGGGAGGGACAAAGTCCTTGGGGTGGTGCAGGGTGGGAGTGTCATGGTGGAGATACAGCATTCGGTGGGCTCAGGGTTTGGGCCAGGAAAGAGGCAGGAGCCAAGCTTTGAGGACAGGAGTGGCTTAGCTGAACTCAGCACTTGCTGGGGGAAGTGGGTGGTGTGAGTTTTACTTTCAGTTTCACTCAAAGTCATTTCAGGATGAAATGCACTTAACAGTCAGATCTCTTAGCCAGATTTCTCAGCAAACCTGTCCTCCCCTCCCCCTCCCACTGGCCAGGGTGTTTAACTTGAGCTTGAGGGTGGGCTGGGGCAGGTGAGAAGCATGAGTAAGGCTTCCTGTAGGGCAGTGCCAGGCATGGAGAAGGCAGTGCCCCTGCATATCAGCAAATTCTCATGGCTGGGCCCTTGGTACTGGGGACAGGTCATTCCACCTCTCTACTCCACAAATGGGGGTCTAGAAATGATCTCTAGACAACCACTTAGCACCTCATGTGTATCAGGCTGGCACTGTGTCTTCAAAGACGAATAGACACACCCTTGCACCAGGGAGCTCACAGGGTAGAGGAGAAGAAGGAAAGGAAAAGGTACAGACAGGATGATGAGAGCTGCCATCCCTGGAGGCCCACGCTGTGCCATGTTCTTTCCTCATGTTATTTTCATAGTTCTTACTATGACTCAAAGGTGATGCTTTTTCAGAGTCGAGCCATGGACCACTCATCAGAATGCAGATTACTGGGCCACGCCCCCACCTCTAGATCAGAGTTTACAAGAGCTCAGTTGGGCATCTTCATTTCTGACAAACATCATGAGTAATTCTCATGTACTTCAAAAACTGAGATCCCCCACCCTAAGGGTGTACATATTTTGCCTTAGTAGGTTTTACCAGTAAGAAACCAAAGCTCAAAACAGTTAAATTGCTCAGGGCCAGCCAAGGTACAGATTGTAGAGATTTGATTTGTCAACCAATGGTCATTGAGACCAATTCAAAGCCAAGAGGAACCCCCAATTCGGGTGCGGTGAAGAAGGAAACTATTCAGGGCAAACAGCTCAATCATGAAGCAGCAAGGCTTTGGAACAGCACAGCTGTGAGGCGGCCCTCAGGCAAGGCCCCTGTCCTGCTGGACAGCTATCCTCAGCTTCGCTCTGCTCCTGTCTGTTCCATTCAGGTTGGGACATCTTCATGTTTCACCTTCAGCTGGGAAAGCAGTCTTCCATCTCTGGTGAAAAGAGAAACTGCGCATCTGAACTGGAAGGAAAGTTGACTTATATAGAGAGAAGTCCCCCTCCAATCCTTGATTGGTCTTTTCTCATGCAAATGAGGACTCCAAATCCTCACAGTTTAATTGGTTCAGAAAGCACTATTCTGGTTGGCCAGAATTGAGCCTTTCTGATCGGTGAAGAGGCTAATGAGGATATAGTTGCATGACTTCAACTGGACTGGGAAAGTCTCAGTCCTATTGGTTGAAATACAATTTCAGGAACTCCTTTCAAAGGATTGGTCCAGCTGGCAGGAACGCAGTGCAGGCAGGCAGTTCAGTGTGGAGGTAGGCAGCTTCGTGCAGGCTTCTCCATGAAGCCCAGCTTGCGTGAGCAGTCCCTGTTTAGAAACAACTGCTAGGCGATTTTAAACTTGAGCCCCGTTAACCCCCGGAGGCCTCTTTGGTAGATATCTTCTTTCTCAGAGTTGGCAGATTCAAACCCAACTCAGAGTTAGGTTCTGGTTTATGCTTGTTGTCCTGCATCATTAACAGCAGCCCCGTTCACTCTCAAAAG
This sequence comes from Myotis daubentonii, assembly GCF_963259705.1. Taxonomy (NCBI): domain Eukaryota; kingdom Metazoa; phylum Chordata; class Mammalia; order Chiroptera; family Vespertilionidae; genus Myotis; species Myotis daubentonii. The sequence goes on from NC_081841.1 coordinate 93,435,127, forward strand.
CATCCTGGATTTGGATAATAAATTATATGGCTACCCTATTGGGAGCCCCTCACCATGACTCTGCATCATGCTACTGCCTTTTCAAAAAGGTCAGTTAATGTGGTTATGGGAACACACAGAATATGGAGGAGGGATCACCTGGCTGGGAGGGAGAGCGAAGGTAGGGTGGGAGCAGGTCAGGGGAGAATCCCAGCTGTGATACCCAAATCCCCTCTCTGCCTTTTGAACAGCAATGTAGACAATGGATATTCTAAAGAAGAAAATTGATAAACAGGTGATTTCCATCTCCACTGAAAGCTGCAGCCACAGCAGCAATCGTAATCACATCTAACCCAGAATGCTGTGGGCCCAGCACTGTCCTAACCGCTTTGCATATATCACAGAGGACAACGGAGGCTGGAGAGCGACAGAGAGGTTAGGCTGGGCAGCAAGAATGGTCATGCCTGGGAAACTGGAACGGCAATGCACTGGTGACCGAGGGACTGGGAGTCTAGACACCAGCTTAGTCACAAAACAATTTCGCATGCAGCCTTTGTCAATCGTGACCTTTCTGGAAGACGTGGAAAAAGTCAATACCAAAATCCTGAGCCTAATAGTTGATTAAAAGGAGCTCATTTTCCCTTCTCCAGGGATTGTTCAGAACAGAGCTGCCTGCACATCTTGACTAGTTTAGATGCAGCCCTACCCGGAAGCAGGAGGATGGAGGAGATGACCTCTGAGGTCCCTTGGAGCCTAAAGGGTCTGTGATCATTACAACCACATGTCAGGACCCGGAGACATTCTTGTTTCCTGCTCCTCCGCTAGGGACCCAGGGCTGCAGGGCCCCTTTGCCTGTGTGTTTAGCAGGTCATGCCCTCTTCCCTGGGCCGCCAGCCTCCTCTCTAGCCTTCACCACCCCCCAATAGCAGGCCCCTCAGCTCTTACATTTCTTGGATCTCCCTTCACTCTACCCATAGAAGGAGCCTGGGTGTGGGTGAGGACATGGGTCCTGCCTCTTTCTCTCAACTTCATCTCCAGCACGCATCTGGATTTTCCCAGCCCAGCTTGGATCTTTCCTGGAACCACATTCTGATTGGCATTGAGCAGGGTGCCTTCTCTCAAACATACTCGTGCAAACTTGCATCCTCTCTGGGCAGCAGAACCAGCGGCCATGGTGGCTGAGGCTGTGGACAGACGTGTCCAAACTGGCCAGATGTACTGCCCAAGACAAATGCAGATACACCTCTGAGTGTGCTTTTAAACCCAGAAGAGCAGTGAAGGGCATCCCCTGGAGACCCTAGGCCAGTGATGGCGAACCTATGACACGCGTGTCAGAGGTGACACGCGAACTCATTTTTTTGGTTGATTTTTCTTTGTTAAATGGCATTTAAGTATATAAAATAAATATCAAAAATATAAATCTTTGTTTTACTATGGTTGCAAATATCAAAAATTTCCTATATGTGACACGGCACCAGAGTTAAGTTAGGGTGTTTCAAAATGCTGACACGCCGAGCTCAAAAGGTTCACCATCACTGCCCTAGGCCAACATGTGCCTTTCTTGTTTAGATCATCCCGAATCAGGCAACCATAGGGAAGGGATTGGCCCAGACGAACAGGTCTTTTGGAGCTAGCTGCTTGGCTGGAGCAAAGCTGACAGCTCGATAGATGGAAAGAAAGCCTATGTGGGGGTGAGGGGGAGAGAGAGAAGTGGGGAGAGGCAAGGAAGGGAGTGAGAAAAGAGAGGAAAGGAGTGTAGAGAGGAAGAGGATACAACTGAGGAGAGAAAAGAGAGTGGGAGGAGAGAGGAGAAGATAGGGGATAGGAGAAAGGGGTGTGTATTGTTGCTTCATCTGCTTGCAGAAACAGAGATTTTAGGGTGAAGGCTTGATCTGGGACCTAGGAGACTGAAGGGTTGGGGCAAAGGTAGGGTGGGGAGGAAGGAGCAGGGAACGATGCTTAGGCATATTTGATGCTCATAGGAAAATCCCAACGTCTTACAAACTCGGCTCTTGGGGCCTCTAGACCAGCGGTCGCCAACCTTTCAGGCCTCACAGACCACCCAGCAGTGGTCCGTGGACCACCAGTTGACGACCGCTGTTCTAGACTCAGTCTCTATGGGGGCTGAGGGGTTGGGAAAAGAGCAAAAAGTGTTAGAATAACTCACAAGTGCAGTGCCTTCAATTCAGCTCACACTTTTTAGGCTCTGCATTTTCTAGGTCAAGCTCCCTGCTAAAGCACCTGGCATAAGAGGAGTGAATGGGGTGCAATCTCTGGCAACACTCTGGGGGAGATCTGCAGTGTGTGCAGTAAGCAGGTAGAGGTGCATGTGTGTGGTGGGCTGGGTACTTCTTTCCAGAAGGAGAGGAAAATATACCTTCATTTTTATGGGTGAGTTAGGGGATCTGAGAGCTGGGAAGACCCTTGGAAAGTCAGCCCCTAAAGCCACTGAGACAAAGGGTTCCTTTTATGCTGGCAGGTCCTTAGAAGAGCACCATCTCGCTGGCGTGTCCAGGGTCCTGGGACAGAACAGGAGAGCAGATGCTGGCTCAGCAGGCAGAGAGGGCACCCAAATAACATTGAGTTAAACAGAGGTGTTCCCCCATTCTTTGGATGGTTTTTGACTTATTTGGGGTGTTTTGTTTGTTTAATTTTGGCAGTGGGCTATCTGCAGCTTTAATATGTGTAAATTTTTGAGACTTGGACACCATAGACATTCTGAGGCGCCGTGTATCCTGTGACTCATGGTGAGGTCTCTCCCACCGTGGCAAGAACTCTCCTGTACTGAAGTGGGAAAGAAAGGCTGTGGATGGGACACTGATGTGTAGGGCCCTCCTGGGAGGTCTGGGCCTCTAGTCTGCCATTCCACCTGTCCCCAAAAGCTCTTTGAAAACCCTTCAACTGGATTAAAGATTTGATTAACTCGCCTTTGTCCTCAGTGATTTGACCTTGGGTGAACTGCTCTAAGTCTTTATGGCCCTTCCATTTTCCCCTCATTGAATTCGAATAATAGGCCTCAAATCATTCCAGGGGCTATCTGTCCCCAAATCACTTGTGTTGTATTATTAGCATCTACTTCCCTGGATTCTTCTGCATTATTTCATCCACAGGTTCTGACTCCCCAGATAGGCCCTTCTTCCGATGGAAGTTCTGGGTGCCCCGAACAGTGCAACGAGGTGGCACATAGTATGAGACCTCAAGTCAGGGAACTGGATTCGATTCCCCACTCTGCCACTTGCTCCCAGAAGCTCATTTTCTTCTTCTATTAAAAAAAAAAGAAGGGGGGGGGGCTAACTAAACTGAGGGAAAGTGATTTATAAACTAAGTTTCCATAGACTCCTAGTTCCCTTTCTTAATTATTTATCCAACTCGTGCCGTGTTTGAGGCACTGTGCAAGATGATGAGAATTGGCAATGGTTCTTTGGTTCATCCATCTCATCTCATCTCATTCTGGCTGCTTGTTGATAAGTATGAGATTGTGGAAATTCAGGCTTCTAAAGCTTAGGGAAACCTCAGCATTCTGAAATGCAGAAATTATGGTGATATTTCAAGAGCTCTGGTCCCCAAACCACCCCTTCTTCTTAGGGACAGTCACAATTCATAATAAACAGCAAGCACACAGGACACATTTCTTTTTATTCTAAAAGGAGAACTTAGAAAGCATTTTTGCACTCAGGTAAACTGGAGGTTGGAGCTGTTGGGGGAAGGGGAGGGGGAAGGAGGAGGGGCAGGCGCGGGGTGAATGGAGGTGGGAGAAGCTGGCGGCAGAGCAGACACCCCCCCAACACAGACGTCTTCGGAAACAAGGGGAGGCTGTGAAGCTGTGAGCCCCTCACGGCTCCATCCTGGCCCCCTTAAGGACCACCCTGGGAAGTCCTCTAGAAAACCCATCCATCATGGACAACAGTCTGCTTTCTTTCCTCTCTGGTTCAATATCCATAGCACAAAAATGTGCTTCACTAATGGAAACCTTGTGCTGGTTTCTCCGAGGACTGAGGCATGAGAGGCAGAAGAGGAAGCGGGTGTGTGGGAAAGAACACACAGAAAGAGGCCCGCGCTCCCAGGTCTGCGAACACGCGCACGCGCACACTCACATATGCGTGCACACGCAGGGAGGGACAGGGAAAGTCTTGCTCGCCTTGGACACTGACAGTGATAGCAAGGAGACAAAGCTGGTGAAGGACTTGCTTTCCAGTTCCTCAAATCACCACCCTTGTCTGTGTTTCTCAGTGATTCAGCGGCTGCTCAGTATGTCTGCCTGGGGTTTTCACTGGCTCTTTCATACTCTGTTGGAGGAAGAAGAAAAAAAAGATTAATTTTCAGTTCCCCTCAATTGCCCTGGGTTTGTGCAATCAACTGTCATTGTGAGACTGTCACTGTGCGACTGCCTCTGTCCTCACGGAGGCCTGCACATGGTTCAGGGTCTGCACGTCACCCAGAGCAAATAGCAGCTCCTTTTTCCTATGGTGAACGACTGCCCGCCCATCGAAAGTTCTACCCCTCTAGCCTCTAGTTCAACCCATGGGCTGTCTGAAGAAAGAGACAGTCAATAACTACTTAGATGCATATGAATAAAAACCAAGTGTGGGTATGAGTTTACTCTGATCGAGTTTTAGGAGACTTGAGTCCTAGTCGTGGATATGTAGTAACTGGCTGTGTGACCTTAGTCAGGTGGCTGAACCTCTCTGATCCTTACAGCAATCTACTGAAAACTGAACAGGGTAGACAGTCTGTGAGGCTCTCCGTTTCTGCCCTAAGATGGGAATCTTGTCCAGTGGTGGTTATCTGCTTGAATGAAGAGTTGCAGAGGCATGGATAATAGAAAACAGCGGTGAACTGACTTGAATTTTTTTCTATTTTACTTTCCAGTTTGCCTCTGGAATGCAACTAGAGCACACTCTCCGACACACACTTCCTCTCTGTCCCTGCCCCCTCTCTGTGCTCCTCTGTTTAGCCCTCCTGGCCAGGATGGGGATAGAAGAATGTAAGGCAGGCTGGGGTGGGGGTTGGGGGAGGATGTAGGAGAGGAAGGTTTCTGGTTGGGGGAGGGAGGTGATGGGGGAGGAGTGCTCCAGGCACCCGTGAATTGATCAGCTATAGGTCATTCAAACCCTTCCCCTGTCCTAAAAGGTAGAAGATTGTGAATAGAACATTCCTCACATGAAATACCGTATATACTTACTTGCCTTGGAGAAGCAACAGTGGTGTGCGTTTAAATGACGAATCTCAAGGAAAATAATCAGAGAAGCCCTTGTTCTCCTTCTTGTCAGCTATGTACTTTAGCCTTACTTTCCAGCCAAGATGGGGCCCCTGCAAAACTGGGGTTGCTAGGGCAATAATCATGGGAGTGGAGACTGGAAAGGGAGCTAGGACCTTAAGAGGGAAATAAGTGTGCTTTGCTGCCATTTTTACTCCCCCATAGCTTGGCAAATAAGACACATTTCTTTTGCAGCAGAATCTTCTATGTGAGCATATACGGTAACCGAGGCATTCCAGAGTCCAGCTGCTAGCCAATCAGGAGTTGGGACCTTTCTGCATTTTTTCTTTAAGAAAGGGTTTTGGGTCCTCTAAGGAGCAGCAAATCAACTGCAGTCTACAGAGTTGTCATCCCCTCCCCCAGCCTCCCACCCGCTGTCCTATTGGTGGTGGTGGTGGGGGGGGGTATGTGTTGTTAAATCCATCTTGGCCCCCATCCTGGGGAGAACCCCATGGAAACACATAGTCCCAGGTATTGGGAATGTAGGTGCTGGGGGTGGAGACACACGCTGGCTCAAGTAGAGGTGGCTGACCAGCTGGAGCCATTGTTGGGGTGAGGGCAGTTGGAGGGGGAAGGAAGAGAATTCTGCAAATATGTGCAGCTATAGATGCTTGTGTGTGTATATGTGCAGTTCACCCCCTGATGGCCTCCCTGTGGGACTGAGCAACTGGCAAGGGTGGTGGGAAGTCCGAGTAGCTTGAGTCAGGAAGCGGAAGGCCGCAGAGGCTTCCCCAGGAGGAGTCAAGGAGCAGCTGCAAGCTGGGGAGGGCCCGATGACAGCAGGGCTGCCAGGGGCCGGGCGCACAAGGAGAGGCCGGCTGGGTGCCACAGTCTACCTGGGCTGTGGAGGTCGAGCTCAGGGCTGGCCAGCCTCCAATTTCCCTCTGGGTCTTCAAATCGGTTCCTCCTCTCCTCTTCCTCCTTCCGATGTAGGCTGCCTAGGCCCTGAGGTTGTGACCTCTGCTCAACTTCAGGCATGGTTCTCTTTTCTCCCTCAGGCTTCTAATGCCAGTTTCCCACCAGTTCCAGGGGCCCTCTCACTTCTTCACGTAGTTCTCCTTTTCTTCAGGCCTGGGTAGGCACTGGGACAATTGACAGGCAGCCTGGAAACAGGGCATCCGCCCTCTGGGTACATTTCTTGCATTTGAAGTACTCGGTTCCTTAAGTCTTCCCTAACACTTCCACTCTTATCCAGGAAACTGAGATGAAGAGAGGTCAGATAAGCAGCTCCCAACTCAGGCACCGGGCAGCCTTTCACCGAGCACCCGCTGTGCACTGGGATCTGGAAGGACACTCTCACCTGAGCTATGGCCTGGACTCGGCACTGAACATGGTGTGCCCCCTTCCCCGCCCCCCTCAGCCACAAGCAGCAGCAGCCTCAGTGACTGCACTACCTTGGAACTTCTTAGAAATGCAAGTTCTCAGGTGCCACCCAGATCTGCTAAGTCAGCCCAGCCCAGAGATCTGTGCCCCTGACGTCCCCCCACCCCCCAGCCCCGACCGTGATGCCGATGCTCCCTGCATTTGAGAGGCACTGCCTGGACGCCGGTCCCACTGGATCTTCCCTCCTGAGGATAGGTCCGGGCCACAGAAGCACTTGAGGTCAATTTTTCAGCTCCAAGGTTCCTCTTTCAATGATTTTACCGCGGAAGGAAGTTGAGTATCCACAGCAGGCCTGGGTGTAACGCCCATTTTTAGATGCAGTGGCCTCAGCCCTTTTGACCTTTTGCCTGGCCTTTTGAGAGTGAGAATGGTCAGCTACAGCTCATTTTACTTCCCGTTCCTTCTTTCCCCTAATGGCTTTAAGCTTTTCCTTTGGCAAATGTTTTCACAGGTTGTTCGGAAGTGGAGATTTTAAGGACTTCAAGTCTAGGAAGTAATGTCACACAGAAAAGAGTTTCTATAAGACAGAATAACAGGAAATGCAGCAGGAGAAATTTAGGTTAGATAATCAGTTCAGTACTGTGGAGGTATTGATCTGGCTCTTTTTGGGGGATGATCTCAATTTTAAACACAATACTCTAAAATTTACACAGGTCCAGTTGTACCAGTGAGATGACATTTAGATTTTTTTAAAATTTGGTTTTTAGCAAAGTTATCACTGTATGGATAGAAGACAAATTCATGCATCACGGAGGGAATATATCTTTACGAACTAGGGAAGATGCACCAGGGAGATCTTGTCTGGTCCAGCACCTGGTGTGATGTGGAAGCACAGACAATGTGCTGATGGGCCTCTTTGGACAAAGAGTCTAAGTCTGGAGCTGGAGGCTTCGGTGACTTGATGTTTTTGTTCTGATTCTTCTCAATAATAGTTATATGTACGTAAGTTCCTAAATTTTTCTGTGATTCAGTTTATTATTTTTAACATAGAGGTAAAAGACCTTTCTTAGGACTTCATTTTGTTTTCTATGGATTTTTAAAAAATCTTTTTGTTTTGAAATTGCTAGGAGATCATTTCCCCTTGGTCTCATGTTTCTGCACACTTTCTGAAGAGAGGCAAGGTAGCCTTTTGTTCTGGACTATCTCTTTAAGAATATGTGTATAGAAACATCCTTGAATAATAGAGAGAATGTCTATCTTTGAAGAAGAGGGTTTGTTTGTTTGGCCACACAATGAAGACAATGTCTCTGTTCAGGGCAAAGTTTGGGTAGGTTTACTTACAACCTCTTAGAAGAGATTGGGGTTTCTTAAGCCACGTGATACAAACTCACCGACTGTGTAGCATTTTTCTGGCCCACACGTGTCAGCTTCGTAGGCCTTGGGGGGACATGTGGCGCCAGTGTGACCGTGAAGCTTACGCTGCTTGGTGTGCTATGAGTAATAAAGTCCTTTGTCTCTGACCCAGGAGAATCATCTCTTCTGCCAGCATCAATGAAACTGGAGTAGGTTAAGATGTTAACTTACAAGCAGGGTAAAATCTTAGATCCTTCATCATTCTTGATAAATAATTTCAGACTTGCAAAAATAATATAAGGAATTCCCATTTGACCTTCACTCAGGTTCCCTATGTGTTAACCACAGATCAGTGATCAACACCATCTACAATTACACTATTAACTAATACTATTAATTAATTTATAGATTTTATTGAAATGTTATCAGTTGTGCTGCTAATGCCTCCTTTCTGGATCCAGCTCCAATCCTGATAACACAATGCATTTTGTCTCTTCTAGTATCATTTTTTAAAAAATATATTTTTATTGATTTCAGAAAGAGAGAGGGGGAGACAGATAGAAACATTGATGAGAGAGAAATATGAATTGGCCACCTCCTTCATGCTCCCTTCCCAAGGATCAAGCCCACAACCTGGGCATGTGTCCTGACCAGTTCAATTCACAAGAAAGATATAACAATTTTAAACTTGGATGTAACCAATAACGTAGCTCCAAAATATATAAAGCAAAAGAACCACAAAAAGACATCAACAAATTTATATCATAGTGGGGAGCTTTAATATTTTCTCTCACTGTTTGATAGTTTAAGCAATAGAAAAACAAAAAGAATATGAAGATTTGTGCAATGCAATTAACAAGTTTGATCTAATAGCTATGTATCTAATTCTATAACTAAGAAATAGAAAAGAGATTTTTTTTCAAGCATACTTAGAACATTTAAGAAAACTGTCTAGCCCTGGCCCGTGTGGCACAGTTGGTTGGGCATTGTCCTGTGCACCAAAGGGTTGCTGGTTCCATTCCTGGTTGGTGCACGTACCCGGGTTGTGGGCTCTATTCCTGCTAGGGGAAATGCAGGAGGCAGCTAATCGATGGTCCACTCTCATATCGATGTTTCTCTCTCCCTCTCCTATCCTCTCTCTCTAAAAATCAAAACAATATTTTAGAAAAAGAAAATTGTTTACATGCTATGCCATAAACCAAGTCTCAAAAAAAATTCAGTATCTTATAGGTTACATACTATGACTACAAGAAATTAAGAAATTTAAAAACAAAAAGATAACTAAGAAATAATCCTATGTTTGGAGATTTAAAGACATACTTCTAAATAACTCCAGGATCAAAGAAGAAATCATAATGGAAATTAGAAAATACTCAATATTGATTGATAAGTCTAATATTGCATATTAAACTGTAGGGAATAACAAAACAGTAGTTAGAAGTGGTTGGGTGGAAATATAGAACTTATATGGCTAAATATTAGGAAAGAAGAAAGTCTGAATAGTAGCAAGATAAATGTCAGAACTAAGAAATTAGAATAAAATGATAATCTTTTTAAAAGTAGAAGGGATGTATCAATAAAGAGCAGAATTAATGAGACATGAATATGAGATAACATAGAGGATTAACAAAGCTGAAAGATGTTTCTTTAAAAAGGTTGGTGAAATTGAGGACTGCCAGCAAGATATTAGAAATAAGAAAGAGGATTTAACTATTTGTTATGGATTGAATTTTGTCTACCCCAAAAGATATGTTTAACCTCCATCACCTATGAATGCAACCTTATTAGAAAATAGGATCTTTGCAACTGTAATCACCTTACAATGGGTCATTCAAGGGGCCTCTCATCCACTATGACTGCTGTCCTTCTGGAAGGGAAGAGACCTAGAACTAGAACAGGGAGGACATCATGGAGAGATGAAGGCAGTGATTGTAGGGATATGTCTACACCCCAAGAAACAGCAAAGATTGCTAACCACCATCAGAAGTCAGGACAGAGGCTTGAGCCGATTCTCCCTCAGGCCTTCGGTAGGAACCAACTCTCTTGGCACCTTGAATTTGGATTTCTACCCTCCAGTGCTGAGAGACAATAAATTCCAGTTGTTTCAAGGCACCCAGGTTCTGATACTTTGTAATAGCAGCCCCTGGAAACTAATATTCTACTGATGCAGCAGGAATGAAAATATGGGAGAATATTATGTCATTTATTGCCAATAAATTTGAAGACTTAAATGAAAAGGACAAATTGCCAGCAAAATATTAATTGCGAAAATGGACTCAAGAGGAAATGGAAAGCCATTAAACTTGGGTGATGAGCAGTTAACAATCTTCCTACATAGAAAATATCAATCCCAGATGATTTTAGAGGTGAGTATGCCAAACATTAAAGGAAAAGATAATTTTAATATCATTTTAATTCTTCTATAGAGTAGAAGAAAAGGGAACATTTCTTAAGACATTCTATGAGGCCAATATAACCTTGATACCCAAATCAGACATAGCTGTCAGAGGAAAAAAAACAACACAGAACCATTTCACTAATGAACACAGATGCAAAAAACCCAGACACAACATTAACATATTGACACTAGCCACATAGAAAAAGATAATGAATTATGACCAAGTTGGATTCAGTCCATAAATGCAAAGCTGGTTCCGCATTAGAAAATTTCTAAATGTAGTTCACTACATAACACTTCATTAAAAAAAGAAAGACCATATGATCATCTCAATAGAGACAGAAATGCTTAATAACATTCAATATTTGTTTTATGATAAAAAGCCCTAGTCCTTGCCTAATTAAGAGTGAGAAGTGACTTCCTTAACCTGGTGACAGTTTTTAGTACACAATCGTGAAGTGTCAGCTTGGCTGTGTGCACACACCAGCACAGTTATAGTAACCCCTTTTCCCATTGTAAAATATTAAATTTTTTTCTTCAGAATCAGTAATTAGTAACAAGCTAAGGTATGTGCTCATTGTTTTTATTCAGTGTTGTTGGAAATTCTAGCCAGTACAGGCATACCTTGTTTAAGCGTGCTTCAATAGATTGAGCTTCACAGATACTGCCCTTTAAAAAAAAAAAAGTATTGGTTTTAGAGAGAGAGGAAGGAAGAGAGACATTGAGTTCTGTTCCACTTATTTTTGCCTTCATTGGCTGATCAGGGATCGAACCTGCAACCTTGGCGTATCTGGACGATACTCTAACCAACTGAGCGATACTGTGGTTTTTCAAAAATTGAAGGTCAAGGGAAAGCCTGTATCCAGCAAGTCTGTCAACACTATTTTTTCCAACAGCATATACTCACATTTTGTCTCTGTGTCACATTTTGGGGATTCTCGCAATATTTCAAGCTTTTTCATTATTATATTTGTTATGGTGATCTGTGATGTCGCTACTGTAATTGCTTTGGGCCGCCACGCACCACTCCCAAATAAGTGAACTTAATAAATAAATGTGTGTGTTCCTATTGCCTCACCGACTGGCTGGCTGCTCCCGGTCTCTTTTCTTCTCTTTGGGCCTCCCTCCCTATTCCCTGAGACACAACACTATTGAAATTAGGCCAGTTAATAACCTGCACTGGCCTCTTAATGCTCACTTGAATGGAAGAGTCAATCGATGAGTCCAACTTCATAGCTGTTTTATTTTAAGAAATTGCCACAGCTACCCCAACTTTAGCAACCCCAACCCTGATCAGCCCATAGCCATCCACACTGAGGCAAGACCCTCCACCAACAAGAAAATTGCAACTGGTGGAAGCTCAGATGATGATTAGCATTTTTTAGTGATAAAGTATTTTCAATTTAGGTTTTGTTTTTATTAGACATAATGATATTTCACACTTAATAGACTAGAGTGTAGTGTAAACATGACTTTAAAACAAAATCCTAACTGGAGGGTATTTTTTTTTATTGATTTTTGGAGAGACAGGAAGGGAGAGCGTGAAACATTGATGTGAGGGAGAAATATTGATCAGTTGCCTCCCATATGCTCTCCAACCGGGGATCAAACCCAGAACCTGAGTATGTGCCCTGACTAAGAATTGAACTCGAAACCTTTTGGTGTACCAGGTGACACTCCAACCAACTGAGCCACCTGGCCAGGACTAAATATGACTGGGAAACCAAAAAATGCATGTGGTTCAGTTTATTGCGAAGTTCAGTTTATTGCGGTGTTCTGGAGCCAAACCTGCACCTCTCCAAGGCATGCCTGTACACCATACAAGAGAAAGAAATGAAAGTTATAAAGAACAGGAAGGAAAGAAATAAAACTATCAGTGTATTTGTAGTTTGTATGACTGTTTACATAGATGATGTAAGCTGTTCTTCAGACAAATAGCTTGATAAGGATAAATAGCAAGTTTTATAAAAGTTGTCAGATAAAATATCACTGTACAAAAGTTGATTTTATACACCATTAAAGCCTAGATCATTTAATTTTAAAAATATAACAAAAAATAAGATACCCAGGAATATATTTAATGGGTGTGTTAGACTTTTATGAGGAAAAAATATAAATTGTTATTAAACTTCCTGTGGAGTACATCAGTGAAATGAAGAGACCAGCCATGATTCCAGATAGGAAACCATACTAGTAATAGTGTAACAGTATTTAGATTCAATGAAATCACAATAAAATCCCAACAGGTGGGACTTTTTTTCTTTTTGGTGGGCTATGGCAACCTGATTCAAACATCTACTTGAAGCACAAAAGATCAAGAATAGCTGACAAACTTTTGAAGAAGTCAAAGTGAGGACCTTATCCTGTTATATATCAAGACCTATAGATTGGCTGGAGTTGCTCAGTGGCTGAGAGTCAACCCATGAACCAAGAAGTCACCGGTTTCATTCCCAGGTAGGGCACATGACTGAGTTGTGAGCTTGATTCCCAGTAGGGGGTGTGCAGGAGGCAGCCAATTGATATTTTTATCTCTATCTCTCTCCCTTTCTCTCTCTTAAAAAAACAATAAAAACATATTTTTAAAAAATACATAAAAATCAATGCTAAATAGACAGCTGTTACTGATGAAGGGACAAATAAATCAATGGAATGAAATAAAGTCTAGAAACCATGTCATACATTTTTAGAAACTTAATATATGATAGAACTGCCATTGAAAATCAGTGGGGAAAGTACAGGTAACCCACTAAATGGTATTGGGGGCATTGGTTCTCCAGATGAAATTGTACCTGCAGCTGATACCATAAATAATCATACATTTCAGATGAACTAAAAATTTAAATGTGAAATGCAAAATGTTAAATATTTTAAGAAAACATTATCAAGTGTCTCAATGGACTGGTAATTTTGGCTATGATAAAATCACTATTAAGAGAGAAAAAGGTACATACACGCTGTGAGAAAAGATATGCGTGCAACCGAAAGGATTAATATTGAGAAAATGTAAATGATTAATTGAATTATTTAAAAAAACACACAACTTAATAGAAAAAAATTAGTAGAAGATACAACTAGTCATTTTCTTAGAAAGGAAAGCTGAATATCCAAAGAGCATAAGAATGTCCAACTTCTCTAATACTCAGGGATGTACAAAATAAAACCATAATGAGTACAGTTTTAAGTTAACAAGTCTGACAATCCCATGTGTTGTAGGTAATGTGAAACACTGAATTCTCTGGTGCACTGCTCATGAGGGTGATAATTGGTCAAATCACTTTAGACCTTATTTAGTAAAAATGAGGATTGATATGCCCAGGGACTCAGGGATTCCATACATAGGTTCAAATCCTGGAGAAACTCTCACATGGGTACACTATTAAACATGTACAAAAATGTTTGTAGAAATATTCATTTGAGGTAGTTGAAACATATAAACAATCTATATGCTATATATGTCAATCAAGAGTAGAATGGTGCCCTGATTGGTGTGGCTCAGTGCATAGAGCTTCAGCCTGTGGACTGAAGGGTCCCGGGTTGGATTCCAGTCAAGGGCACATGCCCAGGTTGTGGGCTCGATCCCCAGTGGGCACGTGCAGGAGGCAGCCGATCCATGATTCTTTCTCATCATTGATGTTTCTCTCTCTCCCTCGCCCTTCCTCTCTGAAATCAATAAAAATACATTTTTAAAAAAGAGTAGAATGGTAAAAAGCTGTGGTGTAGACATATAAAGGAATACTATACAGTAGTGAAAATGAAGGGACTAGTGGTATATACATCAGCATCAATGGATCTAAAATTATTGTAGTAAAAATGGTGAACAAAAAATACAGACACTATGAATTCACTTATATAAACATGAAAAAATAAACACTATTCCAATTTCAAGGCTTACTATACAGTTCTAACAGTCAAAACATTGTGGTTTTGGCTTAGGATAGAAGAAAGACATAGATCAATGAAAGAGAATGGTGAGTCCAGAAATAGACCTACATGTTATGTGGTCAACTCATTTTTGACAAAAGTACCAAGGCAATTCAGTGAGAAAGCTGAGTGCCCTTGGGCAAGTTAATGAACTCTTGGGATCTCTATTTCCTTGCTTATAAAAATGGGCATACTATCATACCTACCTAACTGGCAGGGCACTGAGGTACTCTGATGTGTTTTGAAATAGAGAGGTATAGTCTGGAAGCCCAGACATAAAGAGCAGGGAAGGCGGGGCTTCCTGGGAAGACCAGTTAATGTGGTGTGAAGTGGGTCAGCATCTGGGCCTCCATCCCTGACCCAGCACTGGGTCTCAGCAGGGTCCCAGGTGGAAGGGTGACCCATCCTAACAGAGACAGCTGTGGACATCTGAATGGAACTGCTTGGGGGCTAATGTCCATTCTCTTTTTGAGGCTAGAGAATGAGTTACAGTCATGTGGCTACGTGGTGAGAATAGAATGAAAAACCAGAAGATACTAGTAGTTACAAACTGAAAATGTGTAATGTTGTCGTGTGATGATAATTTGATGTGTCCACCTCCACACGAAAGACACAGCTGCCTCAAGATGCAGTCTCTCAAAGCCAGGGCTCTCCATTTTCTCTGGGACGGCTTTTTCTATGCTTATGTGGCTGACCTAGCTCCTCTCTGGGACTGACCGTCTTTTCTGTAGATAGCCCTTTAAATAAGTTCTGAAGGAGGCTGGATGCCTAGGAAATCATCCTCTTCTGAAGGTAATTGCAAGTTCTGGTCCTATGCACTGTGGGGTTATTTCATGATTTTACTCTCTTGAGAGCAATTTTGTTCCCATCATGTGCAAATTTCTGGTGGCAAAATAGATGGGAAAAGGGTACAATTCAATGTTCAATGTACGTCCCATGTACCCATAGTATGTTCTTGATAAATGCTCTCTTTCCACATATGTGAGGGATTCATTCATTCCTCACATAGGTAATTTATTGAGGCTCGTGTGTGTGTGTGTGTGTGTGTGTGTGTGTGTGTGTGTGTGTGTCCAGCAGTGTGCAGGGTTCTAGCACAATGCGGGTTGTGGATGCTGCTGCTGGAGGACTTTCTGTTTGTGGAGAGGGGACCACCTTATCCCCAGCACAATATTGCTGAACATGGAGGCCTTTTCCCAGGAGTTTTCTTAAGAAGGGAGAGGGTCTTTAAGAATGCCATCACATTTTCATACTTTGCAACCAAATAATACTAGTAAACGGGACAATCACCCACACACCAGGACAGAATGGGAATAAATAGCTGCCAATCTGAGGGTGTTGGTTTGTACCACGCACTGTGTTAAGTTCTCCACACACATATTTCATTGACTTCTTATGACAACGCTGTGAAGTAGGTATTACTATGCCCATTTCATAGTTAACAGAACCAAGGCTCAGAGGGGCTAAAAAGCAAAAGAACAAAAACAAAAAACAAACCTTGCTTAGGCTCACACTGTTAGTAGCAGTGAATCTGGGGTTCAAACTCAGGTCTGCCCAGCCCCGAAGCCCTTCATCACTGCTCTGCATTCCACCCGGAAACAGTGGCACCAGCAGCCTCGGGAATGCTGTGGCCACAAACAGCCCCTAAGCCCACTCCCCCTCCTCTTTTCCAAATATGAACTCCGGACACTCGGTGTGAATGGTGACCTCTCGTGGCCTACGACATTAAGGCTATCCCTCACCAGTAACTCAGGGCCCTCCAACGCGGCCCCACCATCCCTCAGTAATTTCCTCTCTGCCTATAAACCACAGTTTCTGCTGCACATGGTCTGCCCCTCAGTGTCTCTCAGATTTACTGCCCCTCTAACTGGCACCAAACATTTGCTCCTATTGTTCTTTTGGCTCAAAGTGGTCACCAGCCACCATTCAAGGGCCTGCCAGAGTCCACACCTCAGCAAGCAGCCCCTGAGACTTGGTCTTTCTCTCAACAACCACCAAGTCACACCACTCACCCTTTCTTACCATTTGTTTATTTTTCAAAGCCACAGAAAAAGAACTGGGAGGCAGGAAGGTGAGAAGAATAGCCCGAGCTAACCAGGTGACCCTCCCCCCTCTCAGGCCTGAGAATCCTGACTCTGTGCCACTCCACTCATCATGCTTCCTGATGACCACATACCTAGCAGATGTTGGGGATGGAGGTTAAAGTACTTGGTTCTTCCTCAATATGTAGCACATGCTGACCACATGGTAGATATTGAGTCTGAGAATATGAATGAATGATTGAAATGAGCAAATAACTCCTGACAGACAGGGAAGAGACAGCTGAGTAATACCAGTTGTTATACAATGGTGGTTGGTGCCTGAGTACTGGTGGGTCTGGTGGGAGAAAAAACAGGATTCAGGGGTTATTCAGAGAGAGTTTGGTGAAGATGCTAAAAACAAACTTTGGAGTCTGATAGGGTTTGCATTTGAGCTCTGCCACTTCACACCTCGGTGACCTTCGCCAAATTACTTAACCTCTCTGTGCTTTCACTCTATTATCTGTAAGAAGGGGGTGAATACCTACCTTAAAGGAACACTAAGATGATTAGATAAGCTAATTTGTGTAAGTGCCAGGCTGAGTGAACATTCCATGAAAGATACTGTATTATGATTAGAGAGGGAGAGGGGAAGGAAGAGGGGGTTTGGAGGGAGATCACATTTAGGAAGTTTGGAAATGTGTCTGGTGCCATCCCACCCTGGCCCTGTGATAATCATATCTTCACTGTCTTGGCAGAGACATCCTGGAGCCCCAACTTCGGTCATGGATCACTTGAGTTTCTGCAAGTGGCAGCAACAGCTGTCTGCTGGATGGTGGCAGGGGTGGAGGCTGGGGCTCTTAATGGGAAGATAATATTCAATCCGGGGAGGAAAGGATAGCGGGTGGAGGAGCACTGCCACTAAACCGTTGGTTTATTTCAAGGTTGCAAGACCTCCAGCCATCTCTTCCTATGAGCCCCCCCTGACACAGGGCAGAGGAGCTGAACCCAGACCAGATGTTTCCTCTCTTTCACTATCCATGAATGGCTTGAGGACATGGGGCGGCGGGGAGGGGCGCGGGAGGGGAAGTAGTGAAGGCAGTGGGAGAGATGCCATAGTTGGGACCTGCATTCTTCTTCACCTGGGGTCTGCAGGCTTGGCATGTGTGTTCCCTGAGGTTCTTGGAAGCCTAATGCATATCACTTGTATGGCCAAACCCAGGGCCAGGGGGTGGGCAGCCGATTTTCTGGAGAAGCACCTTGGAGAGTGGTTAGAAGCGTCTGCCTAACTCAGTGAATAACTGGGGAGGAGAGGACAAGAATAGCTCTTAGGAGAAATGGCTTAAGAGGCACAGATAGCAGCTTGGGGAATTCCCACAGCTTCAAACTCCACCACCAGGATCTCTCCGGGCATCAGTCTTTCATCTGTAAAATGAGGAGAATACTAATAGCTGTCCAGATGACTGACTCTCGCACCGGGAGGACTTCATCAGTAATAATCGTCATGACGCTGCCTTACAAAATAAATGTGCAGGATCAGCGTGAGTGAGATTTCATGGGGCGCCGGCAGAACCGGGATGTCATTCACAGGTGGGGAAAGTACCTAAGTGCCCTTCCACCTGCTGTACCCACGGAGGGGGCCTCAGCTGTGGGGACAGGTGCACCTCCTCCCAGATTACCCGAAATCATTGTGGTGCCAGTAAGCACTTCTTGGCTAGAGTCTGAGAGCAACAACCGAAAGCTGCTTTGGGCTTAAAATCTCCTGCACCAATTAATCACTTCAGAGACTTTGGTCTAATCTTCCTTAAGATACATCTTCTTTCTCATGCAAGTGATCCAAAGCCCCAGTGAATCAGAGTGGGTCAAGCTGCACCGGGCACATATTTTTTTCCTTGATAATCATCCAGTTTCTATATCCCAAGGCGAAGGAGGTGCCTTCATGCCTCCTGAGACTCAGAAGCCCAGCAAAGTGGATGGTGTCTTCGCAGAGCTGCTGAAAATGGGGCAGATGCCTCCAGATGTAGTGATTCCCTATCTCCTAGGTGTTGAACAACACTGCCTTGTGCTAAGTGAGCCCTTTGTGTATATTATCTTAATCTCCGCAACAATCCTCTGAGGAGGGGACTATTATTATCATCCCTACTTTACAGATAAGAAGATTAAAGCTACGGGAGGTTAAGTGGCCCCAGGTTTCACAGCTAAATAGCCTACTAAAGGCTTGGGAATCATACCACCTGTGACAGGCATGGCCCAAGAGGTACCACATGCCCCCTAAGGGGAAGCCTAACTGAATAGCAGCGAGTTTCCCCCCAAAAGGAAAAGCCTTGACACCCTCCCCTCCACCCGTGACCGAGCTCTTCACCCATGAGGGTGACTCTGCCATCTCAGACCAGAGGGGCTGGGGAGAGAACAGCTGGGGGAGCAGGGAGTGCAGCATGACATGGGAACCAGAGGGAAGACGGGAAATCATACTTTTATCCATTCATAGTCAAAATACTGAATGCTTTGCGTGTGAGTGTGTGTGTGTGTGTGTGTGTGTGTGTGTGTGTGGAGAGAGAAAGAGAGAGAGAGAGAGAGAGAGAGAGAGAGAGAGAGAGAGAGAGGATAAGGGGTGGGGGGAAGGTTTTCAGGGAGGTAGAGTATTGCCTTTGTATGAATTTTTTTCTTTTTTCAGCAAACCACAGACTAGCTACACATTCTTTGGCTGTTTCCTGACTTTAGATTTTGTGGAGAGAGGGGAGAAAAAAGAAAGAAAAGAGTAGGGGTGGGGGAAGAAGTGAGACAGAAAGCAAAACACACACACACACACACACACACACACACACACACACACACACACTCCCTCCACACAGGGCTCCTGGCAATAAGGAAGTGAGACAGATCTTTTTCATGAATGGGCTTAACTCAGCCTTGCTGAACTTCCGCTCTCCATTCACCAGCATTCAAATTTCACCTTCTGACCATCCAAGGCAGCTGGCTGCTGGCCCAGGAACTAGCAGTTTGAGATCATCCCCCTGACCACAGGCAACTGTGTGCTTACAAGAATCTTCTTTTCTGAGCTGGTAAATCCACAATAATCAGAGTGTTTACAGGACCCCAGGTTTGAGGGGCAATAAACCTTGGATCCCCACCCCTGCCACCGGTTCCTCCCAGGGTTATTGCTTGGGGGGATGGGGGTGGGGGCTCAGAAATTATGCAGGCAGTGTGAGCAGAGGAAATCCGTCTCCCCCCCCCCCCCTCGCTCCCCCAGCTGCCCTCTGGGAGGCGTCAATGCTGCCTTAAGATTGCAAGGAGGCAGGCGGCACCACTTTGGAGAGGACACTGTGGAGCTCTTCCTGTGGGGGCTCTGGGCAGGGAGCTGCGCTTGGGGCCTGTGAGGGTTCCATTGTTTCATTCTGCAGGGAAGTCTGCGGAGGAATAGGGAGCAATGCAAGCTGCTGTCCCTTAAAAATTGGCCCGGAAGTTCCCGAGGGTCTGTCCAGGCAGTGGGAGGACAGGCCACAGGGTCCTCAGTTTCCTCTTGGGGTAGTGACACCTCTCAGCAGGGTGGCTGTGACACTAAGTGAGCAAGAGAGTGTGGGCGCTCTCAGGAAGCCCCTGCTGCCAGGACTTGGAGAATAAGAAATAGCTGCAGCTCTGAGCCTCCAGAAATGGTGGCTGCAACAGATTCTGGATCAGTGGCGGGAGGAAGAGACACACAGGGACGGCCTGGCCTTGCTGCCAAAGGAGAGCCCGTGGGGCGGGAGACATTGTGGGGAGCTGAGCTGTTTCTCTGTTTCTTCCCCCTCCGGCGGCCCCTTCTAGTGGAAATCAAGGAGAAGATGGAGGAAGGGACATCATTTTCCTCTCCATACTGGTTCCCCTGGTCCCCACACTTGGGTTTATAAAACCCCCCCAAACACCCAGGTCTTAACGTATTTGGGCCCAGAGTCAGGGGCACGGATGGATGAGATGACCTTCAGGGAGCCTCCCGGCTCTGGGCCTGGTCTTTCCCAAAGGCCAAACCCCGGACACAGTGCTGGGGCTGCATTCCACCCCTCGCAGCTGCTGCGCTGGGACCAGCTCCGGCACTGGGAACGGACTCGGAAATACCAGTGGGCTTTGTTGGGGCTGATTACTCACAGCAAAGGAATGACATCCATTTCACTGGACTTTCTAGGAACTTGCCTGCAGCTGGAGTCCTCGGTCCCCTCTCCAGCACATGAGGCTGCCGAGCAAAGGCCTGGTGCCGGAGAGGAAAAGGGCAGCATGGGGGACCCAGGCCAGGGGACCCAGGGGGGCTCAGTGTGATTCTCCTTTTATTAATTGGGCCCTGGGTCCTCCTCCCGTGATGACCGGAGGCAGCTGCCTCTACCAGTTTCTGTGGTCTTTTCTCCCTCCTCTGCTTGCCCACCTCTCACAGCCATGGAGGGCAGAATCCCAGATGATGGCCCAACCAGAGGAATGTGAATTAGGACAGGAGATGCGGCCATGACAGAGGAAATGCCACCGAGGCAAGGATAATCAAGGTGGCTCTACCTCAGTTAGTCTTCATGCCCCGCTGGAGGCTCCGATGGACTAGTCACTGCTTCATCAGGAGATTCCCATGGGCCGGTCTCACCAGCCTAACCTCCAGGAGGCTGGCATTCTATAGAAGATCGCATGGGCCATCTTGGGTCCGAGCTGTTGTGGCCAGGGTGGCAGAGTAACACCATACAAAGCATATAGACTAGTTTTGCTAACCCTGACTTAAAGATGAGGGACCAGAAGCTCAGAGAGGTTAAGCAACTTGTCTGAGGGCACACACGTAGAAGGCAGTGGGTTCTAGAATCTGGACTAGAACACAAGTCCTCTTTTCCCAAAGCCTGAGGGTTTCCTACTGGATAGGTGTGTGTTTTTGTGTTGAGAGTAATGAATTACATTTTAAATCATAGGAAAATTGTCATTTCTACTCTCAGTAGATATTCCTTTCAACTTGAAACTTCCATGATTCTGAGTAAATAAAAACATAAGTGTTAATGTTAAATGAAACCCTGAGAATTAAGCCTGATGCAGAATTGGTTGATTGATGATAACATTATTTATAATAGTATTGTTAGTGAATAACATACCACTCACTACTGTTTTGAAAAAGATGAAAACAAACAGAGCTGCTGCTAATAATGCTGCAAACACCTGTTTAGAACAAAACTGACCTAAGTGCCCTGGCCATGCAGTTAAGAGACTCTAGCTCCCACCAGTTAGCTATGTGGCCTGCGGCAAGACAGTGTCCCTCCGGGTTCTGCCAAATAAAGGGCTCATCCCTCCAATGAGGGGCTTGGTCTAACTAATCCCTATGGCCCCTTTCAGCTCCAACATCTACAAATCTAGGAATTTGGCTTTGTAGCCTCAAAAGGGGCTGAAGAAAGCAGTGGAGGTGAGGGCGACAGCAAAGCCATGCCAATAGACCTCCTTCAGCCCAACAGTGGGGTGGCCCTCATTGTACCTCGCTGTGGGGACAATGCCTAGAGGTTCTTGCTACAATACTTGAAGACTTCCCTTCTAGCTGCTTGAACTTTGGGGATGAAACACTTCCTCCATGGTAGGTTGCACACTCAGGTCATACCAGTGGCAAGTCCACCCCCTCTGGTCTCATCTGCTGGACTCTCTGGGCAGCAGAGTTTCTGTCTGCTCAGTAGCTGCTGATGGCTGCAGGGCCTAGGGTGGTCTCTGTTAACCCTCCAGCTGCTCACACAGCAGCTAGGAGGAGCTGCCTCTGGTTTCCTCTGGACGGCAGCTGTTGACAGTACCACTGGGCAATGGTTGACTTCCATGATAAGTATGTGTCAAAACCGGATTTGTGCTAACACGCAGGAAACTATTTCAGGCTGGCTTACAAGTTGTACAAATGTATTCTCTGGAATATACCAAATGGTCATTAAGTGCCCACAATAATGCCTCATACTAGCATACTAACATACTCTGTCAAGGTTAGCTCATTATTACTAACTAAAGGCCCGGTACATGAAATTCGTGCACCAGGGTGGGGGGGGGGGTCCCTCAGCCTGGCCTGAGCCCTCTCACAGTCCAGGAGGCCTCGGGGGATGTCCAATTGACAACTTAGGCTGGCTCCCCGCGGGCAGTCAGACATCCCCCCAAGGGGTCCTTAGCACTGCCATGGAGGCGGGAGAGGCTCCCGTCACCACCACTGTGCTCTCCAGCTGTGAGCCTGGCTTCTGGCTGAGCAGCGCTCCCTCTGTGGGAGCACACTGACCACCAGGGGGCAGCTCCTGCATTGAGCGTCTGCCCCCTGGTGGTCAGTGCACATCATAGCGACCGGTCCTTCTGCCATTTGGTTGATTTGCATATCAGACTTTTATTATATAGGATATCGGGTCTTATGGAATAAGGAGATTAAAATCATGACGTTATCCAAACTCTACTAACCTTTCCAAGACCAGCTCAGATTCATTTTCCTCCAGGAATTCTTCCTGGACTCCACAGTCTATATTCACCTCTGGCATTTAGTCATTCATTCATTCATTCATTTATTCATTCGTTCAGCAAATATTTTCCAGTGCTTGGGGTTCTAGGGCTTGAGGAAATCATGGCGGAAAAGAGTCCAGGTTGCTGCCCTTATGGACTCTGTAGTCTGGTGGGTGGAGACAGATTGCAGTTTACAAATTACACCTACTGTGTGCCAGACAGTTTTAGGTAATGGAGATACAGTGCTGAAAGACAAGCAGTTTCTTAGCTTAAAGAACTTTCCTTGTAGTGGAACAAATGGGTAATGTTGGAGGAAAATGAAATGGACATGTGCTCGTGGATGAGGGGACTGGAGAGGGTGCTGTTTTAACCAAGGAGGTCAGGTTTCCATCATTTCTAGAGCATACACATCCCACAGAAATCTTCTGCACTGTCCTTCTCACTCATTTTCCTATTTCCTTTTGGCAATGACCTCATCTTTTTAAACGTGGCTCAAAGGCTGGCTTAAATTCAGTAGCCACCTCCTGTATTTGAGGATTTATTAACTGACTTCAGCAGAGAATGGGGAAAACTGCTCTTAAATTTGATTGAAGATGCTTCTGCCGTGTCTCCGTTATAAAGGTCTTAAGAATCCGGGTTGTGGGAGCAGGGGCGGGTGAGGGCTGGGTGGTGGACAAGAGCGTTTTGGGGGGAGAGGAAGGGTTTGCAGAATGACACTCTGAAGAATGGCTAGAACGCAAAGGCTGATTTCCAGTGAAAAGCACTACATGACATTCTGGACAGCTGCAGGCAAGCTGGCTCCTTCCCAACCCTGCCATCTGATAATCAGTCCTTAGACACCACAGCCTCAGTGGCCTCAGTTCCGTATCAAGCTTTTAACTGCCAGAACACTTTTCTTTTGAGTTTGAGGTTTACAGCATCCTTGCAAGATAAAAGTGACAAATACGATTATCTTTGTTTGAGAGTGAGGAAACAGAGAAAGGTCAAAAGTCTGATCCAAGGCCACCCAGTGAGCGGGGGGAGCAACCAGGAAAGGGCGAGCTCTCCTACTTAGTCCTTTGTTCTTTCCACTGCGTGGCTCATCAGTACCACAATCTTCCAGGTCTACATGAAGTCTGCAGCCATCCTCAACTCTTCTGTGCATTTAGAATAATTATCTGACTTGGGAATTTCCTTCGAAGAATGAACGTTCCTTCCCTGACTCCCTCGCTGCCGCCGGGCATGCCTGGTCTTCAGCTCTCGCTTCCCACACCTCCCTCTTGGGTGGTGGGGAAGGAACCGATAGATAGCTCGGCAGTGTGGGAGGTGGACACAGGGGCTACAGCTCAGCACAGCTGCCCTTCATTATGGAACAGTGTGCAAGAACCCCCAAACACACCCTGCTCCACACTGTTTCTGAGCTGCTGCAGTTGGATTTGAAAACATCAGCAAGTGTGGACCAGACAGGACAGCCACTGGTGGGTCCGGGGGTGGAGACCTAACCAGGTCCCAAGCCTATCTCCCATCTTCCTGGTTTCCTCCCCTTCAGGAAGATTCACTCCAGCCAGTGTGGGTGGGTGGTGCCTTGTGAACCTTTTGGAAAGAGGGCAATTTCCGATTCCTCTACCAACCTCCTCACTGGTCTGCTAGCATCTTCTCTGCACAGAGCAAGAGCAGGGCGAACTTTTTGGACACCTTTAGACAATCCCATATGGAGTCACTGTCAGCCACGACAGTTACGTCCAACAGCATGAAGCCCAGAAATGAGGAAATGGGATGTAACGGGTACATCCTTGGGAGGAGCTGGGAACACCCCACCCACAAGTGTGGACACTCAGATAAAGACGCCATCTGGACACTGATATGAAGGGACCGCGCCCACGTGGACTATAAGAACTCAGAGCTCAGACATTGGGTGCTCAAGCTCGGCTGTACCACAAGCCGGAGCCCAACCGGACCCCCACTCAACCGGACGCGTGCTGCCCCTGCAGCCACTTGGCTGGAGACAGATGCCTGTCTCTCCACCTGTGGACACCACCAGTGACCTGGACTTCTCACCCGACGCTGGCTCTGCTGGCTTTTGTCGCGTAAGCTCCCCCTCTCTGTGTGTAACTTGCGTGTGTCTCTACTGGTTGATTGGAGAGGCGTCCCTAACAAACCCGGGATGTGGAAAGACTAACGTGTGTGAGTTCTTTCTGGGATGCTCCCTTGCTCACGATATACTCTCAATCCCCTTCATTCCAGTATCCATTCAGCAATCACAGTAGCCTGAGAAAACAGAGCTCCCTGCTTGAAAACCCACCTCCTTCCCAAAGGACAAAGTCTCAACATGGCCTATGACTGCATGATATGGCTGCTCTCGCTTACCTGGCCCGCATCACTTAGATCAGCTCTTCTCCATTCGGACTCCAGCACCCTTGGCTGCCTCGGGAGTTCGTGAGTTCATACATGCTGTTCCCTGGCCTGGAAACCCGCCCCCGCTGCTTTGCCTAGTATCTCTTACACTGCTTTCAGGTGTCAGTTTAAATGTCACTTCCCTTGTTCCTCAAACTAGGTTATACCCCCTTGTATAATTTTATAGCCCCTTTTCACTTCTTTATAAGATAGTCCCTATCTCAATTCTGCTTAAAAAATTTGTTTAATTGTTCAGCAACCCCCCCTCTCTTCCCCTCTTCCTCTTGGTAACATGATCTCTCTTAGTCCCTAGAACTCAGCCTGGCACTCCATGCAAATATGTTGAATGATTGAAGGCACCCACCTGCCCCAGGGGCTGGGAGGAGAGTTCAGATCATTTCGGCCTTTCTGCCCCAAGTCCCCATCTCTCGTCAATGCCTCTGTTCAGAGGGACTTGGTGACCGGGTGGCCCTTTCAGTCTAAGGCGGCAGCCCCATTGGGGGCTGCGGGATGCTCAGGCTCTCCCTGAGCGTGTTATCTAACTCCTATAAACCTGTTTCTTCATCTGTAAGTGGTGAGAATAATGCCCACTTCACAGGAATGTTGTAACTATTAAGTAAGATCAGGCATGTGAAAGCCGGTGCCTGACACCACGGGATGGTTCAGTAAGTGTGAGCTGTTACTACCGTAGTCATTATCACGGAAGGTGAGATGTTCCTTACATTGCATAATTGGTTTCCCTGTAAGTCTGGTTCTACTTTGGGCTGCACTGGATGTCTGACATGGTGCGTGTGACAGCCATTGGAGTCTGAAGACAGTCTCTGGTTGAATGAGTCTTCTCCTCTCCAGTTTACCATGGGACAGATACTGGCCTAGTTTCAAGCTTCTCACCATCCAGGCTCCTCTCTGAATAATTCCTTTGTCTATGTCCCCTCACTTCTCAGGCCATCTGAGAGATGAAGGTGCTAGTCCAATCAGGCTGGGATCATGGGAGTGACGAGGGATTATCCAGTCTCTGGACCCAGCCAAAGGAGTGAGGAGCTTTCTGGGCTACTCGGCAAACCTTCGGGAAATGGGAGCTGAAGGAAATGTGGGCAGGGTAGGTCTGGCCTCAGGCAAAATCAATCTGTTTCCATCTATCACTTTTCTTTTTACCTCATTTTTTTTCTAAAGGCAATAACTCAAGTGTCCAGCACCTACAGGGTACTCCAGCTTACACATAGAATATCCTACCTAAACAACCACCAAGGCTGTGTAGATCCTCTTTTATTTTATTTTTATGTATTTATTTATTTTTAAAATATATCTTTATTGATTTCAGAGAGGGAGATAGAAACATCAATGATGAGAGAAAAGCATTGATTGGCTGCCTCCTACATGCCCCCTACTAGGGATCGCAACCTGGGCATGTGCCCTTGACCAGAATTGAATCTGGGACCTTTCAGTCTGCAGGCCGACATTCTATCCACTGGGCCAAACCAGCTAGGGCTATTTTATTTTATTTAAAAAATGTTTTTATTGATTTCAGAGAGAGGAAAGGAAAGAGAGATGGAAATACCAGTGAGAGAGAAACATTGATCGGCTGCCTCCTGCATGCCCCCTACTAGGGATTGAGCCTGGAACCCAGGAATGTGCCTTGACTGGAATGGAATTGTGACCTGGTTCTTGGATCAATGCTCAAAGCAATGAGCCACACCAACCAGGCAGATCCTCTTTTTATAATTTAGCAGTCTTTTGTTACACCTTTTCAAGCTCCTTTCTGTCTTTGTATACCAAATTAGTTCCTGCTAAAGTGTTAATGACTTACCTCAATTCCCCTTGCTGCTTGCTATCCACAACATGGCCCACCCCCCACACAACGGATTGAAGATTTTGAATTTTAGACATAAATGAGCGAGTTCAGTTTGGGCAGGTGGAGATCTCACCTAGGGTTCTTCAATTTACACTGTACAGGTAGCTTCCTATTCCATCTTTGTATTAAGGCAACGAACCCTACAAATAATATCTGGTAGAAAAGAGGCTGTTCTGTGAGTAGTCAGTTACTATGAAGACCGCCATCTACTGGCAGATGGTATCTATTGGCCCTTGATGTTCTCAAGTTATTGCCACTGCATGGAGTTTCCTGATTGGATTGCCTGAGTGAGGAGAACCAGTGGTCTCCCCCATTCCTTTTCTGTAATCTTCCTTTAATATTATTAGTTTTTACTTTAATTCTTTAATGTTCACAACATTTTATACACCCTTGGAGCTGAAAGAGGTCTTTGGAGAGTATAGCTGTTGTAGGCCATTAACCCTTTAGTATGAATTAACCCATTTGACTACCACCAGTCCAGAAATTGAACTGAAATTGCAAAGAGATGCCAAATTAGTTGTCTTCCTTCTTTGCTTCTTCCCTCCCTCCTTTACCTTTTATTTTTTCTTCTCTCTCTCTCTCTCCCCCCCTCTCTCTCTCTCTGGCTCAAAAACAAAATCTTACCTGTGGGTAGGAAAAAATGGCAAAAATTTTTAATTTACCAAGATATAACTGATAGATGTGGACATTTTTAAAAGGTCTTAGTACACTGGCCTTACTCGATCAAATATCATTTATACCCATTTTTAATTCTCCAAAACAAATGCAAATCCTCCTGAAACTCCCCAATCTTTGGGAACCCATATTTCCAGTCCCTTCAACCTCTCTCACTGTCTCTACCCCCTCTTCCAATAATAAGTGTAAATATCTATGCCATATCCTCATACACATTTCATGTGTGATGTGTTTGCTTCATGCGTATCCATCTGGCTTCTTGTCATGGGCTACTTCCTGAAGACATTTGGCTTCTCTTTCTTAATTCCTCACCTTGCACTAAGTGTAAGTTTCAGCCCTGGCCACCTGACTAGGTACGTTCATCGGTTAGGGCTCAAACAATAGTGCAATGATGGGTGAGAAGGTTCTTGTTAACTTCAGAAGACATTCTAGTCTCCAGACATGTGCTTCTGTGTGTGAGTTGCAAGAAGGAAGAAGAGTGGAGTGTGAATGTCCCTGAGGACACGGAAGACTTTCCAAGTGATATTCAGGCATGAATTGCTTTAAGGAAATCGACCTCCAGATCCTCAAGTCCATTTCCACCCTTCTGAATACCAATCTGCTTGACAATGCACCTGCAGTTGGGGAAGGGAGTGGGGGAATCAGACCTGCTCCTTCTCAGTAGCCCTTTACCTACTTTATAAAAAAAAAAAATTAACTCTCATCCATCCCAAAACTTACTATGGTGCAGTGGGCCAAGTATAAAAACCTCCATGGCATCAAAGGGCAATTACAAACATTAATGAAGACAGCACAAATCTCTGAATCTGAGTGTCTCTCCTTGTCTTATGCCTGATTCTGCTAAGGGCACAGCAGGGCATTGGCAACTCCATCCTTTGGCCCATTTGGGGGATATTTTGAATTCAGATATATTGTGAGGATGCATAGTGAGGCAGTAAAAGTAATCATTTTTGTTTAGCAAATATCCCCATTTACCCCCCAATAATTGTCAAGGAACATACCTGTATTGCCATCATGCAAAATCCCATGAAAATAAAGTGAATAAAGGTAAGAAATAGTAAAGACGGCAGTGTCTTATTTTACCCAGGTGATAAATTCATGGTAAAACTCTAAGTTCTCTCTCTTCTCTCTCTCTCTCTCTCTCTCTCTCTCTCTCTCTCTCTCTCTCTCTCTCTCTCTCTCATTTGTCTATCATATTAGAATTAAAATGTAAACTGTTTGTCATGGGGACATATATTAACATAAATTGATTTGGATTGAAAAGTAAAGATTAGGTGGGTTTATATTTACGACAGAATAAATCTACTCTGGATGATGTATTTTATAATTATGACTGCCTTTGATGATTAGGTTAAATTGTAGATGTCATTCATAAATTAAATGTATTAAATCTGTAGCTTAAAAAAGTTTGACAACAATAAAAATAAAGCATGTAATAATATAAAATGACTTATAAAAAGGCTTTGTGGATATGTATTGAAATGAACAATACTTCATTTTATTTAACTCTTTCTAAGTATAACAAGCTAAAAGGTACCTCTAAGAAAAAGAACAACAAAGATAATTAACAATCATTTGATGAGTCTTGTAAAGCGTTTTAGGTGACTTCTCAGAAACAGAGAAAGTTAATGACTGGACTAGATATTTGTAAGTCAGATGCTTTCCAATTCTTCCTCTCAACGATATCAGAGGAGGACCTAATCGAGTTGTCAGCTGATAGATTATTAAAAATAATTCTTGATGATAGAGCAGTATGTTATTTTTGGCATAGATCTTGGAAAGAGTTCAGAGAGTTAAATCATATTGCTATAATAAAACTTCCAAACTTATTTATGTGAACAAAGTTTCCCAGCAATACTTCTATAAAAATGAAAAGCAGGATTAGAATGGACACTGCTCCCTGTCTAATTCTAATAACAAGTAATATCATGCATGGGCACATAAAGTAATTAAAAATAAAAGCCTATCCATTTCATTAAAAGATAACTTTCTAATAAAAATATTTAATTGACCCCTTTTTGAGAAAATAGACTCACCTGCATTTGTAAGAAATAATATACAGATATCCGTGTACCCTTTCCCCAGTGGTAACAACTTGCAGCTCTCTATGTTATCATAGCCAGGACACGGATGCTGACAGTCAAGCACAGAACTTTTTCATCACCCTGAGGACCCTTCATGTCCAGTCCAAATAACCACACCTACTTCCCTTCCATCCTGTCTTTCCTTAACCACAATCTCTGTTCCACTGCTAGAATTTTGTCATTTTAAGAATGTAGTAGAATAGGTTCTTACACTATATAACCCCTTGTGGTTGGCTTTTTTTAAAACTCAGCAATGTTCTACAGAGATTCATTCAGGTTGTATGTGTCAATGGTTCGTTCCTTTTTATTGCTGAGTGATACTCCATGGTGTGGATGTGCCACGGCGTCTAACCATTCCCACAGTGGAGGACATCTGGGCTGTTTCCAGTTGGGGGCTTTTACAGATAAAGCCGCTATAAACATTCTCGTGCAGTTTTTTGTGTGAACCTAAGTTCTCATTCCTCGGGGATAAAGGCACAGGCGTGCAATTGCTGGGCCATGTAGAAGCTGCATATTTAATTTATAAAATAAACTGCCAAACTGTCTTCCAAAGTGGTGGTACCGTTTTACATTCCCTCCAGCAATGCTCCAGGATCCAGTTTCTCTGCATTTTTGCTAGCGTTTGACGGTGTCACATTATTTTGTTAGACACTGCATTTTAGAATAGGTTTAGACAGAAAAGTTGCAAGAAGAGTACAGAGAGTTCCATGAGAGGAATCAAGAAATTGCTGAGAAATGGGGTTCCTCGCTCAGTCCTCCCTGTTGTTAGCATCTTACATTTGTGTGGTACCTTTGTCACAACTGAGAACCAGCACTGACACCTTATTTTAGCTCAACTCCAGTTTATTCAGGTCTCAATAACTGGTCCCTATTCGAGGATCTCATCCAGGGCACCATGTTCCTTTTATTTGTCTCATCTCCTTAGCCTTGTCTAGTCTGTAACAGCTTCTCAGACTTTCCTTGTTTTTGGTGACACTAGGAGATTTGAGGCATGCTGGCCAGGTATTTTATAGAATGCGCTTCAATTTGGGTTGGTTTTGATGTTGTCAGGGTCAGACTCGGGTAATGGATCTGGGGAGGATTACCACTGAGAGAAGTGCCATCCCCACCACATCACATCAAAGGCATATGCGTTCAACATGACTGATGGTGTTAACCCTGGCTACTGGGTGAGAGGGAATTTGCCATGTTTCTCCACTGTCAAGTTAGACCCCCCCACTCCTCCTCACTTTACTCTTCAGAAGCAAGTTACCAAGGGCAGACCACTCTCAAGCTCCACCTCTTTTTTTTTTTAAATATATATTTTATTGATTTCTTACAGAGTGGAAGGGAGAGGGATAGAGAGTTAGAAACATCGATGAGAGAGAAACACCGATCAACTGCCTCCTGCACACTCCCCACTGGGGATGTGCCCACAACCAAGGTACATGCCCTTGACCGGAATCGAACCTGGGACCCTTGAGTCGCAGGCCAGCGCTCTATCCACTGAGCCAAACTGGTTAGGGCAAGCTCCATCTCTTTGAGGGAGGAATGCTTACATAAAATGTTTAAATTCTTCTTCATGAGAGATTTAACTGTTTTTTAAAAATTAATGGGCATCGTTTTTTAGAGCACTTTTAGGGTTTCTGGGAAGTTTCCATATATTCCATCTCTCCCTCATCTCCTCCCACCCCAGCACAGGTTCTCCCATGGTTAACATCTTGCGTTAATGTGGTACATTTGTTACAATTAATGAACAAATATCAATACATTATTACTAATTAAGGTCCATAGTTCACATTAGGATTCACTCTTTCTAGTGTGCAGTTCTATGGATTTTGCCAAATGCATAATGTCAGGCATACCCCGTTGCAATATCAAAATCCAGTTTCATTGCCCCAAAAATCTGTGTGCACCTTTCCTTCCTCCCCACAAATTCCTGGCAACCACAGATCTCTTGTACTGCTCCTATGATTTTGCCTTTTCCGGAATGTCATATAGTTGGAATCATACAACCTTTTCAGATTGGTTTCTTTCACTTTGCGATATGCTTTCTTCAAGCCCTTTCATGGCTTGATCGCTTATTTCTTTTTAGTGCTGAATGATATTCTATTGTTTGGATGCATCACAACTTACCCATTGTCAGACAGTCATTGTTTGGCCATTATTAGTAAAGTTGCTATAAGCATTTGTGCACAGTTTTGTTGGACATAAGTTTCCAACTCACTGGGGGTAAATACCAAAGAGTGCAATTGCTTGGCTATATGGTAAGACTACATTTAGTTCTGTAAGAAGTTGCCCAACTGTATCACAAAGCAGCTGTACCACTTTGCATTCTCACTAGCAATGAATGACTTCGTGTTGCTCTCTCTTTCCCAACATTTGGTGATGTCAGTGTGTGGGCTTTTAACCATTCTAATAGGTTATGTAGTACCTGTTTTTAATTTACAATTTCCTAATAATGTATGATGTGAGCATCTTTTCATATGTTTATTTGCAATTTGTTTATCTTCTTGGTGAGGTGTCTGTCATATCTTTTTCCCACTTTAAAACTGGATTTGTTTTCTTATTGCTGAATTTTAAGAGTTCTTTATATATTTTTGGTAATTGTCCTTTATCAGATATGTTTGGGAAAGATTTTCTCCCTGTCTCTGACCTGTCTTTTCATTCTCTTAGTATTCTCTTTCATAGATTAAAAGCTTTTTAATTTTAATAAAGTCCAACTTACCAAATTTTTCTCTCATGGATCATGCTTTTGGTGTTGTATCTATAAGTCATGGCCAAATCCAATGTCATGTAGGTTTTCTCCATATTATCTTGTGCAAATTTTATAGTTTTGCATTTTACATTTAGGTTCGTGATTTATTTTGAGTTAATATTTGTGAAAGGTGTAATGTCTGTGTCTAGATTAATTTTTTTTTTTTTTTGCATTTAGATGTCCAATTGTTCTCAACACTATTTGTTGAAAATACTATCCTTTCTCCACTGTATTGCCAGTGGTCCTCAGTCAAAGATCAGTTGACTATATTTTTGTGGGTCCATTTCTGAGCTCTCTATTCTGTTCCACTGATTGAATTGTTTATATTTTCACCAATACCACACTGTGTTGATTACTGCCACTTTATAGTAAGTCTTAAAGTTGAGTACAACCATCTTCTGACTTTATTCTCCTTCAGTATTGTGTTGGCTATCCTGGGTCTTTTTCTTCTCCTTATAAACTTTACAATCAGTTTGTTGATATCCACAAACTTGCTGGGGTTTTGACTGGGATTGCGTTGGATCTATAGATTTGGGAGGAACTTTCACATCCGAACAATATTTCCTATCTGTGATGTAGAATATCTCTCCATTTATTTAGATCTTTGACTTCTTTCATCAGAGTTTTGTAGTTCTCATATTGACCTCATATATTCTGTTGGATTTACAATATATGTGTCACTTTTAAGATGCTAAAGTAAATTGTGGTAGGTTTTTAGTTTTTCAATTTCATCCATTCATTGCTCCTATATAGGAAATGGCTTCTGTATTTTAATCTTGTACCCTGCAACCTGGCTATAATAGTTTATTAGTTCCAGAAGACTTGTTGTGGTTAATTCTTTGGGATTTTCCCATGGACAGTCCTGTCATCAGGAAGCAAGAAAAGTTTTATTTCTTCCTTTTCAATATGCATTTTATTTCCTTTCATGTCTTACTGCATCAGCTAGGACTTCCAGTATGGTATTATATTGGAGTATTGAGAGAAGATATCTTTGCCTTAGTGATTCAAGTATATTTTATTTTAACTATTCTGATGGACACGTAATGATATCTTATGGTTTTATTTGCATTTCTTTAATGGCGAATAATATTAAATATATTTTCATGTACTTATTTGATATCCATATGTTCTCCCTGATGAAATATCTTTTCCCATCTCTTGCCCATTTTTAATTGTGTTTGCTTTTTTCTGTTAAGTTTTGAGAGTTCTTTATACCTTCTAGATACTCTAGTACTTTATCGGTTTGCAAATACTTTCTTCCTGTCTGTAGCTTTATCCTCTAAATAGTATCTTTTGCAGAGCAAAAGTTTAACTTCTGATAAAGTCTAATTTATCAGTTTTTCCTTCTATAGATTTCCTTTTGGTATCAAGTCCAAGAACTCATAGTCCTAGATCCTGATGATATTTTTTCTAAAAAAATATATAGTTTTACCATTTACATTTAAGTCTGTGGTCCATTTTGAGTTAATTTTTGTATAAGGCGTTACGTTGAGGCATTTGTTTATTTAAAACTAATTTCTTTTTTTTTCTTTTTTTTTATTGCTTAAAGTATTACAAAGGGTATTACATATGTGTCCATTTCCCCCCCCCCCCCCAGCCCTAGACAGTCCCTTAGCCTCCCCTATCCCCCAGTGTCTTATGTCCATTGGTTATGCTTATATGCATGCATACAAGTCCTTTGGTTGATCTCTTACCCCCCCCCCCCACCTCCTGTCCCCCAACCCTCCCCGGCCTTCCCGCTGCAGTTTGACAATCTGTTTGAGGCAGCTCCAATGAAGGAAAAATACCACATGATCTCACTCATTCATGGATAATAGAGACCATTATAAACTAATTTCTTAAAATCCTTACCCAAGGATCATGGTGAGAGAGACATATCAATTGGTTGCTTCCCACACACACCGCTACCAGGGAACCTGCAACTGAGGTATGTGCCCTTGACCAGGAATCAAACCCGTGACCTTTCAGACTGCAGGTTACTGCTCTAACCATTGAGCACTAGCCAGGGCTGTTTGTTGTTTTTTTAAATGTCTATAGCTAGCCAATTAACCTAGCTCCATTTGATGAAAAATGTTATTTTTCCTCCATTCTATTGCTTTTTGTACCTTTGTC
Source organism: Myotis daubentonii (assembly GCF_963259705.1). Lineage (NCBI taxonomy): Eukaryota > Metazoa > Chordata > Mammalia > Chiroptera > Vespertilionidae > Myotis > Myotis daubentonii. The sequence continues at coordinate 93,469,650 of NC_081841.1, forward strand.
AAAAAGAAGTTGGACATATTTGTGTGGGTCTATGTCTGTCTTGATTATTGATTTATAATAGCTATAACTCTTGAAATCAGTTAGGCTGGTTTTTTTTTTCTAGTTTATTTTTCTTCCTTAAATTGTTCTGGCTGTTCTTATTCCTTTGCCTTTCCATATATAAGTTTTGGAATCATTTTGAGAATATTTACCAAAATCTTGCTGGGGTTTCGATAAAAAATATATTTTACATGTGTGTCAATTTGGGCAGAAGAATTGACATATTTATTAGTACTAAGTGGAGTCTTTCAATACATAAAAACATTGCACATCTTTCTATTTAGATCTTACTGACTTCATCAGCACTTTATAATAATTTGAGGTGTATAAGTCCTATACATGTTTTGTTAGATTTATACATATTTCAGTTTTTGAGCAATTGTAATATGGCACTTTTTAGTTTTGGTATCTACTTGGTTTTTGCCAGTATATGGGGATACAACTGATTGATTTTTGTATGTCTATCTCATATTCTGTGACCTTGCCATATCACTTATCAGTTCTAGTAGACTATTGTAGATTCTTTGGGATTTCCTTCATAGACAATCCTGCCATCTGCAAATAGAGTTAGTTATATTTCTTTTTCTTTTCCTCATCTATATGCTTTTTATTTCCTTTTCTTGCCTTGTTGCGCTGGCAACGACTTCCAGCACTATATTGAATTAGGGCAGTGCAGGCAGACAGCATTGTCTTGTTCCCAATCATAGGGGGAAAGCATCTTTCTTCTTAAAAAAATATTTTTTTATTGATTTCAGAGAGGAAGAGAGAGGGGGAGAGAGATAGAAACATCAATGATGAGGGAGAATCATTGATGGGCTGCCTCCTGCACCCCCCGTACTAAGGATTGAGCCTGCAACCCAGGCATGTGCCCTGACTGGGAATTGAACTGTGACCTCCTGGTTTATAGGTCAATGCACTCAACCACTGAGCCACACCGGTAGAGTGGGGGAAAGCATCTTTAAGTATAATTTTAGCTGCAGGTTTTTTTTGTACATGTTCATCAAGTTAAGAAAGTGCCTCTCTATATCTGCCTCCCTTCCTCTCCCGGGGAGTTTTTTTGTTTTGTTTGTTTGTTGTTTTTTTTATCATGAATGGGTATTGACTTTTGCCAAATGCTTTTTCTGCATTGGTTGATATGAATGATCATACGATTTTTCTTTTCTTTTTTTAAATCCTCACTGAGGATTTCTTATTGATTTTAGAGAGAGAAGGGGGAAGACGAGAGAGAGAGAGAGAGAGAGAGAGAGAGAGAGAGAGAGAGAGAGAAAAGAGAAACATCCATCAGTTGCCACCCATATGTTCCCTGATCAGGGGATGGAGCCTGCAACATTTTGGTGTACAGGACAACAATCCAACCAACTGAGCCAACTGGCCAAGGCAATCATATACTTTTTCTTCTTTAACTTGTTAATATAGTTGATTGATAAATTTTAAAATATTGAGCCAGTTTTACATCTCTAGAATAAATCCCTGGGGTCATGATGTATAATTTTGATATATTGGTGACTTCTTTGCTAACATTTTATTAAGAATTTTTGTCTATATTTATGAGAATTATTGGCCTGTAGTTTTCTTTCTTTTTTTCTACTGTCTTTGTTCAATTTTGGTATCATGATAACACTAAATTCATAAAGTGAATTGGATAGTGTTTCCTCCTCTGTTTTTTGGAAGAGATTGTGTAGAATTAGATTAATTCTTTTTTAAATGTTTGGTAAAACTCTTCACTGAGTCTGGAGATTTTTGGTGGAAGAGTTATAAAATTACAAATTCAATGTTTTAATGATTATAGATTATTCAGATCATCTATTTCATACTGGGGGAATTGTCATTTTTTTAAGTTTGTATTTTTGAGCGCTTGGTCCATTTCATCTAAGTTGTCAAGTTTTTGAGAGCAGGTTGGAGAATTCCTTTATTATAGTTTGGTGTCTTTTTGGCTCTGTAGTGATAGCCCCAGCTTCATTCCTTATATTGGTCACTTATGTCTTTTCTCTTTTTCTTTCTGGGAGTTTGTCAATTTTATTGACCTCTCCAAAGAACCAGCTCTTTATTTCACAGATTTTCCCTATTGTTTTTGGTTTTCAAATTTCATTGATTTCTGCTCTTATCTTTATTATCTCCTTCCTTCTGCTCGCTCTGGAGTTTATTTGCTCTTCAGTCTCTAAGTTCTCGAGGTGGGAGATCTGGTTATTAATATGACTTTCCTTTTTTTAATGTAAGCATGCAGTGCTACATATTTAGTGCTACAAGCTACTTAGCTTGTCTCAGAGCTTTTGATATGTTGCATTTTCATTTTCTATCAGTTCAATGTATTTTTGGATTTCCTTTGAGATTTCCTCTCTTCCCATGGATTATGTAGAAGTGTTTTGATATTTCCTGTTATTTTTATCTTATTAATTTCTAGTTTGACTCCACTGTGGTTGGAGAACACAGTCTTTATCATTTCAATTCTTTTAAATTTGTTGAGGTTTATGACCCAGGATATGGTCTATATTGGTACTTTTTACGTTTAAATTTTCTTTGCAAAATGTATATTTTTTATTGTGTTGACCAAATGCGTGCTAATAATAATCTAACACAGAATAATATTTTTGAAAATTACAAAAGTTATAAGAACGCCTGGCTGGTTTGGCTCGCTGGATAGAGCGTCGGCCTGGGGACTTAAGGGTACCAGGTTCGATTCCAGTCAAGGGCATGTACCTTGGTTGCGGGCACATACCCAGTAGGGGATGTGCAGGAGGCAGCTGACTGATGCTTCTCTCTCATCGATGTTTTTAACTCTCTATCCCTCACCCTTCCTCTCTGTAAAAAATAAATAAAATATATTTTAAAAAGTTATAAGAACTTTGAAAAATGATGTTTCTGAACATACTTTAGTTGAAGAAAATTCCAAAAGGTAAAGTGAAGTAGGAATATAATATCAAAGAGAAATGGAAACAAGATAAATTTCCAATCTTACAGAAGAATTTGTTCATAAATTTTTAAATGAATGATTTTGTGTATCAAATATTTATGGTAACTATTTTCCATTGGATACATGTAAACGTGTGATTTAAGAATTTTATTTTAGCTCTGGTCAGTGTGGCTCTGTTGGTTGAATGTTATTCCAAGTACCTAGAGGTCGCTGGTTCAGTTCTTCGTCAGGGCACACATGGGCTGGGTCCCTGGTCTGGGTGTGAGTCAGAGTACCTGCAGAGGCAGTCAATCAACGTCTCTCTCTCTCTCCCTTCTTCCTTCCTCTTTTTCCCTTCTTCTCTCTCTAAAAACACATTAAAAAAATTTTATTTTCAAATGCCTATATTTCTAACACTCTGGAAATTACATTCATTGTAACTACATATTTAAACTTTTGATACAAACTTCTGGATGTTAAATTACAACTGTAAGAGTGATTACATAATTTTTAAAATTTGTGTGTGTTGGGTGGGAGATCACGTAAGCAAGCACCATCTGAGGACCACTGATGGAACATAGTGCTGAGCTCAGTGAGGAGGCATGGATTAAGATATAAGTATGTGGTTAATACAGTGTACCTCTTAGGGTGGGTACTCATTCATTCAACTAGCCATATTTATTAAATATCCTTCATTATTCTGTGCTTTCTCTGCTAAGTGCTAGGAAGATAGAGGCGACTGATCAAGGTCCCAGCCTTCAAGTTGAGCATCACTAACCAAAAAATAACCAGCAGTTCCACCGTGCACTGGCGAGTCTGGGTCTCTCCCTGTCCTCCAGCCTTAACTGCTGAAATGGGACAAAGGATGAGGTGTACAGGGTCTCATTTTAAAACCTAGACCAGGGAACTGCACAGCCACACCCACACCTTCTACAGTGACTCTCCTCTAGCACATCACCATCCATACGAATTAGCTCACACAGTGAGAGGAATAACAGGGCACAAGCTAGACGGACTTCAGCAAATTATAGGCATAGGCTTAGTCACAGAGGTTCTGCTTGAGTTGGTTGACCACAATGAATTCTGGCTTCACAGTTCAGACCTCCTCCACTGCTCCTGGAGGAAGAGAGACAGTGCCGTGCAGGTGGGAGGGCTTGGCGAGAACAGGGGACTGGGTTCTTGTCCCAACTATAAGTCTCTGTCACCGGAAGTAAGGGATTCCTCTTTTCTGAGGGGTTGGACCGGATGATTTAAGGCCCCTTCCATCTAAGGACTCTGTGATTCTAAGTCTCTCCTGGTTGGGTTCCACATGTAACCCCAAGTTCCAAGCACTCATCTCATGATTTGCTGGAGATCCTTGCTCTGAATTAAGTTCCTGGCAGAGTCTTTTTCATTCATTTCTTTCTTAGACCAAGTTCAACCAACTTACTGTGTCCTGCTTACTTTCTCGGAGAGCATCAGTATCGAGCACGTTTTCTCTTCTCTGGCTACTTCCTCAAACTGCCTCCCTGTCTGGCTCTTTCTTGACGTAGTTCACATTTCCTGTCTCCGGTGCTAAAGTCAGCCAGGCACCTTCCAATTCCTGGATCCTTAGCTCATGAATGTCGGCCACACCCCAGGATAGCATTCAAGGGAAAGGTGCCTGCACTGTCCTGGGCGAGAGCTGCAGCACCTGCCACCTTAGGAGTGAAGTTTCTTTCCTACCAAAGGAGGCTTTGGGATCCTAGAGGTCACAGCCCTATCGAAGCCCAAAAAACTGTGCTTTTCCCAGGTAACCACATTAGTCTTCAAACCTGGCACTCACAACAATATATCAGGTAGTCCAGATAATCTAAAACAATGTGGAATTTAGCCCTGGCTGGGTGGCTTAGTTAATTGGGACATCATCTCGTACCCTAAAAGGTAGTGTGTTTGATTCCCAGTCAGGGCACATACCTAGGTTGGGGGTTGAACCCGGGCAGGTACAGGAAACTAAGGATCAATGTTTCTCTCTCACATCGATATTTCTCTCTCTCTCTCTCTCTCTCTCTCTCTCTCTCTCTCTCTCTCTCTTTCTCAAATTAATAAGCATATCCTCGGGTGAGGATAAAAAAAATAAAAATAAAAATAAAACAATGTGGAACTTAAGTATTCTATCTTTTGTCTCTAAAAGCCATCAAAATATCTGGGAATCATCCAAACACATTAATGATTCTCAGCACTAAAACTGGGACAAGCACATGTTACGTGCTTCTGGAGTGATGCAGCGGGCAGTACACTGCCCCATCCATGTGGTCTTCTTGCTCAAAATGCACCTCACCAAGCCTTTAAATCTACAGCTTTACAGGGGATGAGAGAATGAGTGAAGCAGTCCACAGGGAATCCAACCGGCAAACCCAGAGTGTGGCACGCTCTGCAGGACAATGGACACAGTTCCTTTAACAATCGACACAGAAAAGAAAAAAAAAAAAGAAGATTCTAAATTAAGATACTCAGGAGACATAAGACCAAATGCAGTATGTGGGTCCTGTTTGGCTTATTTAAATAAGCCAAATGGATAAAAGTTATTTTTCGAGACACGAGGATAAATTAGAGTTGAGCTGGTGATACTAGGTGATATTAAGAAATTTTTATCTGTGTTAGGTGTTTGGTTTTGTGAATCTGTAGGACAGTGGTTCTCAACCTTCCTAATGCCATGGCCCTTTAATACAGTTCCTCATGTTGTGGTGACCCCCAACCAAAAGATTATTTTCATTGCTAGTTCATAACTGTAATTTTGCTACTGTTATGAATCATAATGTAAATATCTGATATGCAGGATGTATTTTCATTGTTACAAATTGAACATAATTAAAGCATAGTGATCAATCAGAAAAACAATATGTAATTATATATGTGTTTTCTGATGGTCTTAGGCGACGCCTGTGCAAGGGTCATTTGACCCCCAAAGGGGTCGCGACCCACAGGTTGAGAACCGCTGCTGTAGGAAATCCCTCCTTCCACTCTCCTTCCCCCTTTTCAGAGAACTACATATGGAAGTATTTAAGGGGCAAAATGACAAAATGTCAGGAATTTTCTTTAAAGTGCTATAGAAGGGGGAAAAAAAGAAAGGAAGAAGAAATCGCCAGATGAAGTAAGTGTGGCAAAATGTAATTGTTGAACCTGGGGGAAGGGAATTCATTTCCTAGGTCTGTGACTTTTCTGTATGATTAAAAAATTTCAATATAAAAAAGGACTTAAAAATATCTGGGAAATGCCAGTGTTTTTGGTGTCAAAATGATATGTGAGTCTTTGCAAAGCCCATAATTACATACAGGAGTTTAGTGTTGTGGTGAAGAATGTGAGCTGTGGAGTCAGACCAGACAAGACCGGATTCTTCACTTTGCCACTTACTTGCTGGGTGATCTTAGACAACACACTCACAGTCTCTGAGCCTCACTTCCTGGTGTGGTGGCTGTGAGAATAACTGAAATAATACATGTACAGTACTCAGCAAAACAAATATTTAGTAAACAGTTTCAATAGAAGCTATTAATATTGTTCATCTTAAACCCCAAAGCATCAGAGTAATCCTTTGTCAGGTCATGTGTCCTAGTTTGGGTTCAGAAAACAGAAATCCAGAGAATTCAGAATCAGGAAGAAATGTGGAACAGTGGCCCACATTCTCAGGCTGTACAAGACGCTGAGCTCCCAAGGATAAAGCTGTGACTTTATGCAGAGGCCTCATTAATCTCAAGTGCCCATGCCAGGCAGGGAGGGGCCCAGGCATGAACTAATTAAGAGCCCTATGGATGGGGGGCGGGAGCAAGGGGGTCCAGAAAGAGGACTCGGGTGTGCCTCCCAGTCTGTGCTGCACCCACTAGGAGCATTAGTTGCTAGGGAGAATCTAAATATATAGTGTGTTGTTGTTGAAATGTTCCCTTCTGACAGCCGGCTGAGCATTTTCTCTCATGGAGCTCATATTCCCCACTGGAAAGTGAAATCGTTTACAGACTCCCAAGGGAAGCTAGAGCCCCGGATTCATTTTTCCCTAGAGAAAGCATGTTTGCTGGAAATTAGAGAAGGTAATTGGAGAGGCCTAGGGAAGAAAGGGACCTGCAGGGGTCATTTAGTCCATCCTGCAGCCTCCAGGCAGGAGTGAAACTAACCCGTTCCAGATGGCGATTGTCCCTGTCTGCTGAGACCACCGGGAGAGACCCTGAAGCGTGACTCAGCAGCTCATTCCAGAGGAGGCTGAGTGCACAGACGTTCTGGTCTAACCTTAGCCCAGTCACAACTCGCATGGGCTTTCAATGAGTCATTCATCTGAGACCCCAGTTTTCTGATCTATAAAATGAGGAAGATTGGTACTGCCTTGCTGCTCTGAGTTTAAATCCCAGTACAAAATGGAAAACAGCTTTATGACCAGGAAGGGGCCAGTATGTAAAAGGCCCGACAGCATTCCATTGTCAGCTCTTTAAAGATTCTTTTAGAGCTAATTGAAATAGTAGCTTATCTTCACTGTTTCCCCCTTTCCTTATAGAACACAATAGGACCTGGCAATATTGCCTCAGAGAAAAAATCCCACTGGTTCCACAAAAATAATGTATTGGTACCACTTGCCCAGAACAAATGGATCCTCTGGCAGTGATGAAACTCACAGGGGCATTGTCATCAGGGCAGCAACAATGGCATTGTGTCTGCTGAGCTGAGGAAATTGGCTGAGTGAAGAGCTGAAGCCTAGGCAACTGAGACCCAGAGAAGTTAAAAAAAAAACAACACACAGCAATTAAGGCAGGGAAGGCGACTAGACCCAGAGCTATTCTCATTTCCGGAGTCCCTGCTCCGCACAGACACTGAGGTGGTAGCTGGTGAAAAGATGGTCCAGTGCTCACGAAGCTCAGAGGCGAACGGGGAAGACAGACATCCCACAGCCAACAGTGCTGCGAGGGAGAAGCACAGAGGCTATGAGAGCATGCGAGAAGGCAATGCAACCCCCCAGGCCCTCGACCGCCTCAGTCACAGGGGACGTTTACAGCCCATACTTTGCACTTGGCCCTTGGCCTCAATCATACCCGGGCTCCCGTCATCTCTTCTACGGTTATTCAACACTGGTATCTTTTAAATGATTTTTTTTATTGAAGTGAAATTCACATAATACAAATGTAAACGTTTAAAAGTGAACAGCTGAGTAACATTTAGTACATTCTAATATTGTACAACCACTACTTCTATGAAGTTCCCAAACATTTTCTTTCTGTTTTTATCCTGAGGATATGTTTTCAAGTGATTTTAAAAGAGAGAGAGAAAGAGAGGGAGGGAGGGAGGGAGGGAGAGAGAGAGAGAGAGAGAGAGAGAGAAAGGAGAGAGATATCAATCGGTTGCCTCCCATACTCAATCTTATTGGGTATCAAACCACAACCCAGGTATGTGCCCTGACCAGGAATCAAACCCACAACCTTTTGGAATATGGAATGATGCTCCAACTAACTCAGCCACCTGGCCAGGGCCCCAAATATTTTCATCACCCCAAAATAAAACCCCATACCATCAAGCAGTTACTCCCCATTCCTCCTTGGCCCCAGCCCCAATTTGCTTTCTGTTTCTATAGAATTGCTCTTTTGGATATTCCATACACATAGAATCATACATATTCCATATTTCATGACCATAATGTTTTTGAGGTTCATGCATGTTGAAGTATGTATCAATAATCCATTCCTGAATAATAACTCTGGTGTTTTTATAAAGGTTATTAACAAATGGGTGTTCTAGAAAGAGCACTGGGCTCAATAAAGAGAAGCCTGGCTCTACCAAATACATGTCCATTAGTATGAATCTCAGTTCTCTCATCTATAAATTAAACCTTATTAATACTTACCCAAATCACTTTGCAGAATGCCTGGGAGATAGAGACAGACATAATCCTATCTAATAAAGAGGGAATATGCGAATTGACCCTCACACCATCACAAAGATGGTGGCGCCCACAGCCAATAAGGAGGGAATATGCTAATTGATTGCCCTACCCTCAAAGAAGATGGCCCTCAGCTCCACCAGGGCAGCAGGTGCATAGCCCGCTCTGCACACCTGCCTCCAGAGTCCCCCAGTCTCCTCAGTCCCCCAGCCTCCTCAGTCCCCCAGCCGCCCAGGACTGGCCTGAGGTGCAGGCAAGCCTTGGATGTCAGCTGCTCAGCTGCCCAGGGCTGGCTCAAGATGCAGGCAAGCCTCAGATGGCAGCTGCCCAGCTGCCCAGGGCTGGCCCGAGGCACAGGCAAGCCTCAGATGGCCACCCAAGGGCCACCCAAAGGTAACCAGGGCTGGATGAGGTTTGCGCTTCCAGCAGTGGCAGCAGCAGAGGTATGATGGAGGCGTCACCTTCCCCTGATTGACGGGTCGCCTCCCGCCCCTGAGGGCTCCCAGACTGTGAGAGGGGAGAGGCCAGTGTGAGGGACCCCCCTGCTCCAGTGCATGAATTTTCATGCACTGGGCCTCTAGTTATAAATAATAATGCATTTTCCAAGTATAACTATTTAAAACTATTAATAGCAACTGGACACTGTGGTGGTTGCTATTAATCAATGTCTTTTGTGTACTGGTAGATCCTTTCTCTTCAACTGCATTTTAAGTTTCTTGGAGGTGACAATTACGTTTTATCCATTTCTATCCTCACAACACTTAGAGTTATGCCTATCACTTATTAGCTGTTTAATAAATGTTTCTTGGTTATATAACCACTTGTATAAATGAATAGATTATATACTACCTGACCTGTGAGGGAAACTGGTTTCTTCCAGGTTACTCAATCTACATTCATTGAATGAATGAATGAATAAATGAATGAAGTGGTGGAGAGAAAGCATCACCATCTGGCCTGGATTTATAAGACTCTGCCTTCCCTCTCTCTACCTGTGTATCACTGCTCCTAGCCCAGCCATTTAATGGCCCAAGAAGGATGACTACTGAAAATAGCAATGGTACCAAGAAAACACAGACTGTTGGTCTGGAAATAATGTTCTAGGCAAAGAAAAGTAGGGGTTCTGAGAACACTTACTCCTCATCAGAATCGACAGCAAATTGTTCAGGTTCTGAAGATGATCAGGAATGGATAAGGACTGTAGATACAAGCTTAGATGCCTCACTTTGTGAATAATCCAACCTAACGGAACCTCCCAGGGCATGGCTAGGAATAAGGAGGGAGGTGAGGAACAACCCTTGTCATCAGAAAATTCCTTGCCCCTACCCTTGAGTTATGAGATAAACCAAAAGGAAAAAGTCATCCCAACACAAAAATATTCCGTAATGAACAGGTTTCTTTTAAAATTATTTCATCTTCAAACATTCCTTTTTGCTACAAGAGTATCTTCACAAAATAAAACTGCAAACCTTGCAACATCTACTGAATCTGACCAGGTTGACTAAGACGATGTTGGAGAACTACTCAAGTCACAGGGAGAGCCACCAATTGGAGAGGAGCTGGCTGGTGAGCCAGTGAACAGGCACTGAGGGCAGAAACACAAAGAGGTGCTGGGCTTCCAAACAGAAAGGTTTTCATATCAAAGGATGAAGGTAGAGCTCTTGTGATGTGTGAAGGGACTCTGTGCAACTGCACTTTGAAAAGGCAAAATTAATTAAAACATGTCGTCTGGTGCCATAATAAAATTGTGCAAGAAAAATTATGCCCCCCAAAATTCATGTTTTATTATTTGTTCTAATATTTTACATATAACAGCAACTATAACCCACATTTTCTTTTCTTCAGTGCATATTTTCATAATCTGTAGAATAATTTTCATGTTTTTTACTATGTATTTACTATAAAACCCCAGGATTTATTTGATTTTTTAAAATTTTAGAGAGAGAGAGAGAGAGGGAGAGAGAGGAAGGAAGAGGGAGGGAGAGAGAAACATCGATGCAAAAGGGAACCATCAATTGCATATCTCCTAAATGCCCCTTACCAGGGATTGAACACACAACCCACAATGCCCTGATCAGGAATTGAACCAGCAACCCTTTGGTGCATGGGATGATGCCTAACCAACGAGCCACAGCATTTATTTTTAGTGGCTCTTTCCCTGTTCTAATTATGCTTTGTGACAGGAAGCTCCTGTATTTTATTTAGAGATGGGGACTGTTATACTTCCGGCTTCACTGTAATTTATGCATGGGGCCCTGAATCAGGGGTTAGACCTGAATTGTGCTCCAATTCCACTTTCAGTTTACTGTGTGACTTTGGCAAAGCTGTTTAAAGTTTTTGCATATCAGTTTCCAAGTCTTCAAAATTTAGGATAACAATTCCTGCCTTCCTTCTCAGGGGTCTTGGTGGGACAATATCATGATCCTTAGGAAAGTAAATGGTCTTCAGGAGAGGATGATGCCACTGCCCAATGATCCCCAATTCCCTACGCTGCAGGGAAGGACAACCCTGAGCAACAGATGACCTGAACCTGGTTCCTATTAGTTTTGGTATCATTATAATACATGAAGTTTTAAGGTTTCCCCGGCACTGAAACTCTACGATATGTGTCTTCACAGAAATTTATTTTCCTAGTTATGGTTTACACTCAGGGTAACTTTACAACCCATTTCCTAAGCACACCCACTGATGGAGTGGGAAGAAGCTGGGAGCCTGTTGGACTGGGGCTGCTATGAATGATTTACATGCTGACTCTCAAGGGTTCATGGGAAATTCAAGGAAATATTGCCATTACCCTATCATTCACTTTGCTCCCTAATATGCCTTGAGGTCAGAGACCCTAGCGTCTTCGCCCCATTGGACACATAAGGACATTGAGGCAGTCACAGAGTCCGGAACCAGTGAAACCACTCACTCACCCCAGGCTTCGACATGCAGTCTATGCCGTCTTTCCCTTCTAGCTCCACTTCCTCCTTCGCAGGATTGCAGGAAAGAAACTGAAACCAGCCAGGACCTGACCACTGACCCACAGTATTTTGGCACCGTGCTGGGAAGCAGGGAGGCACCGGCATCCGGGGCACGGGGGCAGAGGGAGGAGGTCACCCAGGGCCTTGGGCAGCTTCTCCAGAGCGCAGAGCTGAACTCCACCCAACCCGATGGTGCCAAGCCCTTTCCTCTTAATTGTTGTAGCTTTATGAGCTCTGGGAGGAAAATGTCATCCAGCTGGTCTGGATTTCTCAGCACTTGAGGGATTCAGAGAGTGTTTTGTAAGCTCTCTTGGATAACCATTCTGCTGTTAGGAGTCAGCAGAGGCCCCTTTCCTTAACTGAAGGAAGTGTCATTTCACCAGCTGTCCCAGTCCAGAGGCGGAAGGGAATGCCTGGAGGAAGTGGCAAGGGGGCAGAGCGAGGCTGGGCTCTGTAGAATTCCCTCTGCTGGCTGGCATTCTCCTCAGAGCAAGATTTATAGACTAAAATGTCATTCTTATCCTCGCATCACCTATTCGGGAGAAGGGCCATCGCAGATTTGGGAAACGGAGACATAACCAGGGAGTCACTGAAGGGGAGGCCCGCCTCTAGGAGCACCATAGCGCTGCTGGCTGCAGGTGGATCGGCTGCTGCAGGGCTGCTTCCCACGAAGCTTCCATCCACAACGTGGGTTCAAATCTCGGTGATGTTGGGAAATTATTAATTTATCATGAAACTTAACACAGCTCATCTTTGAGGGAGGGATAACACCTTTTTCTTGGAATGTTGGGAATATTCCAGTACAGGCATATAGACAAAACACCCAGCACAATGCTAGGCAAATCGTAGTTTATGGAGGTGTAATATGTATCAACAAGCAAAAGTTCCCAGCTAGGCTGGCGAAACCCTGTGCGGGCACTGCGGAGGACACTGAGAGGGCTGAGGTCCCAGTGGGGTTGTGAGGATGAAGGGTGGTGGGTGTGGGAAGACTTGACTATCGTTATGCAGGTAGGAGACCTTCACTCACCAAACAAAACAGCCTGTGCATGAGCCACATTGAGCATTCCGAACTTAAAGAGGAGAGTTCACTATAAATCGGGAAGATCAAGGAGTGCTTCTTGGAAGAAGCAGACATGGACTATCTTGTCGTATTTGCCACAGAAAGCTCAGGTTGGTCACTTAGTGAGCCAGCCAAGTCTGTACAGTGCTGAACTCTTCTAGAAACAAGTTATTGATCTTCTGACACTAGCACACCCCTCTGGGGCCGGAAGGGGCCGGATGGATGGAGCCCCTGCTCAGACAGAATCCTGGCCTAGGTCAGGAGGGGCTGAGTACACCAGATTGGCTGCCATTGACACTGTTGGCAATTGGGCCAGAAGTTAAGGATGCTTACCAAGTTGTCGGGCATCTAGGTCACTATTGCCAAGAAGTCTCCAAAGCAAGCTTATCTCAAGGTAAGTCCTTCCTCAGAAATAGCTGTGAGCAAGGTTTGGGGCTTTTGTCCACTTGGAGGAATAACGGGGCCTGGGAATACAGAACCAAGAGAGTAACTGAGACGGTGGTCCCAGAGAGAAGTGCTTTCTGAAAAGCAGATTCCCGTGGAAGGGAGTTAGTTTACAGTAAGCTGTCCTCAAATGCACGTGTGTGTGTGTGTGTGTGTGTGTGTGTGTGTGTGTGTGTGTGTGAGAGAGAGAGAGAGAGAGAGAGAGAGAGAGAGAGAGGAGGGGGGAGGGCAGAGAGGGGAAAAGCAAGCAGTAGCACTGAGCACCACATTGGAGAGTTTGTTTCCCACACGGGCCCTTTATCTGGTGTCAAATAATATCTCCTGGGAAAAGAAAACATTTCTCAGGGTAATCCCTCGGGAACATTTTCTCCTCCTTCATGTGATTTACACTGAGGCTGCTGGGGCATCCTGCGGGGTCAGCAGGAGTGTGGGGGCTCAGGGTTCCATGGAGGAGATGGTGGGGAGGGAAACAGCCCACCCCCACCCACCCAGACTGTGCTCATTGCCCCTGTGGACATGTGAGAAGCGCCCTCGTGAGGGACACCCACCATTCTGGGGAGTCATCCCCAAATTAAGAGCTCTGTTGTGGGTTTGCTCTAGAGCAGTGATGGCGAACCTTTTGAGCTCGGTGTGTCAGCATTTTGAAAAACCCTAACTTAACTCTGGTGCTGTGTCACATATAGAAATTTTTTGATATTTGCAACCATAGTAAAACAAAGATTTATATTTTTGATATTTATTTTATATTTTCAAATGCCATTTAACAAAGAAAAATCAACCAAAAAAATAAGTTCGAGTATCACCTCTGACACGCGTGTCATAGGTTCGCCATCACTGCTCCAGAGGTTCCAGCCCTAGTCTACTTTCTGTAAAACTATCTCTCAATTTCCACAGTGATAGAATGGCAATGATAGGGACCTTCTGTCTCATCCACACGGCATCAAATGAGACTATAGAGACAAATGTGTGCATATCACATTAGAAAGTATATATGGATACAAGCTTATGCGATAGATACTGTGAAGAAAGAAGCTTGGGGGTTGTAGTCAGAAGACCTAGAGCCTCAGCCCTACTGCAGTGTGGCCATGGCCAGTCATTGTAAATCTGAGTCTTATCTTCCCCTGCAAGGTGGAGGTGACACCATTCATTCCATCTCACTGGGATGGGGAGAGGAGTAAATGGGGTCATGGCCATGACAGTGCTTTGCATGGTGAGCTGCTATATGAAATACATGGGTTAACACTGGTAGAAATTAGGTTTACAGCTCAGAGGATGAATGGGAACTTGTGAAGAAACACTCTTTAATTCAGCCATTTGAATCCCCGGACTTTCCCAGTGGCCTGTTTTTCAATCCTTGCCCAAGGATATGCTTTCCTTGATTTTAGAGAGACAGGAAGGGAGAAGGAGGAAAGGAGAGAATGAGAAAGAGAGAGGAGAAAGAGTGAGAGAGAGAAATATCAATCGGTTGCCTCCGTATCTCACCCCAGTGGGGGTGGAACGCACAATGCCCTGACCGGGAATAGAACCCAAGATTCTTCGGTGCACGGGATGACGAGCCAACCAAAAGAGCCACAATGGCCTGTGCTGAGAACATTCTTGCTTTGACAAGAATATGAACAATCACTTTTAAAAAAAAACTAACAGCTCTGTTTGAGTGAAGGGGTGGCAATGTGCTCAGGAAAAAAAAAGTCATTTCCCATCCTCACCTGAAAATAGGAAACCACATAGCTAACTTTGGGCCAATGAGATACAAGTAGAAGTTCTTTGTGAGGCTTAAGGAGAGTGCCTACAAAATAGGGATAACTGAGCTGGTACATGCCCTTTGCTTCTTCTCTTCACTTTCTTAATAGCTGGAATGTAGAAGTGGTAGCTGCAGTTCCAATAGCCACTTTGTGACCAGAAGCTATCTTGAGAATGACGAAGGAGTCTGGTTTATTAATGGCTCAGTGAACTGTCACTAGCCTCAGACTGCCTACTTCTGGACCTCTTTCATGTAACCAAAAAGAAACCATTTATTTAAACTGCCTTTCTTTCAAGGTTTCTGTTATAACTGAATGTAATTTCTAACTGGCCAACAATCTTACGCTATACTATTATCTTTATAGGATAGGCCCATATGCTTATCCTCTTAGACCTAAATACACATTACCAATAAAGTCTCTCTTATTCCTGCAAGGCAGTTCCTGGAACGAAAGACTGACAGATAGGTGAACTGAGGCCTAAGGAACAGTATTGGCTGAAGAAAGTCACGAGAAAGCACAGGCTTTAATTTCTGGGGAAGCCAAATCTTCCTCAGCCAAAGGGACCATCTTGTTTTTGACTGGGGAAAGGCTACAGACATTACATTCACCATTTTATAGCTTGGAACGGTAAATCAGAGAGGCTAGAGACCTAGACTAAGAATTGCCACTTTTACGGTGAGGAACATGTCCGGAGAGGCCTTCATGGTTTCCATGAAGCAGCAGAGAGGGGGAAGACTGTGGGATGGGGGCAGAGAAAGGCAAGAAAGAAGCCGAGGGGCCTGAGGAGCACAGTTGCCAAGCCCACACCCTTCCACGCACGCTGCACCCTTCTTAAAGCCACATCCCACATTATGCCAGCAGTGCACACATCCTTTATTCCTCGAAGTTATGTGAGACCGAGGCCATGTTAACACAATGCCAACACACCGGAATAAAAATGGAAAAACCTGGATCTCTGCATGTCCAAAGCAGATCAAAATATCTCTTTGGAAATACCTGGGAGACTGATGGATTTTCTATCTTAAAATAGATGTCTTCATACATCTGGAATTCAGCACGTATCCTTAGAGCCTCAGTCCGCATGGGGATTGGACTGTGCAATGAACTGTTCATGTATATGACTTACTGTGATGCGAATCTCTGAACAAACCTACTCAGTACATTCATAGAATTGAGCACAGTGGTGATATCATGGAAATGAGTCCTGTCTATGCAAATAAAAAGCACTAAATAAGTCATATAATTATCAGTTAATTTTCAAACCTCCAGCTGCTGTGAAGCAAGAGTACTCATTTGACTACCCAAACAAAACATTTTACACTGTACATGAACATGCAGGTGTCTGTCTTGTTTTTGTTCTGGTCCCTTTCTTTTTTGAATCCTCAGTGTCCTGATGTTCTGACACTTCACAGGTTAGCACTAAATTAAATTGGTCTTATCCTGGTCCCTAGTTCATGTGTGTTAACTATATTCTCTCAACTTAACTCTAAACTTCCGTATGTAACAGATCCCATGAAACACCCATCAGGTTACTTAAAAGTGAAAAAGTTTTGACTTCCACCTCCAGAAAGATGGAAGAGATGCATTGTTCTCTATTTCTCTCACTAAGTACAATGGAAAGCCCTGGACATTATATGTAAAACTAACATAAGAAGACCCTGAAAGGAGGCAAGAAGAAGGCAGAACTGCCAGGGCCCTCAGTTCCAGGGAACAACACAGTGGTGAGCATTGTGGTTTGTTGCTGTTACTATTAGCCTCTTAGATCCCAGACTCAGAACCAAAGAAACCAGCAACCTGGAAACGTGAAGGGACACAGACAAAGCCCCAACAAAATCTGCTCTTTGTGGCCTATGGACCAGGAAAAGGGCAGTCTAACAATGCAGCAATAACTGCGCTACTCTAGCCAGAGCCACAGGAGAAGTTGCAGCCCCATCATCACGCACCCAGCAAGGCTGACTTGGGAGCCAAGAGGGCTGTTCTGGCCAGGCTGTAAGAAGGCAGTGAGAATGAAACGCGGGATACCTCTACAGCTCTTACACACATCAACACGATAATAAAGGAAAACCTAAAACAACTCTACACATGTAAATATGATAATTTAGATGAAATGGACAACTTCTTTGAAAATGTAAACCACCACGATTCACTCAATATGAAATTCAAATTTTAAATAGCCCTATAACTAAGAAAATTAATTTCATAATTTTAAAACTCTGAAAAAAAAATCTCCAGAGCCAAATGATTTCACTGGAGAATTCTACAAAACATTTAAAGAAGAATTAACCATATTTTACACAACCTCTTCCAGGAAATAAAAGAGAAACACTTCCCAATCCATTTTATGAAGCTGGTATTACTCTGTTCAGAAAACTAGACACACACACACACACACACACACACACACACTAGAGACCAATATCCCAACTCATAATCCTTAACAAAATATTAGCAAAAAAGAATTCAGCAATATATAAAAGGAAATATATGCCATAACCAAGTGGGCTTTATTCGAGAGATTCAATGCTGGTTTAATATTAGAAAATCAATCAATTCACCATATAAACAGGCAAAAGAAGAAAAAAAAATCACATAATGATGATGTCAACCAAAATAGAAAAGCATTTGACAAAAGTCAATGCTCATTCATGTTAAAAAAAAAACTCTCAGAAAAAAAGAATGAAACTTCCTCAACTTGATAAAAAGCATCTAAAAACTTCCACAGCTAGCATTATAATCAATAATAAAAAATTAAATTATTTCTCCCTAATATCAGGAGCAAGGATGTTCACTGTCAGCACTGTTTTCAACACAGTGCTGGAAGTTTTAGCCAGTGCAATGAGGCAAAAGGAAATAAAGGGCGTATGGATTACAAGAAAAGAAATAAAACTGCCCCTATTTGTAGATGACATGATTGTCTCTCTACAGAGAGAATCCCAAGTAATCTACAAAAAAAAAAAAAATCTAAACTAACAAGTTCAGCAAAGTTGCCAGATACAAGATAAACACATAGAGGTTCTTGTATTTTTAATAGTAATGAACATGTGGATACCAAAATTAATAACACAATACAATTTACTTTAAACATTAATAATTAAGTATAAGTCTCACAAAACATGTACAAAATTCTGTGCTAAAACTACAAAAAGCTGAGGAAAGAAATCAAGGAAGATGTAAATAAATGGAGAGGCATACTATATGTATGGATTAAAGTTTTCAATTCTTTTCAAATTGATATACATATTTAACAGAATTTCTTTCAAAATTCCAGCAAGATTTTTGGTGGGTATGCACAATATTATTCTAAAATTTAAATGGGAAGGCAAAGGAACTAGAATAGCCAAAACTATTTGAAACACGAGAATAAAGTGGGACTAATCAGTCTACCCAATTATCAGATAGCTAGAGTAATCAAAACTATGTGATATTAGCAGAAAGATAGATACAGAAACCAATGGAACAGAATGGAGAGCCACGAAATAGACCCAAAAAAGTATGTCCAACTTCATTACGATAGATATTCGAAAACAATTCGATTGAAGAAAACATAGTCCCTTTAACAAAAGTTGCTAAAGCAATTGTACATAAAAATAATAGACATAAAAATAATTCTCAATTTAATTCTCACACCTTATACAAAAAAATTAACTCAAAATAGAGCATAATGTAAATCTTTTACAAAATGTTTAGATACCGAGGAGAAAATCTTCAGAATTCAGGACTAGGCAGAGTTCTTAGACTTGACAATGAAGGTATGACTCACAAAAGAGAAAACTGATAAATTAGACTTCATCAAAATGAAGACCTTTTGCTCTGTGAAAGTCCCTGCTAAGAAGAGGAAAAGACAAGCTACAGAGTGGGAGGAAATATTTGCAAACTTCATATCTGAAAATAGGCAAGTATCTGAAATGTATAGAAACAACCTCTCGGAACTCAACAGTAAGAAAAAAATTCCAATTAGAAAATGGGCAAGAGACATTTCACAGATGAGGATTATAGATAATAACGCAGCACATGCAAGATGTACAATATCATTAACCATCAGGGAAATGCAAATTAAAACCATAATGACATATCATTACAGACCTATCAGAATGGCTAAAATAAAAAAACAGAACTGAAAATTCTAAATACTTGATGTGGATATTCTTCCTCAAAGACATGGAGCTTAACTTCCAACCCTGTGGGTGTGGGCTGTGCTAAGGACTTGCTCCTGAAAAGTAAACTGAGGAGGAGGAGGGGAGAGGTAACTTGACAGTGGAGAAACGTGGCAAATTCCTCGTCACCCAGTGGCCAGGGTTAACACCATCAGTCATGTTGAACGCATGTGCCTTTGACGTGATGTGGTGGGGACGGCACTTCCCTCAGTGGTAATCCTCCCCAGTTCCATTACCCCAGTCTGACCCTGACAACATCAAAACCAACCCAAATTGAAGCGCATTCCATAAAATACCTGGCCAGCATGCCTCAAATCTCCTAGTGTCACCAAAAACAAGGAAAGTCTGAGAAACTGACTTTCAAATTAAATACGCAACTTCGACATGACCCAGCAATTGCACTCCTGGGCATTTATCCCAGAGGAATGAGAACTTACAGACTAGACAAGGCTAAGGAGATAAGACAAATAAAAGGAACATGGTGCCCTGGATGAGATCCTCGAATAGGGACCAGCTACTGAGACCTGAATAAACTGGAGTTGAGCTAAAATAATGTGTCAGTGCTGGTTCTCAGTTGTGACAAAGGTACCACACAAATGTAAGATGCTAACAACAGGGAGAACTGAGCGAGGAACCCCATTTCTCAGCAATTTCTTGATTCCTCTCATGGAACTCTCTGTACTCTTCTTGTAACTTTTCTCTCTAAACCTATTCTAAAATGCAGTGTCTAACAAAATAATGTGACACCGTCAAACGCTAGCAAAAATGCAGAGAAACTGGATCCCTGGAACATTGCTGGAGGGAATGTAAAACGGTACAGCCACTTTGGAAGACAGTTTGGCAGTTTATTTTATAAATTAAATATGCAGCTTCTACATGGCCCAGCAATTGCACTCCTGGGCCTTTATCCCCGAGGAATGAGAACTTAAGTTCACACAAAAAACTGCACGAGAATGTTTATAGCGGCTTTATCTGTAAAAGCCCCCAACTGGAAACAGCCCAGATGTCTTCCATTGTGGGAATGGTTAGACACCGTGGCACATCCACACCATGGGGTATCACTCAGCAATAAAAAAGAACAGACTACTGTGCATGTAACAACCCCTAGGGCCTAGCCAGTGGTTGGCAAACTGCGGCTAGTGAGCCACATGCGGCTCTTTGGCCCCTTGAGTGTGGCTCTTCCACAGAATACCACATGCGGGTGTGCACGTACAGTGTGATTGAAACTTCATGGCCCATGCGCAGAAGTAGGTATTTTGTGGAAGAGCCACACTCAAGGGGCCAAAGAGCCGCATGTGGCTCGCGAGCCGCAGTTTGCCGACCACTGGTAGACCAATCTACAGAGATTACATTAAGTGGGGGAAAAAGGACAATCCCAAAGGGTTACATACTGTATGACTCCATTTATAATAACATTTTTGAAATGATAAAATTATAGAAATTGAGACCAGATTAGTGGTTGCCAGGGATCAACAACAGGTGGTTGAGGAAGGGAAATAGATGTGGCTATAAAAGAGCAATTTGGAAAATCCCTCTGATAGTGGAAATGGTCTGTATTTTTACTGTCGTTGTCAAAGTCCTGGTTATGATATTGTACAGTGTCATCCATAGGTTCTGCACTTTTAAGTGAAATGTCGTTTATCAAAATCAATTTTACCATGGGCTAATTGACATAAACAAGAATTAAATTCCTAAGGCATCTCTTCAATGTTATAATAAAACAACATTGAAATAAATGACATTACTCGAGGACTTGCTGTTCTACGATGTTGAAAGACATCACCACAAGGGGCAATTACGTAAAAGGTACATAGGATCTCTCTGTATTATTTCTTACAACTATATGTGAATATACAATCATCTCAAAAGTTCAACTTAAAAAAAGTGAGACATGCCTGGCTGGTGTGGCTCGGTGGCTGAGTGTCAACCTATGAACTAGGAGGTCATGGTTCGATTCCTGGTCAGGGCACATGCCCGGGTTGTGGGCTCGATCCCCAGTGTGGGGTGTGCAGGAGGCAGCCAATCAATGATTCTCTCTCATCATTGATGTTTCTATCTCTCTCTCTCTTCTTTCCTCTCTGAAATCAATAAAAAAAATACATTTTTTAAAAGAGAGAAGTGCCTTTTAAAAGAAGGCACTTTCAAAATCATGCCACAGACTACACAGAAGGTCTCTCAGTGTTAATAGGAACACAGAGGTCTAAATACCTGAGGTTGATCAAACCCTCTCCCTGCAAACATGGAAACAAAAACATTAGATTAGAAACACCTGAAAACATTCACAGGGACAAAAATTGATGGCATTAGAAAGGAACAGGAAGGGAGGGGATGAAAAAACGAAGGCAGTGACACTGAGGCACCTGTCCTTGGCCTCTCTAAGGAAGAGGAGGCTCTGGGAAACTGGTACCTTATTCTGGGAGCTGCCATTGCTAAGAACAGTTTTGAAATCTTGTCTAAATACACCCTGGAATCCACAGTGTGTAAAAAGCTACCCTTTGCAAGTCTGCCATCTAAAGTGGGTTCTATTTTTCTGAAACCAGTAAAAACAATGAGAAGTGTTATGTCTATTGCGATGAGCACAGCGGGGGCGGGTGCAGCAAGAACCAGGTTTAAGTGCACTTTCTGCCACTTGGTGACTATGTGGCCTCAGGCATGTAACTTAATCTTTATTAATGTTAGTTTCATAATCTGTAGAATAGAGCTAATTATGCCCATCTCCCAGGATTTTTGTAGGATTAAATGTGATGATGGGTGTGAAGCTTCTAGTCCGGTGCCTGGCCCAGAATCAAGGCTCTTATTTAAACAGCGTTTAGAGATGGCTAAAGGATACAACTTGATTTTCTTGTTAGACTCCTAAATGGAATCTGAGGGCCATCCAAGGAAGAGTTCAAAATGTGCTGAGTTGCGTCAATCAACCCCTTTGGAATAAGTTGCTAGTCTCTTAAGTTGTATGAAGAACAAGTCACATTATGTTTAAGAAGTTCTGGCATGTTTGTTATAAAGCCAATTTTATTTCCTTAGAGTCATATCCGACAGTGATGTGGCATCACTTATTAAAGAGCTGGTCAGCATTTTCTCCCTCATCAGACCCAATATTTAAAAGATGACACTCATGATTTATTTTTTAAAAATCTATTCTGTAGCCTTAAGAGATTTTGTTTAAAACCACAGGGATGCCTTTCTGACATATTCCCATACAAACTAGTTTAAATATGTGTTCTTTTTAAAACAGCTATGCCTTAAAGATAGCACAGTTTAAACATTAAAAAGAATAATGACTGCAATGGATCGAAACACATCAAATATATGAAAACCTGTGAGTTCAGAGAATACATTTGCAAGCCATCGATCAGACAAAGAACTCATACCCAGAATATACAACACAAATGATGAGATATACAGTGTAATAAAAAATGAGCAAAAGATTTGAACAGGCTCTTTGCAAAAGATGTGTAAATGGCCAATAAGACTAAAAAGATTGCCAAAACATCCTTTGTCATCAGGAAGAGAAGAGATAAAAACCTCAATGAGATATAATTTCATACTCCCTTAACAGACAAAACCAAGTGTTGACAAAGATGTGGGACAACTGGAACTCTCATATATTGCTGGTAGGAAATGCATGAGTAAGTACAGCCACTTTGAAAAACAGTTTGGCAGTTTCTTATAAAGTTAAATATTCACCAACCATACAACTGAGCAATTCTACTCCTAAATATTTCCTCAAGAGAAGTAAAAGCATTTTTCAACAAAGAGACTCATACACAAATGTTGATAACAGTTCTACTTGTAATAGCAAAAAACAAAACAGAACACACCCAAATGTTTATCAACAGATGAATGGACTTAAAAACTATGGTATGTTCATAAAATGGAATGCTACTCAGTAATAAAAAGAAACTAACTATTTATATAAGTAACAACATGAATGAATCTAAAAAATATTATGCTGTGTGAAAGAAGCTGGAAACAAAGAGTATAGCTAATTCCATTTATATTTAAGTCTAGAACAGGCAAAACAAATTAATAGTGAAAAAAAGATCTGTGGTTGCCTTGACATGGAAATGGAGAAGACAGATGACTACAAAGGAGCATGAAAAAACTTTAGGGGGAATAGAAATGTTCCACATCTTTTTAAAAAATATTTTTATTGATTTTTCTTCTTAGAGAGAGAGGAAGAGGGAGACAGAAACAACAGTGTGAGAGTGGGACATGGATTTGCTGCCTCCTGCACGCTCTCCACCAGGGATCGAGCCTACAACAGGGGCATGTGCCCTGACCAGGAATCGAACCAGTGATCTCTTGGTGTATGGGAAGATGCTCAACCAACTGAGCCACACTGGCCAGGGCAAAAGAATGGCATTTCATAATGTCTAAAGAACTAATGGCTACCAATGGATAGTGGAAACCATTAAGTGAAAGACTGATAGAAAATGTCATAATGGATCAAATTTATCAAACTTCACATCACTAAGAATGGGACAACCAGTTATGATGTGCCTCCTGATGCAATGCAATATAAACTTGAATCTATTTGGAATCCTGGCTCTATAAATTTACAGCAAATAAAAAGAAAAATAACTTTAAACATCAGCATGAGAAAAGAATCAGACAAATACAAAGCCACAGAAATTTAAAAAGACACACTAGTCCTGATCGGTTTGGCTCAGTGGATAGAGCGTCGGTCTGCGGACTGAAGGGTCCCAGGTTCGATTCCGGTCAAGGGCATGTACCTTGGTTGCGGGCACATCCCCAGTGGGGGGGGGGTGCAGGAGGCAGCTGATCGATGTTTCTCTCTCATTGATGTTTCTAACTTTCTATCCCTCTTCCTTCCTCTCTGTAAGAAATCAATAAAATATATATATATTTTAAAAATAAATAAATAAAAATTAAAAAGACACACTATTTAAATTTATTTATTTATTAAGATATATATGAAGTATTTTGGGGAGAAATTGCATGATATCTGGAATTTGTTTTAAAATTCTCTAGTAAAACAAACAAAGAAACAATATTAGAAATTTAAAAAATAACTTTAAACTATATGATTGGTACTTGGGGATTCTCTATATTATTTTCTTTTATGTACACTCAAATATTTCAATAATAAAAAGTGAAGGAAAAAGTATGGCTTTCAGAGAAAATTTTCAGTTATCTGGGAAATAAAGTTAATTGTTTGATGATGCCAAACAAAATAAGTATCCCCAAGTTGTTTCTTTTTTTGGTCTAATTTTATTTTAGTCAAGGTGATATGCGTACATGGTTTAAATATCAGACAGCACTACAAAACCTATCCTGCTCTTTTCCTTGATTTTTCACCTTTAGACATTGCTTACTAATCCTGCAAAGTCAATGTCTGTGGGTCTTCATGTTGGGCCAGTTAATTTCCCAAAAGAGAGGTCTTTCTCTCTGATCCTCTGCTAGCGTCGATGGGAAAGGTGGGAAAGAAGCAGTTACCTGGTTGCCAGGGTGGGGAAAGGATTCTGTAATCTGTTAACAACCCCTGCTTTATGGCCCCACCTATAGAGATGCTTGGTGCCTCCAACTCCGGGTTTTATTGGACAGGTTTTTTTTTGTTAGTCCTTCTATCATAGGCATCTCTGGATTTCTCTGCTCTGTTAAGTCAGTTTCCATTCACACGTCAACTTTCCATTGATCACACTCATCATTTATTCATCCGGCAAATGATTTATTGAGTACTTGCAATGTGATAAATACTTTTCTAGGTGCTTGGAATATATCAATGAGCAAAACAAGCATCAGGATTAATAAGTATGTTATGTGTGATATCAGAGCAGGAAAAATAATCAAGTATAGGAGAATGTCAAGCTGTAATTTCAAATAGGGTGAAAGAGTGGCTGTACTTAAAAGGTGACATTTGAGTAAACACCTGAAGGAGGGAGGGTGTTAGCCGTGTGGATATATCTAGGGACAACACCATTTAGTTGATCACTTTTGTCTGTGTGGACTCCTCTTTTTGTCCTTGTAGGATGTACCCTCTGATTTAGTTCTGTCATGTTAGTGAGGTTCAGGAAGAGAACAAGCATACATGCTGATGTGCTCAATCCAACACACTTAATGAGAACTGATTCCTACCAGCCCCACCTTCACATCCTAGAATGCTTCCTATCTTTCCCAAATTGACTAGCACCAGAAGTCAATGATTAATATTTGTTTATTGTTATACTAAATTAATAAATCATTATAAAATCATTAACAAGTCATTGGAGTTGGAGATTTTAGCAACCCTCTATCAGAAATGGACAGATCCAGAAGACAGAACATCAGCAAGAACATAGTTGAACTCAACACCACTACCACAACTGGATATAATGGACATCTAGAAACTATTTCATCCAACAATTACTAAGAACACATTCTTCTCAAGCTCACATGGAACATTCACCAAGATAGACTGCATTCTCTTCTTTTGTTGTTACTTTCACCAAGGATATTTTTTCCTTTGATTTTTAGAGAGAGTGGAAGGGAGGGAGGGAGGAAAACAGAGATAGAGAAAGAGAGAGAGAGAGAGAGAGAGAGAGAGAGAGAGAGAGAGAGAGATCAATTGGTTGCCTCCCACACATGCCCTGACCAGGGCCAGGGATTGAACCTGGAACCCAGGTATGTACCCTTGACCAGGAATCGAACCTGAGACCCTTTGGTGTGCAGTCCGACAACCTAACCACTGAGCATCACTGGACAGGGCAAGATAGAACACATTCTTGGCTATAAAACACACCTTAACAAATGTAAAAGAATAGAAATCACACAATGTCTATTCTTAGACCACAATGGAATTAAACAAGAAGTTAATAGCAGATAAATAGGTGGAAAATTCTCAAATACATGGAGATTAAACAATACATTTTAAAATAATACATGTGTCAAAGAAAAAAATAAGAGTACATTAAAAATATTTTGAACTAAGTGAAAATGAAAATACAACTTATCAAAATTTTTGGGATGCTGAGAAGACAGTATTTAGAGGAACATATATACCGCTGGATGCATATATTAGAAAAGAAGAAAAATATAAAAGTAATAATCTAAGCTTCCACCTTAGGAAACTAGAAAAAGAAGAGCAAATTAAATTCAAAGTGAGCAGAAGAAAAGAAATAACAAAAATTAGAGCAGATATCAAGTATACTGAAAACAAGGAATCAATAGAGAAAATTAACAAAACCAAATTCTGGTTCTTTGAAAAGATCAATACAATTGATTAGCATGGCTAACTAAAAAAATAGTAAGAGGATTCAAATTACAAGTATCAGAAATGAAAAAGGAGACATCATTACAGTTCTCATGAACATTAAAAGTATAATAAAAAAATATTATGAACAATTCTGTTTCCCAAAATTTGATAACTTAGATAAAATGCACCAATTCCTCCAAAGGCACAACCTATCAAAACACACACAAAGGAGAAAAGAACACTCTGAATAGGTTTATGTCTATTTAAAAAATTGAATCAATAATTAATAACCATTTAAAATTGAAAATATTAGGCCCAGATGTATTAACTGCCTGGCTGCTGTGGCTCAGTGGTTGAACATGGAGGTCACTGGTTCAATTCCTGGTCAGGGCAGATGTCCAGGTTGGGGACTCAATCCCTAGTAGAGAATGTGTACAATGATTCTCTCTCATCATTGATGTTTCTATCTCTCTCCCCCTCTCCCTTCCTCTCTCTCTCAAGTCAATAAAAACATATTTAAAAAAAATTCATGTCCACTAGAATGTTTCAATGTTATCTTATTTGGAAATAGCATCTTTGCAGATGTATTTAGTTACGACACTTGAGATGAAATCATCCTAGGTTTAAGGTGGACTCTAAATCTAAGAACTGGTACTTTTATAAGAAAAGAAAAGGACAAAGAGACACACACAGAGGAAAAAAGTGATGATATAAAGATGGAGGCAGAGATCAAAGTGATGCCAAGGAACACCAAGATCAGAGAGAGAGAGATGGAGAGGATGGAACTCCCTCAGAGCCTTCAGAAGGAACCCTCCCTGCCAATACCTTGACTTCAGACTTTGCCCTCCAGGATGACAACCCCCCACACACATATTTCTATTGTTTTAAACGACCTAATTTGTGGTAATTTATTATGGCAGCCTTAATAAACTGATGTACTAGTATAAATAAATAAAAGGAAGAGAAGGGACAAATATCCCTTATAAAAGAACTTCAAATAATATATATAGATAATCCCTCTCCCAGAAGTGGAGCTTAATTCCTCTCCCTTGAGTGTGGGCTGGACTTAGTGACTTGCTCCCAAAGGATAGAATATAGAAAGAGAAAAATAAAAACTCTACAGAAACACAGTAATATCACCAATGACAAGTCACACTGATGGAGCGTGTCACCTGATTCAATGCAGTGAGGGCATTTCACTTTCATGGTCTTCTTTCCCTAAACCCATCACCTCAGTCTAATCCCTCAATCGAATCATAAGAAAACATCAGGTAAGCCCAAATTGACACAATCTATTCTACACAATACCTGACCATCACCCTTTAACAATGTCAAGGTCATAAAAGAAAAGAAAAGACCGAGAAACTGACACAGATCAAAGGAGACTACGGAGACACGCTGATTAAATGCAATGTGGTGTCCTGGATTGAATCTGGGACAGAAAAGGGACAGCAGTGAGAAAACTGATGACACTGAACAAATTGTGGAGTTTAGTTAATAGTATTGTGCCAATGTCATTTCTTAGTTTTGTCAGATGTACCATGGTGGGGATGGCAACATTAGAGGAAGCTGGGTGAAAGATATACGGGAAGTCTCTTTACTATCTTTGCAACATTTTGGTAAATCTAAAATTATTCCAAAATGAAAAGGGTTTAAAAAATACAACTGTGAGTAAAAGATCTAGAAGCTAGTCAGCACTTTCTCTACCTCTACTTTCCACCTGTGGTTTTACTTCCTCTCTGAGATGGAAGAGAATCTCTACTAGTTTGCCTCCTCCTCCTCCCCCAAGCTCTTTCCCAAATTAATAAATAATTTTTAAAAATAAGTAAAGGAAATGAGTGAATGGATAAACATGAACAAACAGACAGATAACTTACAGTAGAATGAGGGCATGCAGTAGTTTGGTGGGAACAATTAGAAAGTGTAAATATTTAGCCTTCACAGTTTGCCCACCACAATGGCAACAGTCACACCAGCACAGTGTTTTAAAAAAGAAAGTTCAATATTTATTCTGGCTTCCTGGTCCATCATCCACCAGGGCTCCTTGCACAGCTGGTTTTCGAATGGAGCCAAGGTTTGCTCTATTGGCCTTCTGACTTCCCACTGCACATGTGTTACAGGTAAACAATCCACTGGCTTCCACTCCATCTGATTGGCACTCAAGAGAGAAAAGCATGGTCTGAGCACAGGGAGCACATCTAATCCACGCTTGAATATCCGCAGGAGACTGCCATGCGCATAGATGCACTAGATAAGGTATGTGAGGACTCTCTGTGAACCTGCAAACGCTACAGAATGGAGAGGTGCTATTGTTGCTATTATTAGCTCCGTGCCTTGGTTCCCTTGAGATTATCCTGTTCTCCTTGCCACTTGCCCAGCATGCTTCCAGATGAACTTCACGGACACCTAACACACAGCAACTTGGCCTGGTTTGCTTTCTCAGGCCCTGCAGCTCTGGACTCCGTAGCTTGAGTCACTTGATACTTATGACTTTAGGCTCAGCCCTATATTCATGCATGCATTTAAAAAAATTAATTCAACTACATGGCAGCTGTGCTAGGCAGAGGAACACAGAGGTAAATAAGACACAGTCCCTAACTTGGAAGAGAACATACTACTTTTGGCTGCTCATTTGCTTTAGTTCTGACCCTCCTGGGTATCCTAGTTTAGCTTTTCCTCTCTTTTTCAACATCAGACTTTGCTCTCTCCCTGGCTTGGTCCATCCACACTACCTAGCAGGTGATCTGATCCTCTGGTTTGGCGTTGGGATCCCTACCTCCTGAACCCTCTTTAGCATGCGGTGGTATAGGGGAGAAGACATAGTCTGGTATCCATGCCCCTTGCTAATTCTTAGCCTTGCGGATGCAGGAGTCTAATAGTGCTGCCTATCCACCCTCTGCCTGGACGTCAAGTTTCCAGGTTGTCTGCTGCCATTCTTCGCTGGATCATTCTGTCCACCTGTTGAGACATTCTACAGCTTTTACAGGCACTTTCTCTAACTTC
Organism: Myotis daubentonii; assembly: GCF_963259705.1. NCBI lineage: Eukaryota > Metazoa > Chordata > Mammalia > Chiroptera > Vespertilionidae > Myotis > Myotis daubentonii. The sequence goes on from NC_081841.1 coordinate 93,499,015, forward strand.
CTGCATGGACCCCAGTGGACTTTTGTGAGCACCCCTGAGCACTAACTTGCCCTTCAGGTGGAACCTCCAAGCAGCAGCGCTGGGACCTTGTCTCCACCCATCTTGCTCCCACTGAAGTATAGGATCGCAGTTGCTCCATGGCTTCTGAGAGGTCCAGCTGAAAATGGCTGGACAACATGTCACACAAGCAAGAGGAGGGCCCTGCCCCAATTGGAAGAAGCAGCACTTTAGAATTTTCATCCTTTCTAAGACTGTGACAAGAAACACATTCTTGCTCAAGTCTGAACCAGTTCTCTGTGTCCTACCAAGCAAGCAAAGCCTAGTTTTAAAGCCCAAATGTCTCATTTTTGGCATTAACATCAGCACCTCTTTGAATTTTCTTCCTTTTAAGTGGGGATAACCTAACTGAGGACAGTTCTGCTGGTCCGGAGGTTGGCAGAGATTAGGGGCATTCACGGGCATAGAGTTCTATGGAACACAGCCTTCCCTCTGGTGTGCAGCTCAGTCCAAGGTGTGCTGATTATCGATCCCCTCCAGGTTGGTCACCTCTGTAAGACAGCAGGTAGCAGGTAGTCCATTCACGCTGAGACTATTATCATTTTTCTTATGTGTTCCATGACGTAAAGAAGGTTGGAAGGCTCTCTTACAGGATTGGACATCAACTGCTACCTTCTCCATTGCTGTGGCTGAAACAATGCCTTAGAATTCTGGGGTATGGCTGGTTGGGGCTGGGGAGGGCAGGCTAGCCCAGCCAGATAGAGGTCCAGGAACTTCACGTAGTAGAGATTGTCCCTCATTTAAACCTCTCAGAGATGCTGAAGCCAAGCGAATGGGAACCAAATGGACCATAGACTGACCAAGGAGTTCCAATCTGTCACTGAATCATGGGTACTGGGATCGATACTGAGGCTGAGTTTCTAACTGAGATGTGAAGGCCCATGAAGTGAGAGCAGGGGGAGCTGATGAGAGGACAGGTGAACAGAATCTGAAAACTGTTTCTGTCCCTCTGAGACTTTACCTTGCACCAGGAAGAACTGGATAAATTTGAAGGGTGGCATGGGTCAGAAGTGCGGGGAGGGGATGGTCAGAGAACTCCATCACTGTCAGGCACTGTTAGGAATTGGAAGTGTCTTTCCCTCCCTTCCACCTCTTCAATTCCTACTCATCATTTGAGGTCCAGCTCAAGACTGACTTCCCTGTGTAGTTTGCTCCTTCCTCTGAACCTCCACCTCCACTGTGATCCCACCATGACGTTGGCATGTAGTTACTGATGCACTGCATCATAAAAGTTCACATGCTGCTTTAGTCTTATTTCCATCCTGGAAACAAGGCACCTTGCCTTAGGTCCTTTCCTAAACCTCACTGTATCCAGCATTCTGCAGGGCTTAGTAAATCCTCATGAAATGAAGGCAGTAATCAAGTTATATTGACATTCTCAATGGCCCAGATGGTTCACCAAACCTGGGTGGTGCCTATCTGGCTCCATGCAAATAAATGTCTGTGAGTGGTAAGATTTCCCTAACATGTGTCAACTGGTAGAGGCCAAACACACCATGGGGACAGACACCATGGGGCTTTCCATAATTAGCAAATTATGGTAGCTTAGTAGTTCTCAACCCTGAATTCCCTTTGGAATCATCTGGGAGCTTTCAAACATTCCATCTGATTCAGTTGGTCCAGGGTGGGGTCTGAACACTGGTGTATTTTAACAGCTATTCATACTCTAGTGCCCAATCCCATCTGATCCAATTTCAAATGTCTAAACAGTGTTTTCTATCCTTTTATACAATTTGATTTCTTTATCAAGTATTTAGGCAGCTCATTATGTGCCAGGTAGCAACAAAGAGAAACATGGTACTCACACTCAAGAAACCCATTGTTAAGTGAGAGACACTTTTATAGAAATAAATAAAAGTGCAAGTAAACCTTGCTACCTAAACTTGAGAAGTTAACTGATTCAGATAAACTTTTAGATAAGACCATGCTATCTGGATTCTCACTACTTTCTACCGAAATGCAGAAACCAACCAGATTAAGATACGTGGGACTGCTCTCTATGAAAATTCACCATCCAACCTCTTGCTATATCTCAAGAGCCAAATAGACTGGGATAGCACATGCTTGTACGTGCTGTATAAGAGAAAGAACAGGAAGAAATGGCCATCTAAACAAGGAAGGATCCCTGGCCTTGAGACCTTACAGCTCCCAACAGTCAGGCTAAGTAAAAAGGAAGCTTTCTAGGGTAAATGAGGGTTATACACCAGTGCTCAATCCCTGCTGGAGGTTCTTCTTTTCCCACTTTTGAGGCTTCTGTGTCTCCAATAGTGGTTCCAAAGAAAAGACTGAGAACCTCCCTTGTCTGGTTCAGTTGAGGTGAGCAGATTACCTACAAATAGAATAGAGCATGTGGGGCATTTCTTCTGATCAGAAAAACTGTGGTGTTTGGGAGGAGAACTAGATATGGAAGAGAGGGAAACAAAGGGATGGTGCTTAGCACTCTCCAAAGACAAAAGAGAAAGCTCGGTCGAAAAGCCCACAGGGGCCCTCAAGACTCTAGAAGCATGCTCTCCTGGTGCCACGTTCCACACTCTCAGTTCCTGGGGCACTTGCATGGTTTCTACAATAGTTCATCTGTACCCCAGCCCCTGATCATACACCTTTGATGCACCTTCAGACATATCTGGGGATTACTGATAACCTGAACTTGTCCATTACTCTCTCACCTCATGGTCTTGATAAACAAGATGTAGGAAGAGGCTTCAAAAGTCATCTCTTTGTGTCCCATCATTACATAATACCCAAAATTGATCAGTGGAAAGGCTAGCCCTTCTGTGAGATCCCGTGGATAGAGATTCTCTAGCACCCACCAGGGGCTGACATCTTATCCCATCTCCTCCTCTGATGCTGCCATTGGAGCTCAGCCCTCCATTCTGGATTGTCAATATGCCTGCATTTCCTGAGGCAATGGATGGCTCTCCCCATACCTACCCTTGTCTTCTCTTTTCTTGGCCTCCCCCTTGCTGCAAATCTAAGAATGCTCTCACTGAGTTATGTCACTCAAAATTATTTCCCAGGCCCTTCATCTGTGGGCCCACAAAGGAAGATCGATAAGAGAGTTCAAGAAAGCCGAAAGCCAGGAGCATTCCCCAGGCTGGACTGAGGAAAGGTTGAAGCAGACCAGGCACAAACCCTTCAGCTCCTTGTCAGCAGCCTTTGATCTGCATGGCAGCTAACACAAAAGTAGAATTTGGCCCTCCAACTGTACAGGACGAGACTTGACAAGGAAATCAGTTTCTCTGACAATTTCAAAAGCCCCGACACTTTCGTCACTTGGCACTTGGCCATGAGGAATGGTGCTGTGGACACATACACACCCCACCAGAGAAGCCATTTTCCCAGAAAGGACGGAGAGTTCAAGTGCAGGCAAGTCCCTGAGGCATGAAGGACAAGCTCATCCCTGCCTTCCATTGAAGAGGTATTGTAGGAACCAGGAGGAATTTGGGTTCCTGGGTTATAAGGAACAAGGAGGGATTGCAGGGAGTGTAAGGAAACTCTTTTGTTAAGTCTAAAGAATAAGCATGCCTCTGCTGGTCTTGTGAAGTTTTGACAGAAGATGCTGCACCTGGCCTTTGGAGGTCATTCCACACTTACAAGCTACATAGGACTCAGATGTTCATTTTCAGCTTGTCTTACTTGTTCTTAGATAAGCAAACCAAAATACATTACGATAGCCTTTGATAATGATTCCATTTTACCATTCCTGAGTGTTCTTATCAGTTGACTTAACCTCTCTAGGCTTCTTTGTTTGGGATTAATCACAGATAGCTAAGGTGCTGGTTCAGGACCAGTGCTTAGCAGTGAGACTAGATGACATCTTGAATGTTCCTGATTAAAATGTCAACTGAAGTGCAACTGCCTTTCAGGGATGCCAAGGAGGATTCCTGTCAGAGTGAGAAGTGGATTAAACAATCTCAGAGCTCCTCAGTCTATGACATTTTTCAAAAGTGAAGGGCTCAACGGATCATTCAGTCCAAGAGAGTTCTGGAAGCCAGGCTTGACAGGAAGCACTACTTATTCTACCAAAGAAGGAGTGTAAAACTTATGTTGGGAAGAGACAATGAGAAAATAAGACACATTCCTCTCCCTGCGGAAGATCCCCACTGGTATTTGAACAGCATGCATGTATGTATCTAGTAAGACTCAAACTGGCCCTGGCTGGTATGGCTCAGTTGGTTGGGTGTCATGTCCCATGCACCGAAAGGTTGCAGTTTGATTCCTGGTCAGGGCACATGCCTGAGTTGCAGGCTTGATTCCTGGTAGGGGATGTGCAGGAGGCAACCTCATATTGTTTGGCTCTCATATTGATGTTTCTCTCCCTCTCATTCTTCCTTCCTCTCTTTCTAAAAAAAATTAAGAAGAAATCTAAAAAACAAAAAGACTCAAATTCAAAGTGAGTGTGGGGAGCTGCAGACATCATGTCAGGGCAGCCCACACAGTGAATGATAAGCAAGAGTGGATGAGAGGGGAAGCAGATCCTGAAAACCTTGTGGTACTACATATGTACCAAGGGTATTACAGACCAATACCAAGTCACCCAAGGTGACCCAAAGGAAGACCAACTGTTGCAGGCCAGATTTCCCAGGAAGCAGATTCTGAAGTGCAGATTAGTGTGAAGGAAATTTATTTGAAAGTGCTCTTGGTATCAATACCCATGGAGTGAGGGAAGGAAGCAGAAGGGCAGAGTGAAACTGGGCTGCAATGCAGTCGCAAGGCCGGCCAGCCCATCTATCACAGCTGACCCTGTAGAGCTGGCCCAGATTGAGCCATGGGCCAAGTCTTTAAATCCTTGCATGCCCAGTCATTAGTACAGCTGTCCCTGGGAGGGCAACATATCTGTGGATGAGGCGCTTTCTCTTCAGTAAGGGAGATTCCAGATAGGGCTAGCAGCTGAGTGCTGTGGGCCAGTGGCATTCCCAGCAGGTAGGGGATTAACTCTTCTGTCCTGAAGGGAGATCTGGGCAGTGCCACCTGCATCAACTACACCTACTGATCAGACACTTCAGAGCTCAGCTGGATCCTACTCTCAGGGCTGCCCTTGGGAAAATTGGTAAAGTTGCAGAATTTTTCCAAAGCACCCCTCACATTCCTTCCCTGTGTCCTTTATATCCCCTCTCCCATGAACATCCTGGAGCTTTAATTCTTCGGTATATATCCATCCTAAGGGTTCAGAACCCACTATGACACTATCTCTAAATGCCAAGGAGTATTTTAAGGGTGGTCTTCAGGGACACATGCATAATGCTAAAGAAAGGGTTGTTAGTGGTGCCATTTCCCTATCAGTGCTATGAGGGGTCTTTGCCCCAGACTAATCAAACCCAGATTTAAAGAGAAATCAAAACCAGAACCCGTCTCCTCAAAGTTATGTAGTTGGGAGGGATTTTATTTCTCCAGAAGACATGTTCTCTGAACTAGGAAAAGGCTCCAAAGTTGGTCAAAGTTTCCCCTCCTGGGTAAGTTCCCAAGAAGGATAATGGCAATTTTAGATGTTTGCCAGACAAGAAGATTCAGTCACCTGAGGGCATGCACTAGTGCTTCTGAACTCCCTTCAATACCACATAAATAACTGTGGTCTGCAGTAGCAGCATCACTTTCCACCATGACCACCACAGCCATCACAACCACAGCATGACCATCACAATCACAGAAGGACCACCACAACCACCACAACCACAGCATGACTGCCACAACCACAGCATGACCACCACAACCAGAGCATGACCATCATAACCACCGCATGACCACCACAACCACAGCATGACTGCCACAACAACCACAACCACCACAACCACAGCATGACTGCCACAACAACCACAACCACCACAACCACAGCATGACCGCCACAACCACAGCATGACCGCCACAACCACCGCATGACCACCACAACCACCGCATGACCGCCACAACCACCGCATGACCATCACAACCACAGCATGACCGCCACAACCACAGCATGACCGCCACAACCACAGCATGACCGCCACAACCACAGCATGACCACCACAACCACAGCATGACTGCCACAACCACAGCATGATACAACAATCACAGCATAACCACAACCATAGCATCAACACTATACCCACACCATGACAACAATCACAGCATTACACCACAATTACACCACAACCACCCCAACCACAGCATGACCATCATAACCACACCACAACCACCACAACCATACCACAACCACAGCATGGCCATCACAACCACAGCATTGCCACCACAACCATACCAGCATTAGCCAAGAGAGGGCTTCCCTAATTAAAGCAACTATTTTGCCAAACCATCAGTGCAATCAGAATTAAATGAACCCAGGCCACTTCTTTTAAGGGGGATGTCATTAATCATGAAAAGTGGAGGGGATATAGGAATGAGATAGGGATGAGAGTATAATCAGGAGAGAATAACCAGGAGATATCATGGTGGTTTAAAAATGACCAGAGAAAAGATGACTATTTCCTTTTAAGGAATCTAAAAGAATGTGGAAAATTCTCCTCTTCCTGGCAGGGGAGAGGGGATGCATATTAGTCAATTTGTCAATTAACAAGCACTTCTGCAACACCACTTTGACCAGGCCCTTAGGTCCACGGAGGACTTGACAGGAAGGGAAATACAAGGATAAACAAGGTACAGGTCAATTTCAAGGGGCTCACAGACTACTTCAAACTATATGTCAGGCATACACACTAAAGTGACAACAAACAAGGCAAAAAATCAATGGCAATATAAAGAAAGTGTCAGAAGCTCCAAGAAGCATGCTGTTTGGGAGATGCAGAACCCCAAGAGGTGGAGAGGAAGTGGAGAGCCCTCCAACAGGGAAAACAGCATAACAGAGATAAGAAATGCACCTGCTTGTTCTGGCATCAGTGAGTATATATAAGTAGTAAACAAATGGGCCAGGCACTGTTCTGGATATTTAAGTCATTAAATGCTCACAACCACCATAGGAAGTTGGTCTTAATATTATCTCCACTTTCTAGACAGGGAAACTGAAACACAGAAGATTTAATCAACTTGCCCAAGGTTGCACAGAGAGGATGTGGCAGAGCTGAAATTCAAATGCAGGTGGTTTTACTCTAGACCAGTGCTCACTGAAATATAATGTGAGCTACAAATGTTAGTCACATATGTGATTTAAAATGTACTAGTAGCCACATTAAAAATAAAAAGTAGTAAGAGGTGAAATTTATTTTAATATTTTATTTAACCCATATTTCCAAAAGATGACCATTTTAAGATGTAATCAACATAAAAAGTATTAATATGGCATTTGACTTTTTTTTACACTAAGATTTTGAAATCTGGTGTATGCTTTATACTCACAGCATGTCCTCAGTTAGGACAAGTCAGGTCTCAAGTGCTTAATAGTCACACATGGCCGGTGGATATGGTATTGGCTGATGCAGTGCCAGACCATACACTGTACCTTTAACCACTCAGCAATGCTGCTTCCACAGTAGGTGGTTGACTACAGATGGTTTGAGGGTTCCAAGACTGGAAAGGTTAACTTGGGTGGGGGCAGGTAAAGGAGTAAATGGCTTGAGACCCTTTTGACCTGAACAAAGCAGTGCCTTATACACGAGACAAGTCTGCACCCCTCTTATGTGATCCACACGTTGGCACAGAGAAATGAATGTGATTTGTGGTTTATGAGAGGTAACTGGTAGGATAGAGGAAAGCCTTGATGTTGGAACCCAGAAGACTAGGGCGTGGGCCCTGCCTGCACCACATACCACTTCTTGGGCAAGTTATTTAATCTCTTTAAGCCTCAGATTCTATATCTACAGCTATAAAATGGGAACGACCATGCCAACGTCATAGTGCTATTGTGAGGATTAAACCAGACAATAGATTAAAGCTCTTAGTACCATGCTTGACATGTCATAAATGCTCAAGAAATTAGAGCAATTACTATTATCAGGAGCCCCAAGTTACACAAATACAAAGTTCCAAGTCGCTCAGGGAGCCAGTCTGCACCCTAATGTTCAATATGGCCCTTTTCCATGGTATCAGGCCAAGTTCAACTGTAGAATGAACTAGTATAATCCACACGGTGACCCAGGAAGGGTGTGGTAGGAAGACACAGAGGACTCTCTCAAGAGGCTCTCGGCTTGAGAAAATCACCCAAGAGATGAAATGGAAAGGAAGGATGAGTAATGATGCCTGAACAGGGATTCTTGTTCAGTCAAGAAAAGGTGTTTAAGATCCCTGAACATTAGAGCTGCAAGGAGAATTAGCATCACTTAGGGTAGATCATCCCTCCTCATTTTGCAAATGCAGGAACTGAAATCCAATGAGATGAAGTAATTGCCAGGGCCAGGTAGCTCGTTAGGAGCAGAGGCAGAGACAGAAGTCAGGAATCTCAATTCCTGTCTAGTGGTCTACACTTAATGAACCTTGCCTGTGACTGTATTGTTCTCCATCAGCCTTGGCTTCATGGAAAGTGCTTAAAACTTACTGCCCTTGGGTTTCTCCACAGGAGATTCGTTTTGGCTATCCCTGGCCGCTCCCTATCGCCAAACTCTGACTCCACCTCCAAACCCCAGCTCATTACATCTCTCTTCTGTAAGGCTTTTTTCAGTTAACTATGATAATAACAATAGTAGTATTTAATAACAGTAATAGCTAATGCTGTGAGGGCCCATGATATGCCAGCCACTGTACCACATACCTTCATGAACTATCTTATTTAATCCTCACAAGAACTATTTCACTTTTAAAAGCCTTGTTATATCAAAGGGGAAACCAAGATTCAGTCAAAGGTAGAGGACCTATGATTGATGGAGCTACAGTTTGAACCCACTTTTTATAGATGTGGAGACTGAGGTACTGACCAGCTAATTAACTTGTCCTGGCTCATACAACTATAAAGCAACAGAGCCAGTTTTTGAACTCAGATGCATTTCAACACCAGATCTACTGTCTTTTGGTCCATTACATAATATTTACAGGTTTTACTGAGAATGTATTATGTGGCAGGTACTTTATGTGCATTTTAATAATCATCCCAGAAATTCTCTGTAGCAAATAATGTATATCCATTTTTAAAATGCAGCAACTTAGAGAAAGGAGTAACTTGCTTATGTTTGCTTAGCACGTCAGTGGTGGAGCTGAAATTTAAACACTGGTCTTTTTGACTCAAGATCTTAAACTCTTTGCCACTGACACATATGTTGGAAGACCTATACCCCGAGAGAGAACAAGACGTAGGACCACTGTGAGATCCAACAAATACTTTGTTTGCTTTGGCTTGTGATAATGACCAGAGGAGCATGGTCCTGTCATCACTCCAAGTCACTTCCTAACTGCTGGTAGTTCCCTCTGAATGTGGACTTCTGTAGGGACACTTCCCAATACAGTACACACACCTTTACATCTCTTACAAGTTTGAAAATAGACAACAGAAGGTCACATCTTTCAAGAACAACCTCCTTGAGAGCCATCTGGAGAAATGTCAGTTCCAATTAGGTAATTTTGAGGGGGAAGTTATAAGCCTATAAACATGAGCAGTCACAGCAATGTTTTACATGCAATCTTTATAAAGGATCCCAAGAATTATCATTAGGAACATTGTCTCACCCCTTTCTCTGGTGCTGTTAAGCTCTAAGTACTTCCGCAAAATAAACTCATGAAGTCCTCCAACATCCGATAATGTTAAAGGGAAGGAGACAGTGACTTAGCAGAAGGAAGTATAGTTAAGGTCAAGGGGGAAACTTAAGAAAATAATCTAGATCTAGTCCCAGAGCAAGGATGGTTAGACCCATCGCATAGGTGACCCAAAGGCAAAACACCACATTCCATCTGTGACTGACCAATTTCATATCCCTCTGTTAGAAAAAAATACATTAAAAGAAGCATTAATAAAAAGAAAAACCAGGGAAAGGAAATTTCCATCTCTACTTTTTCTTTTTTGAAAACAACAGCCTTTTCTGTCCCAGTCATTGTTTTGAAAATTTTCTTTTGCATTTTTCTTCATGTGCTTTTAAAAATATTTTTGGTCATTTATTTGTGGCCATTGTAGGTAATTCGAGTCAACTTTCTCCTTTTTCACCATTTAATTCAGGTTCCTGTTTATTTGGACTCTTTCTATCTACTCCCTCCAAATGTCTCATTCCATCTCTTCTCTATCTTTTTAATTGGAGTAGTTTCTTCAAGTTCTAAGAAAATTCACTCTCTTGTTTTTTCTTCACTCTTTCCCTTTTCAGCTGCTTCCCTGAATTGCTATTGCACCAATTCTGTTTTACTGACCGCAATTGGTGCAGCTGGGATGGAGAAGCAGCAACTGAAAGGGAAATGCTAATCAGACCTTTTTATAGAGTATAGTAAACACACACACACACACACACACACACACACACACAGAAGGGCTCTGATTGAAGGAGAAAAATTACTTTTCTCAGGATTCCACACTTAGAGGATGGTTGAGTTTCTGAGATTGCTCCAAATTATGCTTCCTGCAGTGACCTGGGGAGACCAGGTGAGAGCACAGGGCTTACCTCCTCCACATTTCCTCTTTAACTGAGCAGTTTCAGACTGAGCTCTAACATTCATGGGGGGAAAGCATAACTGAGACTTGAAGACACATTTACCAGGTCAATGTCTGGTAGAGATTGCCACTAGAAATAGAAGTGGGTGTGTTGGGGAGGCCCTCGAAGTAGAAATGGGGCAGTGAGGTCTTGTATTTCAGTTAGAGCAAGGAGAACACAGAGGAAGCTGTCAGACCTTTGCCCTAAGACCAGAGGCAACCACATCTGGTATCAAGATTTGGGGTGGTTGTTGGTTTTTGTTGTTTTTAGCATGGGAGGCAGGAGGAACAAGTGGCACTGATACTCTAATCCCATGGGGCCTGAAGTAAGGGGGCTTCGTTAGATTTCTTTGAGGATGTTCTTTAACCCCTAGCTAGGGAACACAGCCAAAAAAGGAGGAAAACTGAAAGGGAAAATGAGCAAACTGGACGAAGCTTGTTGGAAAAGAAAGAGCCCAGACTTGCAAACAAGATCCAATTCTTGTAGGGTGGGACACCTCGTTTTCGCTCTAGGCTTTGGTGTCCTATCTGTAAAAGTAGGTCTAAATTGATTAATCTCAAATTGACTTTCCAGCTCTAATGTTCATACTATTGAATAGTAGAAATAAAATAATTCCCCTTTGTCTACTTTGTTATGGGATGATAAAAACTAGTCACAAAGTGTGACTTAATTTATTTCAGTCACTGTCTCCACTGAGCCAAAACGAACTAACTTTGAGAAAAGAGGAAAAGTCCTGTTCATTTAAAATCTAACTCAACATCAAAGCAATTCCTCATCGCCAGCCCAAGCTTACTCTTCTCCAGAGGCCCGAGTGAGGCCCCTTTAAGGTTGGGTGTGTGTGTGTGCAAGAAACAGGCAAATTCACATGTGAGCCCTGCGCTCTCTCTCTTCATCTGACATGGCAAGTGATGAGGATAGGGGCCAGGCAGGGGGAGAGGAGAGGTGGAGATGGGAATTTTCTAACGATCTTCTTTAGTTAATAGGCACAAGTTGTTAGCTTGATCTGAGAAGGCCTCTTTCCTCGTGTGCCAATTCCACCCCCTCCTTTTTTGTAATGGGTTTAGTTCCCACAGCTAATGTACTGCGTAATGAGGCCGGAGGGAAGCAGAATGCTCTGGAGGAATGATACGGAGCTTCCCAGGCCCTGACAAAGGACAGAGAGAGCCTGGCTGGAAGGTCTCAATGGCAGGGTCCAGGCTAATTTCAGTTCCAGTGAGTAGAAGCCTCCTGCCAGGGCCTGTGCTCAGCAAGTGTCACTGTCCAGGCCCTGGTGTGAAACCCCAAGAGGGCCTGGTACGAGACAAATCCAGGCCAGGCCAAGCTCATTTCTTTTTCTAAGCCCTGGCCCAACCTTCCTTCCCCTCCTGGTCTTCCAGCCACTGGTTCAGAGGCCTCTTACTCTCAGGGTAGGGTACACTTTTCCCCATATGACCCATTTCCTGAAGGGTAAGAAAACTCCCTTGCCCCATTCTGTCCCATTTACCGGGCTGCAGGTAAGGACAGAGTCACACTTTTTGCAGGCAAATGCCCAGTATGCAAAGTAGCAACATTGAGAAGGTGACTTGAATCCTCTTGGTCATTGTTGGTTGCTCATTCCTGTGTCCACAGCACTTTGTTCTAGTGCAGTGGTTCTTAACCTTCCTAATGCCGTGACCCTTTAATACAGTTCCTCATGTTGTGGTGACCCCCAACCATAAAATTATTTTCGTTGCTACTTCATAACTGTAATTTTGCTACTGTTATTAATCATAATGTAAATATCGGATATGCAGGATGTATTTTCATTGTTACAAATTGCACAGAATTAAAGCATAGTGATTAATCACAAAAGCAATATGTAATTATATGTGTGTTTTCCGATGGTCTTAGGCGACCCCTGTGAAAGGGTCGTTCGACCCCCAAAGGGGTCGCGACCTACAGGTTGGCGACCCACAGGTTGAGAACCGCTGCTCTAGTGGAATGTCTGACCCTCTTTTACAGGGTACCGCCATCACGTGTGCATCCATTACTCCCACCTGCCCTGTGCTCCCTGACTGCTCCTATTTACCTTCCCATTCCTTGTGGTCTTGTCACAGTACACAACACACACAGGAGCCCATTCTATGTGTCCCAAGTTGAAATTATTTGAATGATAGGGAAATGGGTTCAAATATTATGGCCTGGGGGAAACCCTGTGATCATTATAAAGTATTCCCTGAAGCCATCAACCCAATGGGCTCTAGAGTTCCCCCAAGGACAAAGGAGAAGTAAAGAAAAGATGTCAGAACCAATGGGAAAAAGATTTAGTCTTTGGACAAATCCAACGTTCACTTGTCCATAAAAAAATCAAAACTACACAGTTGGAAAAGTTCAGCAAGAGACACTGGGAATGATCAGGAGGAGGTTGGTGGGAGAAGGTTCTGGTATGCCAACACCTTTAGAGATTAAAAAGTGCGTATCAGATTGACTTAGTCTTCCTAGCATTTTTGACAGTGCCCTTTAGAATGCAGTAATGTTGTCTGGCACTTTCAGATGAGAACCTAATGAGAGGTTAGGTTACAAGGTGGCACTTACAGCTAGTAAATGTTAGACTCAGTGCCCCCAGCCCAGGGCTCTTCTCACTATGCCACAGATCTATGAGAATTCATCAGTGTTAGAGGGAAGGCTGAAAACAAATAAAGTTTGGAAAGTCACACAGGACCAGAACCAGTGAAAGGGGCTTGCTCAATGCCTCCACCAACCTATAACCTGCAGTTATTCTGGGATCTTGATGAGATAAAATGTGGAACAAATAAAAAGGCGGGTCTTTTATGAGGTGAATAGTAAACTTGTGGTGTTTATTGAATAGCATATAGTAGGGCTCATCCAGTCTGATTATGTGTTAAGCTCTGTGCTTGTTTTCCATGGGAATTCTATGAATTAGACATGTTCCTTGCCCTTATCAGTCTACTTTAAGAGACAATACTATTGAGAAATATAAATATCTTTAAAGGCAACTGGGAAAATCTGTATCTGATGATCTCAAATAGGTTAGTGTGGAAAGTAAGGAGTTTGGGAAGTTTTCTAGTTCTCTGAGACTGATATTGTGTTTGCACTCCCCCTCCCTGCATCAAATATGCCATAATAGACCTTGGGCACTGGACAGTAATAGAGTCCTAGACTGGTCCAGAGCCACATGGCTCTATGTTCTATCTAATTCAAGGTGCCATTTCTCATACTCTCATTCCAAGTTACAGGTTGTCTTCAGGGCCTCTTCTCTTCACTTTGAAGGTTCTAAGATGCATGGTTCCTCTGGACTCCTTCTTCATGATTAGCCTTATCCTGAGTGGCTGGAGAAGGCCTGTTTCGAAGTTCTCCAGAGAAGTGACTCTATATAGTAAATCCTCCACTTTTTTGCATTCAGGCAGAAATAGAACATATATCTTCAGATAGGAACCAATGCTTGCCAGATACATGGTTTCCTTGTTGGTCCACCTTAGAGCTTTTCCCTCTACCTGGAATCCACCTGCCCCCACCCTTACCCCCACTGTTTCACATGATCGCCCCCCCCCCATTCAGATTCTACTCAAGTGTCACCTCCTCAGGGAGACAATCCCTCATCTAGAATAGTTATCCCTCCAATCATTCTGTATCCTCTTGCCTTGATTTACTTTTTACATCATTCTTATCACTACTTAAAAATATATCTATTTCCTTATTTGTTTATTGCATTCACTGCAATGTAGTCAAGAATATTGCTTTTTGTATATAAGCCAAACCAATGGACATGGACAACAGGGGGATGGGAGCATGAGTGTGTGGGGCGGGGCAGGGGGGGAGGTTGAGGGTTAATGGGGGGGATGAGGACACATTTGTAATACCTTAACTAAAAAAAAAAAAAAAAAAAGAATATTGCTTTTGCCCTAACCGGTTTGGCTCAGTGGATAGAGCGTCGGCCTGCAGACTGAAAGGTCCCAGGTTGGATTCCGGTCAAGGGCATGTACCTTGGTTGCAGGCAACATCCCCAGTAGGGGATGTGCAGGAGGCAGCTGATCGATGTTTCTCTCTCATCGATGTTTCTAACTCTCTATCCCTCTCCCTTCCTCTCTGTAAAAAAATCAATAAAATATATTTTTTTAAAAAGAATATTGCTTTTGTTGACCAATATGTCTCCAGTTTCTAGGAAAGTGGCTGGCATATAGTAGGCCTACATTAACTGTCCAATGAATAAACGACCACAGAGAGTTCCTATTCTTCAGATCGCTTGCAATAAAAAACCAAAGCCAACAAAAAGCTAGGCCCCAGAACTTGTTTTTTTACCTGGCCTCATTTCACCTATTAAGTCTAGAGTAGTTATTGTCATCACTGCCATTACCACCACTTTTATTATTTCCTTATTAGAATAACATTTAAGGTTTTTACAATTATTCATTAGATTAATATGATCTTAATAATTAAGTGCCTATATCTAACAGGAGTGCACCTGGCTTATAGCAATGACTAGACAGTATAGACTCTATTAGCCAAGTAACTCATAACCATAATGGAGGAGATATGACTACTCATCAGTACTTGTTAGGCACAGTGCGTATTGTCACATATATCTTCTTACTTACTTCTTTCAAGAGCCCCAAGAGGTAGGTATTCTTATACTTCAAAGTCACAGTTAGTAACCAGGGTACTGGTATTCCAACTTAAGCCTGTTTGATTCCAAACCCCATGCTTCCCCCCAACCCCAAACTCTACTGCTGTGCTAAGAATATCCTATACTAGAAAAAGTCTTACTTAGTTAGTTACTCTTGGAGTAAGTAAGCCCTGGTTTAGTCACCTGTAAAATAAAAGGACTGGTCCAGGAGGTTTTAAGATACTTGCAATTCAAAGTTCCATGATTTTATGTCCTCTGTCTCAGTGGGAGCTGAATCATCCCATGCTCACATCATGCTCATACCATCTGCCTCTATCTCTGCAAGATCTAATTCCTTTGAAAGACCCTCAGATAGCCTGTCTCCTCAGTTTATACCCCTACTTGTCAGAGTCTTTCCCTTCTCGAGCATCCCCCTTCATGAAAAGCCCCCCCCCCCCCCACCGTACTCCCCTCACCGCAAGGCTCTGCTCCTCTGGCATGCACCCCCTCATTAGAAACCAGTGACATCCTATTTCAGTTGGCCTCATCATGTTCCTCTTGGTTTCGCCCAGAACTGCTGCCAAGACTTCACACCTTGACTGTCTGGCAAGCATAACTCCTCTATGCGCGGGCTCATTATCAGAAATAAAATGAGACACATTTTCATTGACAACCCCTAAGTCAGTCAAGCCCAGCTTCTTTATCACTTATCTGAGTAAGAGAATTAGGACCTGTGCCAGCCTCCAGAACCCCAAACACCAGCAGTCACTAGCAGAATGATGCTCCCACTTGGTTTGGAGAAATGTTTCTGGCATTCTAAGCTGTAAGCACTAACACACTGCGAGGACTTACTGGTTGAGAGAACAGAGGGGGTTTATGAACTGCTGAAAAAATGTGTGTAAGGAAATCAGGGATTCACCACCTGTTTCCCCTTCCACTGATATTTATGACAGCTGAGGAATCCTACTCTCCACAAAAACGTCGGCTCTGTGCCCAAACTTTCTAGCCCATTCTTTCCACTTACATGAACATTTTCATAGGAAAGCATAAATCTCACCTTGTCCTCAGAAAGGAGTTCTCCCTGGGATGAGGAGAGGAGCATTTTTCTACAGCTCTTCATAGCCCAGTTCCAACCGCTGGTTCGGAGCCTGCGATTGATGCACTGCTGTCTATGTTCTCTTCCAGATTTGGGGCCACGAGGGCTTTCAGCAATTCCTTAGGAATGGAGGTGAAGATCGGAGAGCACAGCGGGCATGCCAACAAGAGGTGATATTGGAAGGAAAACCAATCCCTTCTGCCTCTTTTCAGTGCCTCTTACTCCTAAAGTACCATCAGCTTTCTCTTGGAAAGTGGCTGGCTCTGATGAATCTATCAATAGATACTTGAGTCCTCCTTACTCACCACCCTCTACCCCCACCTTCAAGGGCCAGGGTCTGGCCAGACACTCTGGAAACACTATAGACTAGGTTCTCCCTCCCTCTGAGGAGCTTACAATATTTTCTGAAGGAGGCACCACTGTGATAGTAGAAAATTCAGAGCTGGAGGTACCCTTCAAGGTTATCTGATTTAAAATTCCTGCTTGAATAAACATGAAAACTAAGGCCTGGAGAAGCAAAGTGAAATGTGGATGGCAGACAAGGACTCAACTAGAGCTTCTATCTTCTGATCTAGTGTGCTTTTCATTATGTCATCAGAATCACTATAAAAAATAATTTATTTAGCACCTGTCTTTGGAATGAGCTGCTAAATAAAACACATTTAATAGACATGGTCTAGGCTCTTTGCCCAAAGCTTAGTGTGAGAACAGAGAACTGACCACATCAATGAAGACAGCTCTATTACAAAGGACACCATGGTAAGCGCACCTAAACTGAACCAAGGGAAAATTTAAATAAACCATGGACTTCATTGCAAAGGTTCTTGGTGGAATGACAAAGTTATAGTGAATCCTGTACATTTTGTCAAAAACTGAAAGCTGGAAGTGCATCTGTGGATTGGTGGGAGGAGACGAAGGGCCTGGAGACAGTCTATTGAGAAAAACTGGATTAAGATGATAGTCTTAACACACCCCAACATCATCCTCTCACTCCAAACTCCTGGACATGATGTACTTTAAAAATTCACAAAATTCTGGGAAACAAGAAACCTAAGGAGAGTCTAGAAAGACTGGCCTGAGAAGGACATCCCCAAAGGCCAGCTAATCCATCCATGTGTACCTGCAGGCTTCCAAAAAGACTTATCCACACTTTCTTAAAATCTAGAGAGAAGAGAATGCTGCAGCCTCCCAGGTGACACTTTCCAATGCTGCCCCAATCCTCACAGTTAGGAGCCTAAGTTCATTGTGCTTCATACAGTGGCCACTCCCTTCTGCTGGGGAGGCAGTGGAAGTTGAAACCTAGCTGCATTTGTCATGACTGCACAATCTCTCCATTGGGTTGGACTATATTGGCTATGCCCTCTGTAACCCTCTTTGCCCTCTCTACCTATTTCTTCTGCAGATTATAAAAACACAGCTTTCCAAACTTGATGATCCTTCCCTTGCTTCACCTTCTCTAACAAGCCCAGAAACAGTTTCTAAGTTCAGTCCTGGCCACCCTTTTGCAGTATACTCTGGATCCTGTGGATAGATTTTCTGATTATCTCTGGAGTGATGGTAATGAATTGGCCTATCTCATGGATGCCCCTATGATTAAGCCAATAATTGTTAAGCATCCTATATAATAAAAGCCTAATATGCAAATTGTCCCCTCCACTGGGAGTTCAACCAGGAGTTTGACCACTTGCTATGACGTGTGCTGACCACCATGGGGCGTCGCGGGACATGGCGGGGGTTGGCAGCAGGTGGCATTGGAGGCACTGGCGGCCCAATGGGCCCTGACGAGAGCGGGACTGCGGCGGGATGGTGGAGCAGGTGAGCGGGCAGTGCCAGGCCAAGGCAGATGCGAGCAGGACCCGATCACCCTGCCGATTGCCCTGCAGAGAGCAACCAGCATTCATTACAGAGAAGGGGCAAATAGCAATATTAAAATATTTCTTCTAATTATTTTCCTTTCAATGTGCACGAATCGGTGCACCAGGCCATTAGTCATAATATAATAAAGTCAACAGTTCATTTTGTAGGAAATCTATTTCTCAAGAGTCCAATGTATTTTCTAAGGGTTATACTGCTGCATCACCTTACTGCACCAAATGCCAAAGTGATTGTATCTAAAATCTTAGCCAAAATGTCTGCCTCATCCTAACTTAGCTTTCTTTCCCCTTATGAGATTCCCTGACGTCCACTGAAGCCATCACTATAGCTTCAGCCTCTAGAATCAGTGGTTCTCAACCTGTGGGTCGCGACCATCGGAAAACACATATAGCATATCAGATATTTACATTACGATTCATAACAGTACCAAAATTACAGTTATGAAGTAGCAACGAAAATAATTTTATGGTTGGGGGTCACCACAACATGAGAAACTGTATTAAAGGGTCGCGGCATTAGGAAGGTTGAGAACCACTGTGATTGATGGTTAATTCTCAGTCATCCACATGTAGAATAGCTATTTTATGGGTCTTTATTTGCTGTGGGCTGTGGTGTAACATGGACTTACAGAAGACAGACCATTCCATGAAACCTGTACCGAGGAAAGCAGACTTCTACACAATTGAGAGCTATACACAGAAACAGAATGGTGGGGCTCTGGACACTTGGCCAAACCAGGGACCAGGTGATGAGTGGTCAGCATCTTGTGCACCAGGGAGAGGGAGCTCTTCTGAGAAAGCTTAGTTCTGGGTGATGATCGGCATCCCCTGTGTGCTTAGCAGGATGCTGTACATGCTTGTTGATGAACAGGCATCATTAGTTAATCGACTGCAGGCTCTAAACACCCACAAGGGATTTGAATTCCGCACTACTGAAGCAGCAGCAGAGGCAGCAGCTGTCACTCAGCACCTGCCACAGGGGAACCGGCCAGATTTCAGAAAGGGTCCTCTAAGGCCAAAGACTGTAAGGAGAGATTCCTGGGGTATTGGGGGTGACAGCTGGGGCTGGAGGGGAAGGTGCAGAGAGGAGCCCAAGGAGGAAAACAGGGAGGATGTGCAAAAAGTAAGAAGCCTCCATAGAAACAGGAAGAAAGAGGTTAAATGGCAGAGGAGTGACCTCAGAATGAAGCAGCAATCACTAAGGGATGTTCTGGCAGGAAACCTCAAACTGCCTTTCCCGAGGACACCTTCCTGTTATTTTGGCCACCAGAGGGCTCCTCTATTCCAAAAATATTATGGAAAAGTGACAAATGTCTCCAATATTTTCCACTCTAAGCACACACCTGTGAAATTAGTAATTTCTGTTTATGTGCACACAAAAATTGTCTTTGAGAGTTGAAGATTCAATTCTGGTTTGAACACCGTGTCCCTGAGTCAATATGGAAAGGAACCATCAACCTCGCTGAGGTTTCTCTAGCTGCAAAAACGGAGAGGCTGCCCATATCTTGCTACAAAGTCTAAGTCAGAATCAGGTGGGGGAGAAGCAGAGGGAGAAAAGGGTCCTAGCAAAAGTCAGACTTGAGGTTGCAGAGATACAGACCACCTCTTCTCCATGTTCATATTTAATTAAGGAAGAGAAAACCTGTATCTTGGATGTTATGTATAATCCTTGCCCTGGTGAAATTCATATATCTTTTCTTAGAAAAGAAAATAATGCACATGTCTTTGGTAAAAGGCTTAGGTTAAAAGACCAGTTCTGTCAATTTCTAACTATCTGACCTTGGCCTAAACACCTAACCTCATAAGCTATGTTTTTCTCCTCTATAGAATGGAAAGTGTTCTTATCTCAGAGACTGGACACAGAATTGAATGAGATAATGCCTTTGAAGAGAGTTGGCAGATAGTAAAAGCTCATTATTCATTCACTTACGCAGTTCGCCCTACATGTGGGATGACATCACCAAGAGTACCAACACAATTGGAAAACTGGCACAAACTGGGTATGCTCAGCCTGAGGAAGAGAAGGCATATCTGCCTTCAAATATTTGAAGGACTGTCATATGGAAGAGGGAGTCGAAATTCTGCCGCTCTAACAAGTAGAAATAGGACATGTATCAGGGAATCAGACCCAGCTTGCTAGAGAATATGAACTGCCCAATGTTAAAGCTTTCCAAAAATGGGGTGAGCAGTCCATGTAAAATAGCAGGTTAGCTCATTTCTGGGGGGTGTCCAAGGAGAAGTTGAATGAGCAATGTAAAGGAAGTTGTAGTGCAGGTTCCCGCATCAGGTGGGAAGGGCTGGATTATGTGACCCACAGGAGCCTTTCCCACTCAGGGAATTCTGTGAGTCTTTGTTCCCAAGTAAAGGGGAAAAAGAGAAAGCATTGTTATGTCAGGCTGGCCAAGAGGATGGTCTGTTTTCAACTTGGCAGTTGTGGACATATACACTTCCCCCATATTACATGCTCCCTACACATCTGGCCAACACTGGTCATAGCATGGCTGGGTCCCAAGCCTTGGATAATTACTTCATGCCAAGAATAGTGTTATTCACATCAAAGATGGTTGATATACTAGATCCACTCCAGTGCTTGTGGAATGACTGGTTGCTGTTTATGACACAATAGTGGGTACCCAACAGAAGAGAGGGATGGAGGGCAAAGCTGGGAATAAGAAATGAATAGGTGATGAAGAAAGGGGTGTAAAGTGGGTATAGTGGAGCACATAGTTGGCTCACAGTTCAAGCCTCTTTGATCAAGCACTGTGTAATTGGGCACTTTCCTTCCCTCTCTTCCTCTATCTGACACAGAGAACAACCCCTTTTCTCATAGCCAAGGAACTCTGTAAGAGGCAGGGGTCTGGACATACGACTTTTGGAAACAGTTCTATATGAGCCCAACTACAAAACTAAATTTCATTCAGACCTTCTCTCTAAAGAGGTTAAGTGGGTTTTCATGGAGTTCCTAAGATAGAATGGGATGAGAGAAGGTATTCCTAGCTCTTGTGGACCAGGGGTCAAAGCATAGGTTACAATCTAGAGAAACTTGGTTTTGAATCACAACTTGACCATTAACTAGATGTGAACATTTCATACAATATCGAAGTCTCACTTTCTTTATCTATAAAAGAGAGAATAATATCTCTTGGAATTTTGCTGAAAATATAAAGTCCCCAGTATGGGGCTTGGCACCCAGTGGTTGGTGTTCAGATCATGATAGGTTGCTCTTGCTATTATGGATCGGGTATCAGTCAGGAACAAGGGACAAAGGAACTGGAAAAACCCCAGCTCAGATAGGAAGGATATACAAATGTATGGAGTCTGAAGAGAGGTGTGGGCATGTTTGCCCTGAAGGTGTAACCAAGAGGATGTGAGTCTGGAGTTATGTAAATGAACTGGTATC
Organism: Myotis daubentonii; assembly: GCF_963259705.1. NCBI lineage: Eukaryota > Metazoa > Chordata > Mammalia > Chiroptera > Vespertilionidae > Myotis > Myotis daubentonii. Next base: position 93,520,553 of record NC_081841.1, read on the forward strand.
TGCGCCATAGCATAGGGTTGGGTTTGGGTAAGGAGAGAATGATAAGGGTGTGCACAATATGTAAGGCAGTGTTGGTCACCTTAAAAAGGAACAGATTGGACCATGTTGTATTACAGCAAGGGAGCAACATTCTCACCGTGGCTAGACTCTGGAAAGTAAATGGGCTGCAGTCTTATGTAAGGATGCCTGAGGTAGGGCAAACATGGGCAAACTCTTAGAACCAATTTTGAAGTAATGGGTCTGTCGTGGGGCAGAGGGTGACCATCAGCTCTGAGGCCAGCAGAAGGGGAGATGTGCATCAATTGGGAAGTATATTGTCCCTAACAGGCTTCCCTACACTCTGTCTATTAAGACACTGGTACTACTAACCATAGGATGTTATGAAAGTCTTAAGTGCTTCAAATATATATAAGGCCATTGTTCATGTATGGGGGATGATGCCTCCCATCTTCACTGAACTGATACCTGGATACCAGTCATATGATATCAGGTAATAATTGTACACATCTGCTGGCCCCAAATACAGATGATAGTAAGTGTACAATGTTTCATTGGAAGAATAGAAAAATAGCTTGATTTGTACAGGACCTTGTGGGTCTGTGGCAGAGACTGGAAGGAACCAAATTCCAACTCTTAGCCCTGTTAGTGAACAGGGTACCAAATACTAGATAGCCCTTCTCCCCCCATTACTCTGCAGGGCAAATATAATCACTTTTCCTCTGTGGAGGAGGCCTTGGAAGAGATCAGTTAACTCTCTTCAAAACTTAAGCAATTTCCTTCTCAAGAACTTGAAGTAAGAAGGAATGCAAGTCACCTGTCCTGTTTGCAAGAACATCCTGTTCCCCCTCCCCTGCCAGCCCACCATCCTTGATACAGCCTGAGGGTTCTGCAAATCCAACAAATTTCAGACTTTAAAAACCAGCACCCACAGTAATAAGTACATTTTATACCATGACCCAGCACACACACACACACACACACACACACACACACACACACAAATATTTCATGAAACAATATTTACTGCATGCATGGACTTTAATAATTTCTATTCCGTTCTATACTCATCCATTCCATTTTGTAATGCTGTTAATGACCTGAATTTCACCACTGATCTCTCCTACCTATTTAAAAGTTTGCCCCAGCCAGCATGGCTCAGTGGTTGAATGTCGACTTATGAACAAGGAGGTCACAGTTCAATTCTCAGTCAGGGCACATGCTCAGGTTGGGGGCCAATCAATGATTGGCTCTCATCATTGATGTTTCTATCTCTCTCTCCGTCTTCATTCCTCTCTGAAATCAATAAAAATAAAAAATAAAAAATTGAAGTCTGCAATTGCTCTCCATTTTGTGGCAAATAAAGTTAAATTCCTTAACATGACAGATAAGACCATTTAGAATGGTCTTCATCTTCCATCTTCACCCAAGCGTCCTACGCTCCCAAAACCCCAGGCACCGGACCCTCCTAGGAGACCCAAGCCCACTAAGCACTCTCCCACCAATCTGCATTGTTCATGCCCTATCCTCAGCCTAGACACACTTCTCACTGCAGGAAACATTTCTCTCCATCTTTAACAAGTTTCCCAGATATCACCTCCTCTGAAGACTACCCAAACTCTCCACTAGGCTCCTAATCTTTAGGAATTCTCCTTTTGCACAGCGTATATGATCATTAGATCCTCCTTATCATAGCTGAGATGTCCTTCTCTATTTTTGAATTGATATAAATAATTTAAAAATAAAACCAACCTTTTGTCTTTTCCTTTCCTTTATGATTGGCCATGGCCTTCTTCAACTTATTTTGACCCCATCCCTCTATCTCCTTAAAGCTTGAACTCCCAGGAGAATAGGAAGATCAGATTAGGAAAAAGGGACACAATCAAAATTAGTGGGGGCAGACCAACCTGGTTCTAGTTTTTCTTCCTCCAGGCTGGCAGTTCTGTTTCCAAGGGATGCAAGCTTGTTAGAGGCACAGCACAATTCATCTGACTCATGGGAGGCTGAAAAATGCAAGGAGAGGTGGAGAAACCAAGGCAGAGGGAGAACCTGTGGCTGGCTCATTTTGTAAAATCAGGAGCTGACAATAGGAACAAAATTAAAAAATACTACTTCACAGGCCACAGGGAAACCCTGTTCTCAAACAAATGCCCTGCTGCAGTCTCAGACTGTAGGCAGTGAATGACCTGATTTACAACCAAAGAACTTAATGAACTCCCAGGTCACCTTTATCCACACACACACACACACACACACACACACACACACACACACATACACACACACCACAAAAAACACAAACAAAAAAACCCACAAACAACAACAACAAAAAGACCCCCAGGGCTCTGTAGCTTTCAAAGCAACTGGGGACAGTTACTGCATTTAATTATGGAATGTCAGAGCTGGAGGAGAGTTAAGAAGTTAATTAGTCTAATCCCTCATCCTGCAGCAAATGAAAAGGAGGGTGTGAACAGGCAAGTGACTTACCCAGGGTCACACTCCTGAGTTAGCAAAAGAGAGCAGTGCTCCTTTTATCATATCACGCTTTCTGCACACAAAAGCTCTAGTGCTCCCATGGATTTCAAAGCCCCTCCAATGAAGCAGGGTGGTGCCTACCTTATTTTTAAAAGATTTCCAGGCAGAGACTCTACAGCCTCTCTCTAGTCAACCCTTCCTATAATTTGCTGCCACATGAGCTAATCTTATCCCTATTACCAAGAGTGCCTAAGCTATTAACTCATCAGTCACAGGTGCCAAATTGCCTCTTCTTCTGCAGAAGATGTTCATTTAAAATCAAATTGCCCATAAATCCCTCCAGTCTCTGCTCATTTCCCTCAGCCCCTGGCCTTTTTTGGTCTAATTTGCTCCCAATCCTGTCTGCTGAGAGTCTCTGAAATGACATGTGGGGAGAGAAAGCTGGGCAGACTAGGGGAGTACCTATGGAGTTGTGCTGTGCAAGCTGGTGAGGATGGATTACAAGGGTGGCCTGGTTGAACCACGCTCAGAGAACTGGAAGGCCCCTTAAGGATTCTTCTAGAACAACTCCCTCATCTTGCAGATGTGGACACTGAGGCTGGGAGTTCTAAGAGACTTGCTTCAGCAATTAGGGAAACCAAGCTGGAACAACATCCCGTTTCCACACATCCAGATCAGTTAGTTCACTTCCTCTACTGTCTGCCTTTGACTTTGCCAACGAGCAAACTGAAGCTAAAAGAGAAATTCTCCAGGATTACACGGCTAAGTGTGGGGTCCAAGACTAGAATCACGTGCGATGGCAGAGAGGCAGCTAAGGGGAGAAAGGGAAGCAGCCCACCAAGCATTTCCCAGGTCAAGGCAGGGATGCTGCACAACGCCAGGGGGCACTATTCCTACTGCACTAGATGCGCCCTCTGGCACTTGTGTGGCCTGCTGAAGAAGGGGGAGCAGGGAAGAAAGGGTAGATGCCCTGACCCTCCTGAAACCAGCTCCGAGGGGCCTGCCAACTCGGGGCGCCCACCCCAGAGTTGAGGTGCTTGGTCCCCAAGCACTGCCCGCGGCCCCTTCTCCGGGGAGCCAGGGACAAGGTCCGAATGCCTTCCCCCATTCAGTGGGATTATCCCTTTTGAATTGTTAAAAAAAAAAAAAAGAGCTGCAGCCAGCGAACCCTGCCTGACAACACCGAGGAATTTTTCCCAGGGATCGGCCGAAAGCTGACTCACATTTAAAGACTTGCCCAAAGTGGTCATGCCCCTCTGAGCAAATACCACAGGCATGTAAAACCTCGCTCCCCACGGCCTCCCGGCGGCGAGGACTCCCGGGCGGCGGCCGGCCTGGCCCCGATTGGAGGAGCGCCGCGCCGCTGGGACGGGGCGCAGCCAATCAGAGAGCCGCCTCGCCGCGTTGCTACCCGGGCCGCGCTGGGGTCCGAAAGGGAGGCGCGGGCGGGGAGCTGTCACTGCTTGTTTCCTGTCCTGGGGGCGGGGGTGAAACGGGTGGGAGGCTGGAGCTGTTTGTTTAGGCAGGTAAGGCCTGGGAGGGAAGTAAAAAGAAAGGACTGAGCCGCCACCTACACTGCGAGCTGCCGCGCCAAATTTTCATTCCAGAATGTGAGCCGCTGCTAGCTGGCTGCGACAGGGGCTCCCCACCCGGCCTCGCAGACCGCTCTTGCTTTTGCTCTCGCTGGGCCCGGCTCGGGGGCGCATTCCTGTGAGCCCCAGGACAGCCTGTTTTCAGGCTGGCTCAGAACGCCAGTCCCCATGAGTCATTTCTCATGTACCCCCAATTGCAGAAGACAGAAAGAGCCACAGACCATCAATAGAGCAAGAGATGTTGAAGATCAGAGTTCTCATCCTGTTCACAGTTCAGTTAACGTGTGGCCCTGACTACTCTCTTTACAACTGTAGTTCTTGTTTTTTTTCTCATCTTTACAATGAGAGGTTTGGCCCGATCATCTGTAAAGTCCTTGGCCCTAAGATTCTGCAGCACTGAGTAACATTGAGATTTGGTTCTTGTTCCTCAGTCCCAAACAATTTTCCACCCAGCAGCCCAAGTACTTTTCTTTGCATGAGAATGGAATCATGTCACTCACCTCCTTAAGAGTAGCATCTGCCTCCTTCCCCATCCCTCCTCCAGTTATTTCCACCCTTAAATCTTTGCACTTGCTGTTCCTTTACCTACAGCCTCAGTTTCTCCCTTGGCTAAGTCCTAACTCATCCTTCAGGTCTCAGCATAAATGGCAACTTCTTAGCCCCTCCCTGCAGCCTGATCTGAATTGGGTCCCACCGCTAAGTTCTCTTATGACACCTGTGGTTTTCAATCATATCACATGTCCAAAAGGGTAATTTAAAAGTTTGTATTTATTTGCTTAATGTCTTCTCTACTAGAAAAGACAGAGCCACTTCTGTTTGGTTTTGTACCACATCCCCAGTGCCTAGAACAGTGGCCCAAACTCAATAAATAGTAGTTTGAATTCATTCAAAAATGATCTTCAGGAGTGTAAACAATCATTGTACCCATTTAACGGATGAGGCTGTGGAAGCTCAGACAAGTCAGATATCTTACCTACATTCAGATAGCCTACAGGTGTCAAGCCTGCCTCTGGTCTTCTGTTTCCATTAGGCAACTGTGTAAAATAATAGACCTTCCAAGAGGGAGCAAATGGATGTTAGCCCAGGTGGTGTTGGGTGCTGTGGTTTTGCTTCTGCCACCCAGGGCTCTTGCTAGTTCAAGGAAAATTCCATTCACTCCTCAGTCAACAGGTATTTATGGAGCACCTACTAACGAGCCCAGCAGCGTAATGGTAAACAAGAGAGTTCCCTTCCGGTGCTTACTGGTAAGCATGAACCTAGAAATCACAAGCTACAGCCTTGTCTACCAACAAGCAGTGTGTCCATTTAGTAAAAAAATGTGGTCATGTATTCTGATATTTTGTTGATTTCTGTTCTCATATATGGTAGGCATTCCCACACCTGGCAGAACTTTTTTTTTTTTTTTTTAATTAGACTGTTGCTTGTTTTTTAGTTTTGGTTTTTGGATTAGCAATGAGGTCTGGGAGGCAACCATGGTATTTCTAAAGAAGAAAAATGTTGAAGCAGGGAAGCATTACACATGGCAAGAGACTTCTCTGGATACCATTCCCTTAGCTGTGATCTAGAAGCTGGCCCTGCCATCAGCACTACCATACACAAACCACCACCACCACCACCACTAGGTGGCTGAGTCAAAATGACAAAAGGGAGAGGACTCAGGACCAAGCCCAGCTCTCCCTTGATAGCTAAGCCATGTGATCTCAGGCAGATCACTGCCTTTCCAAGCTCCAGGATCCTCATCGGACCCAAAAGGCTTTCCAACAACGAAGCACCTATGAAATGAAGATCTCCATTTCTCTATTTTATCACTCATTGAGCAAACATTTGTTAATCATCTGCTATGCACCAATCTGTCCAGCATGGGGACACAACAGGAAACAAAACTATTTGTGGTCTCTGTCCTGAGGAGCTTCCAGTCCAATGGGAGGAAGTCTGATATAACCATCAAACAACCCAATTAATCATCCATCAAACAACCCAATACACATATAATTACCAATTGAAATGAATGCTAAAGGGTAATCACATCAGTGTGCAAAAATTCTGGGGCAGGAAGGGTCCACACATTCAAAGAACCAGAGAAAGCCAGCATGACTTGAGGAGAGAGGAGGCAGAGGGCCAAGATCCTTCTGGGCCTTGTAGAACAAGTTAGAGATGTCAGTCTTAGTTCTAAAAGCAATGGAGCCACTGGAGGGCTTTCAGATGAGGATTATATGTTCCAGTTTTTACTTGTAAAATATTACCAGCTGAGGCATGGGGCATGAGTTAACGGAGGTAGGGAGGAGGGGAGGCCGAGTGGTAGTAAGAAGCCATGTTAGGAAGTGAGAGATGTTGAGAACTTAGATTATGATGATGGTGGTGCAGAAGTTGTCAGACTGGAAAGAATCCATCAATAATGATCTATTTTCAAAACTATTTTTTCACCCTCCCACCCCTCATTTTTATCCCAGTAAAAAGTGCATGTCAGATTGTAAAACCGAGCTCTTTTCATACGTAGTAACACTGCACCAGACTTGATCTATATTTGCTTGCACTCATTCTCATTCACTCTGGAAGGTGGACATATGATATGGAGCTTAGGGCTGTAAGTCTTACAAGTGTATCTATATCTTATCTCACTCGCCTTTCAGTGATCATGTGTCCTCACATCCGTGGATCATCTTTTGGAGGGTTTCTTGGCCTTTCCATTGAACTGCCTTGCAGGGCAGGGACTGCTCCTGGTCCTCTGACTTCCCTTGTGGTTAACACTGGAGGTTCAGAGCCTGCAGTGTGGATTCTGAGGGCAGAGCTGATAGGCAAGGGTGTGGTGAACAGGCCAGTTTCCATTTCTATGCAAGGCCCCTTCATGTACAGACCTATTTTACTTGAGTCCTGCCAGTCTTGCCTCCTCCTGCGTATTGTTCTTGTGAGCCCTAGAAATGCCCTTGGCCTGTTTCACTTTTGATTTCCTGGTACTCACACACTGCCTCGGGCTGCGGTGTTTCCACTGAAGAGGGAATGCTTCACCTGCTCCTTGTGGTTACATTCGAAATGAACCTTGTCTACATGAGAAAATGTGTGCATTCTTGAATATTTTGCAGAGCTGCCCTGCTTTACAATACCTAGCATTTTCATCGTACCCTTCCACTGACCTCTGAGGGGAGGTGTTTCCACCTGAAAAAGGCCGAGTGTTGTGTGTGTAGCTCTGGGCCACAGAACTTCTTTGGCTGGCTCTCCCTATAGGAATCTCAGGGATTCCTCAGAGTGCTGTCTCAGAAACCAGTGGGCTTCACACTAAGAACATCCCAAATCCCCAGCCTTCTGTCTCTCACAGCCCCTGACAGTCTTTGGTCCCAAGAGAGTCCAGGTGAGAGAATGAATAACTCCTGGGCATCCAGTCATTTCTCTGGGAACCTCTCCTCCTGGAGTGTGTATAGCAGGGTGGTGAGTCGTCTGCTCTGTGAAAGAGAGCACTAATGCAGAGCTCTGAGCCCCGGACAGCAGCCCCTACCACCACTCAATGTGGGCAGAGCTCAGGCCTGGTGCCAGGGAGAAAGCAAGGCATCTGAGGGCCTATCTCTGTGCTACCTACCAGTTCATAAAACTATTAGCAGAATGGCCTGGCCCTTTCCAGTTTCCATTCATTCTTTCTTTTTTTTTTATTCATTCACCAGACTAAGAAGAGTTACGCAAGGGCAGTGATCATATGGTATTCATCAGTGTATTCCCACCTCTTAGCACAGAGCCTCTTCAGTGAATGAACCCATTCAGAGACCATTCACAGAGTGCTGGGCAAGGCCCTGGAGGACACAAACAGGTATGGGACGTAGCTCCTTGCCTTCCAGTAACTTACACTCTAGTGGGGACACAGTTGTGCCACAGTGATTTAGTGAGCTTTAACTATGGGCCAGGGCTGGAGTAGGCACTACTGAAAAATGAGAAACAGGCCCGCAAAACAAAAACAGGACTCCATGCCTCCAAGATACACTCCCACTCCTAGCATTGATTTATTTTTCTACCATCATCAGTCAAGGGCTCAGTCCTCCTTCGTACCAGCTCCTGACTTCATAGCTTTGACCACTCCTCCACTTCTCCGGTATCTGATGGCCCACCCCGGTGTGTCGGTTTTCAGCACAAGAGGAGAAGCAGGTTATGTGGCGTAGCAGACTGGCACAGTCTGACAGGTTTGAGTTGGAGTCCAGTTTTCATCACCTCCTTGCTGTCTAAAGTTGCACATGTTTTTAAGGCTTTCTGAGCCTCAGTTTCTTAATCTACAAAGTTGACAGCAAACATCCACAAGGCTTTTACGCTGTGCCAGGCATTTTTTAAAATACAGTTTTTAAAAAGTTTTATTTCAGAGAGAGGAAGGGAGAGGGAGAGAGAGAGAGATAGAAACATCAATGATGAAGAGAATCATTGATCGGCTTCCTCTTGCACAACCCCTACTGGGGAACAAACCTGCAACCCTGGTGAGCCTCGACAGGAATTGAACGGTGACCTCCTAGTTCATGGGTTGGTGCTCAACCACTGAGCCACACTGGGTGGGCTGTGTTAGACTTTTTAACTTTTTCAGTCCTCCCAGCATCAGTGATCTCCATTTTACAGATAAGAAAGTGAGGCACAGAGAGAAATCAACTGTCTACAGGGCCAAGAGCAGAATTTAAACCCAGGGAAGCTGTTCTCAGGGTAGCCCCCGCAACCAAGCCAGGCTTTGGCCCATCACCTTCTCTTTTCAAGCCTTCTCATTCTCCACTTTACATGCCAGTTGCACCCAAGCAGAGCATGTCTCCTGGTTTCACTGCCCTTACAGAAACACGGGTCCTTCTGTCTATTTCTCCAGACTTTCACCTCAAGTCCAAGCCCAGACTCCAGACACACTCTGAACCTCCACTCCCCCTGGGCTGCCACTCAGAGAAATTTCCTTGAACTCACCCTTCTCTTACTTGGGCACACAGCCTCAGGTCAGCGGTCAGCGGGTCAGGTCCTCTGACCCGGCTCCTCCAGCACTCCCCTTTTCCCAGCCTGCCCCAGCAGGCTTTCAGCCTCAATCGACTCCTGCTGTTTTCTCATCTCCAGGCTCTCTCACACTGCTTCCTTTACCCCTTTCATCCCTGCCCCCCACTCGGCTCCCACATCCTGCCCTGGGGCCCTCTCCCCGGCCCCAAGAAGTCTGTCTCAGTATTGTTCTCCACTTCCAACATTAGCATTCTCAAAACCCACATTTGCATTTTGATGGCTCCTGTCCCAGCTAGACAGGGGTACACTTTGATGCATATATATTTTGGAGAGGAGAGCTTTCCCCTGCACAGTGTCTAATTTTCCACTTTGGTTCAAGTGCATTCTTTGGTCCTGGCCTAATTTACTCGGGGCCAAGACCGACTTTAGCCAGCACCTTCAGGCTACGCTGAGGCCTATAAGATAACGGAAAGGCTCTGCCTTGTGGGAGCTCCAAGCAACAGAAGTCTTGCTTCCCACGCCTCCCAATCCTGCTCGGAACATCAAAGCTTCTTGCAAGCGTGCATCTGCAGCTAGCGGTCTCCCCTCCCAGGCTCAAGGGCCTTGGCATTTCCTAGCACAACTGCTGGGACACCCACCTGAGATATGAACAATCTCAGGCCTTGAATCTAGGAAAAGCCCCTAGAAGTAGGCAAGGAGGATGGGCTACTTTGGAAGCCACTCCAGAGAGCCTAGTTACCCTGTATTTCCCTATTTATAACCTGAAGACCCATAGGATTTTAATGAAGGGATAAAGTGACATGGGCCCATACTGTATTCTCATCTACAGCATGAGTGTTGGGGCTGTTAGTTTTTATGTGCCTCTGGGCTGCTGGGGTTCAGCCAGAATTAGAATAGCCAAGTGCCAAGCAACAGAGAGAAAGGAATCTCCTGCCAGGTCTCCAGGGGTTTCAGGGCTACTTTTTACAGAGGTTTCGGGAACTGTGGTTTGCATGGCATGGCTTCCTAGGGTTTTATCCCCACTGCAGAGTGATTTATGATTCCTCTTCCATTGAGAATCTCTCAACATTCATTTTCGCATACAGCTGAGTTCTGTCACCCAAGGACCCTACGTAACATATGTGTGGCATGGGGGTGGATAGTGAGGCATTTTGGGGTTGGGAAACAGAGGCAGACAGAAAGGGTTGGGGTTGCCATCTTGGAGGCTTCTGACTCCAGGGTGATAGGGGGCTCAGCTGGACAGGGCAGCAGCAAAGGAGACAAGAGGAAATCTTGAGTCCTCCAGTGTAGTCAAGATTCAACTAACATTGCTTAAAAGAGTTCCATATTCCCGACTCTATGCTGGTGATTAAAGTTGATATAAAAACATGTACAACTTGGCTAGCCTAAATTTCAAGACATTTATGTTCTAGCGGGAAATATTAAATGTATTGTAATATTAGTTACCACTATGTAAGGTGTTTTTACATGTATTATTTCTAACTTTCACAAGGTTATACCCTGCTGCTTATTTTACAGATGGGAGAAAAAAAAGGCTCATATTAAAGGGCCCAAGGTCACACTGCCAGGAAGTTACTGAGCCAGAATTCACACTTCATTTGAACTTCATGGCCCAAGCTCCTTCCCTAACGCCAGAGTCCAAGGCAGAGACAAACCCAAATACCCACAGATGTGAAATAACCAAGTGCTGTGGGAATTCGAGGAGGGAGAGCCCTCATCTATCTGTGAGAATCAGAACCAGCTCCATATGAAACACCTGCTCTAGCTGTTTCTTGAAGGGAGGCAGTGATGCAGACATTCTGAGGGTCTGAGGACCTGAGGGTCCAGGATCCACTGTGGTTGCTTGGCTTCATGCAGGAAAGAATCAGATTTGAATCAGCATAGAATTTAAAGTGAAAATGAGTTATTAGTGAAACAGTGAGACAGAGAACAAGCTACTCCACTGACAGAGCAGACCCCTTTACAGAATTTATTTCCTTTATTAAGGTTCATTTAATTGTGGTGTGTGTGCGGGGGGCGGGGGGGGGTGAGCATTCAATAAGGGGGAGGTATATTCAGGATCTTCCCGGGAAAGAGGTGGAGATTTTTCAGAGGAGCTCTGCCAGCCATTTTGTGTCCTTATATAGGCTCTCTGTTTCTGGGTGTGTCATATAGGATGCTAATGTATTACAATGAGTGTATAATGAGGCTAGGGGTTACTGTTAGATGAAATTAGTCCTCATGTTGGATAGAGTTGGTCTCTGCCAGTTTTAAACCATAAACCCGGTTCCTTTTGCTTGACACTTCCTGTAGCTTTATCGGTTGCCGCTGTCCTACCACATACCCTCTATCTCAGAAGGAGAGATGTCCAGGAAGGCAGAGGGGGCAGATCACGGAGATGCATGGGGAAAATAGTTTATCATCCCGGGATACAGGATTTGAGAAGAAGATGGCACCAGAACACAGAGAGCTCTGTAGGCATGTGGACATATTCTATAGATGTTAGGGGACCACAGAAGAGTTTTGAGTAAGATAGTGATGTAAGAAAAGAAATATTTAGTAAAAAAATCTCAAGAAGACACAGCTAACTAGTCCTGGATGAGGAAGAGGATAAAATGACACAAGAGATTCAGGCCATTGAAATCCAAGCAAAGGGCAAAGAGATCCTTTAAAAAGTAGCCTGAGAATGGCAAAGCGGTATTAAGTATCTGATATGGTTTGGAGATGGAATGGGGATCAGGAGCATGAAGTGAGGTGTGAGCTACAGGGTTGGAAACTGCAAGTAGAATGGTGATGATTGAAACTCCAGGAATGGATTTGAGAAACAAGGGATAACAGAAGACAAGAGAGGTAGGGATCAAATCTAGACTCAAAGGTCAGAGGGGAAAGGTGAAAAGCAAAGAAGATAGAAAAGAAGCAGTTGTGGGGCTGGGGTAAGAGGAGAAGCAACTTAGGACACCAAGTGAGGAGAAAATTAAATTCCCAGGTGGCTAATGTGTTCTCCTCTGTGCCTGAGTCACACCTAGCAGATGGGGTGTGGCCCCAGGTCTGCCACCTAGCCTTGCACTCTTTGAGCATCAGTGTCCTCTTTTGTAAAAGGGGGATGACAGTGTGAGCCTACGCCATTGCTGTGAGAAAGAGCATATCATAGGTGCTCAATAAATGGTAGCTCTCATTGTTATAATTGTCACTTATTTAAGTTATTCTTTCCCAAGTTTAGGAACTGAGATCAGGGACCAGGTCTTTGTATTTACCCCATTCATCTGCAGGACACCTTACGGTAACTCTTAAAATAGTTGTTGACTAGCTGGGGAAATGGAACAGGTGAAGACCTGTTGCCTTCTTCATCACTGCCCTGGCCATTAGCCCTTGTTGGCATTTTATTACTGTTAGCTATTAGTCAAGAAGAAGTGTGAGAGTCAAGAACAAGGACTTTTAGAGATTCTAAAAACCAGCTCTCTCCTGCTCTCTGCTTCAGTTTCTCTATGTAGAATATCAACCTCCAATTTCCATTTAGGTGCAGCGGGCAAAGTCACGGGGCCAAGACAGCAGCCCAGTGATTGGTTCCAGGGCTGGGTTCAGAGTGGGGACCAATGGCAGCCCACTGCATTCTTCCAAACAACAGTTGTGGGAAGGACACACTGCTTTCTAGACTTCTATGATCTCAGTTGGTGAGGGATGGGTGAGGGAAGCCTGGAGAAGCAAGGGTAGGCAAGGTCACATGGGCAGCCACCCACAGTCCCTTAGTGAGGTGAAGGGTGGGAAGGCAGAGTTTGGGCAGGACCAAGCTCGGAATGGCTTAGCTGCACCTCAGACCGGAATACAAAGTGCCTTTCTCTCCACCTTGAGATAAGGGTAGAGAAGTCCATTCCATGGGTCTGGTCAAAGGACTTTCAGAAGAAATTGTTCCCTCTCCCAGCACATCTTGGTGTGTTCTTACTGAAGCTGGCTCAAAGAGTCTGCCCTGGGAGCCATCTGCTAAAATGGCCTTTCACTAATGATAACATTTTTGCTTGTGTTTTGGGGTAAGGAGTGGGGTGGGAGGTGAGTGGGGGCGCGGGGGGAGAGTTGTAAGGTCCCAGAACTGTTTGAAAGCCCAGCCTCCCCCACTGTCTTGGCTGTCCCCGGCTTTGATAATGCCAGGGGCTGAGATAGCTACTGAACTGTCAGACCTGCCTCTCCCAGAGCTGGCGGCTCAACTTTCATCTCTGTTTGTGGCCAAGGACAGGGACATGGGAGCCAGCACCCAGGCTGGCTAATGAGTAATTGAGAGCCTTGTCTGGGCTCAATCTTGGTACATGCACTCAAGTGACCTTGAGGTTGCTGGGGGCAGGCCTCATTCATCCTGAAACCTGGGCCAAGGCCAGGAGGCTGTTTCCCCTTTGTCACCTCTGCTACTACCCTCCAGTGGAGTCAGGACTGTGTTCCCCCAATCCCACCCCCGACACCATCTTCACTTAAATGCCCTGGTTCGCGTTATTTATGAAAGTTATTCCAAAGGCGTTTCCTTGTTCATTCTCCTTTGATTACAAAGAAGAGGACTGCGGTGCAACTCTGGCTTCCATTTCAATCACCAAATTGTACTCACTCTAGTTACTTCCTTCCTCACTAACTCTGAGGATATGTACAAATTACCCTCCATAGATGGTGAAAAAAGCCAGTGAGTGGTCAGAAATGCACCATTGTGAATAGATATGCCATCTTGATCTTCCTTCCTCGGGTCAGATAATTTCCTTTCTAGACAAGGGCCTTGAATGGCTGTCCAAACAGGAGACCTCTGTGCTCTTGCAGATGCTTCCAACAGACTTTCCACCCAGATGTCTTGGCTTCCTCTTTCTCTTCCTCAGCATACTCATCACATGCCTGTTTTGTGTGAGAATTCCTTCCAATGTGTCTGTCATTTGCTTGCAGCTATGGGTCCCTAGTACAGTTACCAGAACTCTGTTTTTTCTCATTTGTACAAAGGTGCCTAGAGCACCCCTCAAAGGGCTACAGGGGAATTGCTGCAAAATGGCAGGTGTCAAGTGCTAGACAATGAAAAGATAGTAATTCTCTGCATTGGAGCCATTACTAGTATCTATCCTCTTCCCCATCAGTAACTGCTCTCCCAGCCAGAGTGAACTCAGTAGCATGAAATACTTGAAATGTTTTCCAAATGAATGAATGAATAAATGAATAAATGCATTGCTAATGGCAGCAAATATATGTGGGCATCTGTTCTCAGAGAATAAATCAGTTCAATGATTATGGAATGTCACAGTGGGGTGAGGAGTTGAACCAGGCACATGCAAACCATGCCCTAAGACTATTGAATTGGGCCTTAAAAGTATCAAGATTTTCTTGTTTTATTTGGGATTAGTTTTTAGGGAAATTAATATTTAAGAAAGAGCTCTAGCCACTGATAAAACTTAATTTGATTGTAGCAGCTGTGTTATGTTAGGTGTTTGATAAAATTCTGCGGAATGACGAAATGGATGAATGATTCAGAAAAATTAGCCATCAGCAATGGGAACAATGCCCATCTGAGCTGTTGGGGGCTTGGATGTCTTTCAGGGATCTGAGAACCAGCTTGCTGTGTGGTCTTTGCTATGCCTCTTACCTTTGCTGCCTCCATCCCCCTGCCCCCCCCTCTCTGAGCCCTAAGGCCACATGATCCCCAATCTCTGCACCTTCTTACAGGAGTGTTAAAAGGTAAATACAACTAGGGACACAGGCCTTCAGGCAACCTCCTAAGCTGGTCTCTTGAGAATATGATCACATATTTTTCTGGGGTTTTTAGAGCAAGCAGAGTTGAGGGAGGGGCAAAGGAAAGGAGAGAGGCGAAGAAATGAACTAGACAAGTCACTCCAGGGCAGTGAGGCCCAAGAAAGCCCCTTTATCTTCATTCCTGCTATGCTTCATTGACTTCATTATTGTCCTGTCTCTAGGACAGAGTCCATTCTCCCTTACTGCACAGTTAGGCTGTCTCCCAGGGGCTGGGCCTGGCAACACAGAGGAGAGGTAAGCAAAATATGAGTGGATTAACTTGCAAAGGTATTCCTCTCCCTCTGACCTTCCACCCCACTTCCCACTTTAAAGCAGCTGTTCATTCAGGAAATTCTGACAGGCCCCTCAGAATCATGGCTGGGGACCACGGCTGGCAGGGCTTTGGGCTGGCTCGGTCCAAGGCTGTTGTCACTCAGCTGGGAGTCAGAACTTTGAGATGGATCCTGTAAGGAGGTCCAGGAGGGTTCAGTGTTGGCTCTGGAGCTCAGAACAGCTGCTTGGTAATGAGAGAAGCTCAGATTCTACTTCCTCCAGTAAGCCTTCTGAGATTACCCCAGCTAGATGCTCCCTTCCCAAGTCCCGTAGAGTTTTCTTGTTCCCTTTGGAAGACTTAATACTCTCTCTGTCTCTTTTCTTAAAATATATTTTATTGATTTTTTACAGAGAGGAAGGAGAGGGATAGTTAGAAACATCGATGAGAGAGAAACATCGATCAGCTGCCTCCGGCACACCCCCTACTGGAGATAAGCCCACAACCAAGGTACATGCCCTTGACTGGAATTGAACCTAGGACCCTTCAGTCTGCAGTCCGACCCTCTATCCACTGAGCCAAACAGGTTAGGGCAATACTCTCTCTTTTGTATTCCCATTACTGTGTAGCTGGTTCCTTTCTTACTAGTCTAGGAGCTGCTGATGGGAAGGGTCTTGGTCTAATTTACTTTGGTCATTTGAGTGCCTAATTGGCCAGTCCTGCAGGGAGGTACTTATAAAATACTTAATGACTCAATGAAGAGATACATGCCCATGTTGCACGTGCTAATCTTCTCACCTCTTCAAGTTATTTCTTTGTGTTCCTCCTCTTTGTACCTTCTGTGTTAGAAAGGGCACCAGGAGAATGGAGATAAAGGTTGAAGCACCTCAAATACCTGTTTTGGCCATGTGTGTGAGAAATCTCAGGGAGGATGAGAGGGCAGTGCCCTAGTAGAATGAAGTCCAGGAAGTAAAATAATCAGAGGACCATTTAGCCGAGTGGAGTACACATGGTGCTAACCCTGGGGCCCCCATTTCTGGGTTTGGGGCCTGTCCTGTGTGTAAGGTCACACTGCTCTGTGAAATACTAGCTTGAATGAACCTGCTTTCTACAGCTCCATTTTGAGCTTCAAAGAGTGAGACCCTTATTACCTTCAAAGAGGCAGTTTAATAAGGTGAATAGGATAACAGGTTCTAGAATCAGACTTCTGCTATTTAGCCTGGTCACTACTAAATCAATGTGGAAATTTAAGCAAGTTACTTAGTCTCTGTGTGCATATGCAAGTGAGGAAAAAGAAGCTACATCATAGAACAGTGAGGATTAAAGGACTGAGCCCACTGAAGGCTCTTAGAACAGTCCCTGGCATTGCTCGAAGGTCTATGATGAAAGCATCTAAATCCTTGAGCTCAGAACTGCAATCTTATGATCCTAAGTAACTGAGGGATTGGCTCCCATCAGCCCATGCTGATATGCCTGTTAATCGAGTAACTTTTTCTGTCTCTTCACTGATTGCAAAATGCACTGGAAATCAACCCCTTCCACTATCCCCAACCTCTGACCTTTATTTCCAGTGACCACTGACCCTGAGTACAAACGTACAGGCTCAGCCCAGAGAGAAGACTGGCTGTATTCAGCCCAGGTATGCCTGACCCTGGGTCAACCTAGACAAACAACTGCCTTCCGGTGAGGAAAGGTGATAACATTCCTGAGGCTTGAGTGGGCTACACTGTGTGTTGGCAGCAATCCATTCTGCTCACTGCCTAAAACCATTCATCAGCCGACCAGAGTCATTTAGCAAACTTCCCACGGCCCCTACCTTGGTTAGAAGAGCTTCAGGAACTTTGGTGTGCAAACTCTCACGCCTGTAGTTAAATCACCTGCCTGGCTGTGTTAAATGCCAGGTCTAGTTCTAATATCTCCCTGTCAGAGAATGGGTGAAGCAAAGGGAGCTCAAAGTCTGGGGAAAGGTGAGTCAGTGGTCAGTGCCTGACACTCTTCTTTAAAAGTATGTCGTTTAGGAGCCCACGCATAGAACTATTTCCACAGGAAATCCAGTAGAGCTATTGACAAAGACGTCAAACACTAGATAGGGAGAAACCAGCATTTATTTCATTCAGGGCACGTGTTAGGTGCTGTGCATAACCTTTACCACAACCCTGTGAGGCACATTTGAGGAAACCTGAGGCTCAAAGAGGTGGAATGATGTGCCTACAGTAATTGTATAACTTGTAAATAGAAGAGTTTTGAACCCAAGTCTCCTGACTTCTGGCTGAGTTGACTATTCACTTCTGTTCATTCCAGAAGGGACCCTGGAGCTGATCTTGCCAAGCCTCAGCCAATTGAGTTTTGCAGAACATTAACTTCATGAGATGCCTCCCCAAATAGGGTTCTGTACAAGCCACCCCCTAGTGGAGATTCATGATGCACGTTAAAGGCTCCGAGAAGTCTGCAGTAGAGGCCCATTTAACCTAGTGTTTCTGAAATGCAGTAACTACAAGAGTGCCTTTGTTCCTGTAACAATCATTAACTAGTTGAGGAACTGTTCTTTGGAACATGCCTTGGCACATATTAATCTAGTCTGATGCATTCACTTATTGATGGGGAAATTGAAGCACGAAGCTGAGGAAGTGACTTGCTTGGGGACAGCCAGCGAGTTAGTGGTAGAGCTGAGACTGAAACCCAGTGTTTCTGACTCTCAGCCAGATTTTTTTTTTTTTCTGACTGACAATGTTCATTAACTTGGTATTGATCCAATGGGGACCCAGAGTCAGGAGAAGACATAGATTTTACCTGTGGAGAGGGCCTGAAAGGGTTGTAAGACCATTGATAGCCAACATTATCAGCAAAAGCACATCTTCAACAGCAACAGGATATACAGCTGCTGAAGAGGGTAAGATCAAAGGAAGGGTTACAAGTAGGACTGAATGATTCTAGGAAGGATTTCTGAAAGAGATAAGTGTGGAGAAAGATTTGAGAGGCTTAGTTACTTTTTAAAAAAATATATATTTTATTGATTTTTTTACAGAGGGGAAAGGAGAAGGATAGAGAGTTAAAAACATCAATGAGAGAGAAACATCGATCAGCTGCCTCCTGCACACCCCCCACTGGGGATGTGCCCGCAACCAAGGTACATGCGCTTGACTGGAATCGAACCTGGGACCCTTCAGTCCTCAGGCCGACGCTCTATCCACTGAGCCAAACCGGTTAGGGCGTTAAAGGAAAAATAATTAAATGTGCAAATCTTACTTGGTGCATTTAGGAAAGTGATTTTGATCCACATCCTGATGTGTCATACAGAATGTTGAAGAGTTATGGCTCCTATGCACTTGGGAAAGATTAGCTGACCCTCCAAAATGCTTTTGCCTCTTGCCTCCAGATGTGCTTACTGAGTATCTTACGTGGACCTCCATAAGCCACCATGACCACCATGATGTCCTTTGCTCCAGTGTGAGGCAAGAAGAATTCAGGGACAAGAGCAATGCATTTGGAATGAGGAAAATTCATGTTTGAGTCCTGGCTCTTCGGTTTTGGGTCCTTCCATTTATTTATCTTTCTGGGTCTTAGTTTTCTCCATTGAAAAAGAGAGGCTTAGACCCAAATGTGGGCCCACAGACAATCAGCATCATAATCACCTGGGTTAATTAAAAGGACAGATTCCTGGGCCCTGCCCAATAACTACTGAAGCAGAATTTCCAGCCACCTGTGATTTTAACAAAGGCACTAAGTATTTCTGATGTGGAATGAGGCCTAGGAGCTGCTGGACTAGATTATTTTTGAACCTCTTGTAGTTCTCAAATGAGATATTTAGGCTTCCTGAATGCAGTAAATAGTCTTCTCATAAGGGAAAACATTAATATTCACCTCTAAGGAGTATATTATATCAACATATTGAGGACTTTGCAAACTCTAAAACTGCCCACAAATGCACAATATCAAGATTTTGATTAAGAAACAATTTTGAGCCTTGGCTGTTTTTGCTGGTTAGAACATTAACTTGCACATAGAAGGGTCGCAGGTTCAATTACTGGTCAAGGGCCCATACCTTGGCTGCCGGTTTGATCCCCTGCCCCAGTCAGGGTATGTGCGGGAGGCAACCAATCGACGTGTCTTACATTCATGTTTCTTTCTCTCTCTTTCCTACTTCCTTCCTCTCTCTCTAAAAATCAATGGGAAAAAAATCCTCAAGTGAGGATTAACAACAACAAAGAAACAATTTTGGTGTATAAAATCTCAATTCATAAGGAAAATATAGGAAGCTTACACCCAAGTCTTGGAATTTTTCTACATAGTATTACATGAAACTTTAAAATTTAGCTGGTTCCAAGCATAAAAATGAAATAGGAGAAGCTTTTACATAGTAATATTTTTTAACCTTTTGGAACTTTTCAGCTTCCTTAATCTTCCCTTACTTTTCCTAGTTACCCAGAGGAAATACTGCTAAGGTAGTTTACACAAAGTCACTATTTCCCAAAATATGTCCTGTGGAATACTAACATGTGTTAGGAGTAAAAATGGGGGAGATTTCGGGATCAACTACTGTTTGGGAAATGCTGTGCTAACCGGGTTTTATTAAGAATTCTGAGAGCTGCCCTAGCCAGTTTGGCTCAGTGAATAGAAGGGTCACGGGTTTGATTCCGGTCAAGGGCATGTACCTGGATCCCCAGCCCGTGCAGGAGGCGACCAGTTAATATGTCTCTCTTACATCGATGTTTCTCTCTGTGTGTCTCTCCCCTTTCCTGCCACTCTCTCTAAAAATCAATGGAAAAGTATCCTCGGGTGTGGATTAACAACAACAACCAAAGAATTCTGAGAACCTTTACTGTGCTAATATGAACTGTAAGTCTACAAGAAGGCAAAAGGTGTGATTAGCATTGATGAGCACATGTGATCAGGAAACCCTTTTACTGAGGGCTGTCTCAGAACTAGGAAAATTTTGCATTATGATTTCAGCCATTCTGTGCCTTCTTCCTCCTAGGTATCCCTCCTTTACAAATTATGACATCTGGGGTGGCGAGGCTCAAGGTAAAGCAGTAGTTCTAACACCTGGCTGTGCATCACCTGGGGTGCTTTTCATAAATGAGTCCCTGGGTCCTACCCAGGCATACTGCTATGCAATCAGCCCCAGGTCATCTTTGGGATGGTTATTGGGGATCCGCCAAAGAATGAGTTACTGCAGGCATCTAAGTCGGAGGAATTCTTTTGGCTGAAGCGGGTAAAGAGGGAGAAAGGGTGGTCTTCCAGCATTCTTCAAATTGCACCAGGCTGTCAGGCAGAAACTATCTCTTGGGTGACTGAATTCTTTTCAAAGGATAGGAGGAGGCTCAAACAACCTCAAACACACCTGAAATCCAGAGACTTAGATTGTAGTTCACATTTGATCATAGCCTCCTTTGTGTGACCATGGATCAGGGAGCTGAGCAAATTGGTAGGACTTATGTATGCTTTGGGCCCTTTATAGAGACATGAGGCAACACAGGAGGCGGTGGACAGGGCTATGTTTCTGACTTTTCCAAAGACCACACTGCTGGTGAGGTTATTATGATTATTGTTCTTGGTTTTACTTCTATTTCAAACCAGCATTTGAAGCAGTGACTAAGAAACACAACCATTCTCTTTTCTTCAAAGTATCTTTGAGCTACCATCATACAGTTTGCAATATATAGTGAATCAACATATTATTTAAAAAATATATATATTACCTAAAGAATCTGTGAAACAACTAGGTCTGCAGTGGGCAAGATGAGGCAGAGACCTGAAACAACTGTCCCAATCAGTCAGACTAGGCATTAACCGATTTGGGGTGGGGATTATCTGGAAAATTGCCTCAGCTGTCCATTTCATTTTTGGTGCTTGCTCAATGAACCATTGTTTGAAAATTTTTCAAAACCTTCTAGCCTGCCACTAGTATTGGAGGTTGTGATAGTCCACAGAGTTGGAAGTGTGGAAAGAATTCCAATTTCTTTTAAATGCATGAAGTCCATTGGATTAAACTAATTGGGGCAAGAAAATGCCTTTCTCAACAACAACAACAACAAAAAAAAAAAAAGGAAAAGGAAAAGAAAGAAACAGGTTTAAAACTACTATTTATCAAATACCCATCATGCACCAGCTATAAACCTAGCTGCTTTTGTAGTGTTATCTCATTTAGTCCTCAGAACCATTTTGTAAGGTCAACTTAATTACTTTAAAGTAAGAAACTGACATCTGGAGACACTAAAAAAAAAAGAAAAGAAAAAAAAGGAACCTAACCAAGGCCCACAGTTGATCAGTTGATAAGTAGAAGAGCCAGGATTTGAAGACCATGCTCTTTCCATTGCATGTTGCTACTTTAATTCCTAGCCTTAGTCTTCCAAAATTTGAATCTTTTAAACTTAGAAATTTCAGGGAGGAATAAGATACATTTCCCACTCGTCTTTCATATGGAGACAATACAAAACATGGAAAGTTTTTTAATTGAAGTGTAATTGACATACAATATTAGTTTCAGGTATATAACCTAGTGAGTGTTTCAACATTTGTATACATTGTGAAATTATCAATGTATCTGGTTACCATCTGTTATCATACAGAGTTAATACATTATTATTGACTATATTCCCCATGATGTACATTACATCACCATGACATTTTTTTTTTATATCTGGAAGTTTGTACCTCTTGATCCTGTTTATCCATTTCACTACCTCCCCAATCCGCCTCACCTTCAATGGCCACCAATCTGTTCTCTGTATCTATGCCTCACTTACTTTGTTTGTTGGATTCCACATATAAGCAAAATCATACGGTATTTGTCTTTCTCTGTCTGACTTGTTTCACTTAGCATTATACCCTCAAGGCCTATCCATGTTGTCACAAATGGCAAGGTTTCATTGTTTTTTATAGCTAAGTAATATTTTATTGAACATACATACCATATCTTCTTTATTCATTTATCCACTGATGGACACTCAGGTTCTTTCTGTATCTTGGCTGTTGTAAATAATGCTGCAATGAACATAGGGGTGCATTTATCTTTTTGAATTTGTGTTTTTGTTTTTTAGATAGATAGCCAGAAGTGGAATTCTGGATCATATAGTAGTTTTTTGAGGCACCTCCATACTGTTTTCTATAGTGGCTGCACCAATTTACATTCTCACCAACAGTGCTTAGGCTTCCGTCGTCTTTGCACACTCACCAACACGTTATTTCTTGTCTTTTTGGAAATAGCCAGTCTGGCAAGTGTGATGCGATATCTCATGGTTTTGATTTGCATTTCCCTGATGATTAGTGACATTGAGCATCTTTCCATGTGCCTATTGGCCATCTGTATGTCTTATTTGGAAAACTGTCTATTCAGATCCTCTGGCCACTTTTAAATTGGATTAGTTGTTTTTTGCTGTTGTTGCTGCTCAGTTGTATGAGTTTGTTTTTTAAAATATATTTTGGAATTAACCCCTTATTGGATATATGATTTGCAAGTATCTTCTCCCATGCAGTAGATTTCTTTTTGCTTTATTGATGGTTTCCTTCGCTATACAGAGACTTTTTATTGTGATGTAGTCCCATTTGTTTATTTTTGCTTTTGTTGCCTGGAAAGTTCTTAATGAAGGTTTAATAGTGCAAGAAGAGCCGGACCCAGTTGTCCTAATGTCAACCAATAATGGTCTTTCTATTGTATCTTGTTTCATTAAAACCAAAGGAGAGACTCTGTCATGCCATGATCCCTAGTGGTCTGTTTCTCTGTGGAGCCTGACGGTATAGCACTCAAGACATGTTTGGACAGAGCTGCTTCTCTGTGTCTGATTTTGCCTGTCTGGTAAGAAAGGTCATGCAGCCATCTTTCAGCCTGCCGACATCTCTGATGCAGGCTGGGAACATTCTCATGATCTCTGGGTATTATTTTGCAGGAACTCAGGCCTGTGGTCCTCAACCATACCCTGGAGAAGGTCTCCTCTGCAGCCACTGGGCAAGTTCCCACTTACCCTCCTTGTTGGGGCGGCCTCCTCCTGAACTCCTTGGTTTGGGGTGTGAAGAAGTCTGTAAGAGAGAACAGTGGGTAAAGGTTTCACTGAACCTATTCTTGGAGGATTCTTTCAGAAGAGAAAGGAGAAGAAAAAACTGTATCTGGTGCAAAGTTGGTGCCCTCAAATCTGTTTCTTTCTCCGGGCCTGTCACTTTGTAGGGGAAAGAGTATGTTACATGCCCTGCGGGCCAGGAGGACATGCCCCAGGCTGGCAGCGCTGTTTTCTTTGGGGAGAAGAGTGAGGAGCAGGACTTGGAGGCAGGGGCGCGGGGTGGGATCATAGGAGACTTTTGACTTATAGGTGAAGATTTACTTTTTTAGAAAGGACATTTTTATGAAAAACAAGATGGAAAGGAAGGGGAGAAGGAAGAGAAAGATAACCTTGTTTGACAATAAAAAAAACTTAGCTTGCCTGGCCAGTGTGGCTCAGTGGTTGAACATCAACCCATGATCAGGAAGTCATGGTTCAATTCCCAGTCAGAGCATATATGGGTTGCGGGCTTGATCCCCAGTAGGGGATGTGCAGGAGGCAGAGAATCAATCAATGATTCTCTCTCCCTTCCCTCTGAAATCAATAAAAAAAAAAAAAAAGCTAAGCTTAACTGGCTTTAAGGGTTAATTCTCCAACCCTGGGCTTTCTGAAAAATAATAATAATAATAAGAAGAAGGAGACTCGAACATTGCAAACCCAGCAATAGGGCTGGACTGACAGTGGCACCAGCCACCCTTTGGAGAGGGTATATGACCTGCACAAGAATATATAGATTGAATGGCAAATTATAGCCCATGCTAATGGTTGGGCTTCAGTGGCCTCATGTGTGAAAGGGAAATAGGAATAACTTATTGTCTAAAGACAGGAAGTGGTCATCCCACCCATGGGAGGGAGAACGCACTTCTGCAGGATGGATACCTACAGAGCTTTTATTTGCCTCATTTGAACAGGCACCACCCTGTTCTCCAGAAAGGTACCTCAGTCAGGACAGTTTCTTTCTAACCTTGTAGGTCCACTTCACTCTGAATAGAACTCAGGTACCCTTCTAGCCCAAAACAATCCCATCCTTGCCCTGTCGCAGTCTCCCCAGGATTCTACAACCCTGTGTGTATAAAATGTTTCAAAGCGGGAGGCCCCCCCACTCTGTGGGATGTTCAGAGGACCCGGCACCTGGGGAGAGGAGGCAGGCAACCTGCCAGCCCAAATACTTTCCTGAGGCCTGTGGAGGAGACAACACCTGTGGGAGGGCAGGTCCCTCTGAGGTAGGCAGCATCAGAGCTGGAGGGCCTGGGCCAGATTCAGGATGATAATAGGAAAGTGTGCATGTAGCTACCAGCCCAGACAGACACATCTGCCTGGAAACCCAGGGCCCCCACGGATGGGTGCAGCCATGTGGTTTGCCTCTTGTGGTCCCAACCTACCTGCCAAGTGGTGGGAGACTGCATGCCTCCTGAGGGGGATTGGCTGGTTCAGGTGCTGCAATTCTTGCCCTGAGAAGAGGGTGGTGCATTCAGGCAAGATGGCTCCAGCAAGGCCTGCTGCAGTCCACGTGCTGTTCCTGAAACGAGCACCCTGGAACCCAATGCCACCGGGCACAGATTTCTTATCTACACCTTCCTGAGGTTGCTCTTGGCCAAGACTCCCACACCGCTCCTGATCCTGGCATTCAGCAGCTGCTTCTCTATGTCTGATTGGTGCTTTGTGCGGTGACAGCCTGAGCTCCTGACTCAGACCCTACTGAGCTTCCTAAAGAGGTGATTCTTGTGGAACTGGAAGTTCAGGACCACTGTGTGTCCTTCCTGTCTTGGTGTCATTAGCTGTATGTTTTGAGAAAGTCACCTGACCTGCTATGCCTTGAATTCCCCCAGCCCCATTTAAATTCCTGGTTTACGAAGAACAAAGAGACCTATAGATTCTGCCTATTCTGACCACTTAGAAATGAGAAAAGTAGCCTCTCAAGGAGGGAAAAATTAATTTTTCAGGACAGAAAGTGAAGCTGAGTCTGCTGATTGTCCCCAGTAGCTATTATCACCTTCGTCCTTAGAAACAGAATCCTAAATGTTAGGATTCACAACCTAAGTAGAAGAAAGGTGACACTTATCCACTTCCCTCGTGGCCAGCAAGATAGAGGGGAAGTGTCCTAGGAAAGTTCCAGGAACTGTCTTTAAAGGGAAGAATTGTGTTCTTCCTCCCTTGTTTCTGCTGGTGGCCAGCTGGCATGGCAGCTGGGGCTTAGTTGTCATCTTGAACCATGAGGTCGGAGCCATATTCTGAGAACAGCAGACCAGAGAGAAGGATCCTGCATCCCTAATGACTTTAGGAAGCTCTCCTATCACCCCTGCACTACCTCTTCTGGATTCTATGAGATGGAAAAATATTTCCATCTTGTCTAAGCCAAAAAAAATTTTGGGTTTCTATCATTTGCAGTCAATGCTAAAACTAATTGATAGAAGAAGACAGTATATGATGCATTTAAATATATATATTTTATTGATTTTTTTACAGCAAGGAAGGGAGAAGGATAGAGAGTTAGAAACATCAATGAGCGAGAAGCATCGCTCAGCTGCCTGCTGCACACCCCCTACTGGGGATGTGCCTGCAACCAAGGTACATGCCCTTGACCGGAATCGAGCCTGGGACCCTTCAGTCCCCAGGCTGACGCTCTATCCAGTGAGCCAAACTGACTAGGGCGATGCATTTAGAATGAATTGCCAGATCTAGAGGTGTGCTAGATTAGGGTAGATTAATTTGCAAGGAAGAAAGGATCAAGTCATCTTAGGAGTCTCTTGACTGAAGCTTCAAGGATGGAAGATCTCAAAAAGTGATCTCTAACTTTATTGATTGAAAAAATAAAAAAAAATGTCTTTTTGGGAAAGTCCCTGCCCCAAGGAGCTGCTTAGGAGCATTAACCTTCATATGCCACTTAGAAGGCAGCAGGAAAAGAGGAAGATCAAAAATGAGATGGATTAATTCCATAAAAGAAGCTATAGGAATGAGACTATAGGAGCTGAGCCTGAGCAGGGATAGGACATTGGAGGACACGACATTGGAGACCTCACTCATTCATAGAGTTGCCAAGAATCGGAGTTGACTCAACTGTAGGTAAACACACACAGCAACTTATGCTTGGGAAGGTGGGGAGGGAAGCCTTACAGAACATAAATCAGCAGCTGGGTATGGAATAACACCTCTCTGTGGCAGGCAGGGATAAGAGCCTTTTAAGAAGTGGAAGGAGAAAGTGGATGGAAATCGTCCAGATAACGTAGTTGCAGATATCCCATGGCATGATAGTCATTTATTCCTTTAATCTAGTTTATTAAGCAGCTATTATATTCAAGGCAAAAGAGGTTACAAGGATCAGACATAGACTCCGTCCTCATGTAGCTTATAAAGTCTAGTAGGGAAGGTAAGATGTAACTGACGTGTGAATGTGATATAAAATGGTACATACCTGAAGAAAGTTTAGGGTAAGGTGTTGTAGGTCTACAAAGGGAGAAGAGGTTCCTGCCAGGTGTGTTTCAGGGAAGCTTTGTTTGTGGTCTTACAGGATGGGTAAGATTTGGACATGCAAGACTGGTGGGACAGAGAATGATGGTGGGTCCCTCTTTCTCCAAACCACTGTTAAGGCATCCCCAAGAATATGGATACTATGGTTGTTTGCTAAAGGCAGTAGTGTATTCTATATCAAATGCAGGTGCTTGGAGGACTGTTGTTATGATCCGAAACTGAAGGATGAAAGACAGAGAAGGCCCCTGGTTTCTGAGTTAGCAAACTAAGATCTGTATCTTAGCTCAGTTCCTTGAGCTCCTGCTTAGAAGGCCCATTGAGAATGCCCAGCTGGCTGTGGCCATGCTCCAGCAGCAGGACTTAGAAGTCATAGGCAGGTGGTTGTAAAGGGGACTAGGAGACGTCCTTTGAACTCCATTATTCCATTTCTAATGCTCTACCACAGTGGTTCTCAACCTTCTGGCCCTTTAAATACAGTTCCTCATGTTGTGACCCGACCATAAAATTATTTTCGTTGCTATTTCATAACTGTAATGTTGCTACTGTTATGAATCATAATGTAAATATCCGATATGCAGGATGGTCTTAGGCGACACCTGTGAAAGGGTCATTTGACCGCCAAAGGGGTCGCGACCCACAGGTTGAGAACCGCTGCTCTACAACTATGTCATGGCATAGGAGGTGGCTTTTAAGCTTAGTGACATGGGAAACACCAGAAATAGATAAAAGTGCCTGGGGGATAGGTTATAAGAAGGCCTGTTGACTAGCAGCCTGGTGGTTGTTGGAAATTAATGATCAGGCTGTTGGGGATACTGGAGCCAAACTCTGAGAGGGCCCCTGGCACTCTGAGCTTCTTGGTAAATAGATGTGTTGACTGGTGGAGGCATGGCTTTCCATAGTTCGACTTTTTTTTCCTTTGAGGATGATTCAGTATAGACCCATGATTATTCATCACCCCATGGCTAATACCCATATTTAAATTCCTAGGAGCCATGCTCAGTCGTAACTATGCCAAGGGGTGCTAGAGTTCTTTCTCTGTCTAAGTTTATGGGTAAGTTAGAGGCAGAAAGATGTGTGTGTGTGTGTGTGTGTGTGTGTGTGTGTGTGTGTGTGGTGATCAGTAAGGAAAACAGAGATACTTTTGCCTCTCTTTGCAAGAACACTGAAAGAAAAAATTAGACCTCAATTTGAAAGGCATTTGTTGCTCTGGGGAAGACCATGTCTGGAGGGCAGAGGAGTGAGGGAACATTTTACTGTTCTTCTTTTAAACCTTTGCCCGGAAACAGGAAGTTTGTTTGGCCCACTTTACCTGCTGGGGCCACTCACTATCTACCTTGGGCACAATCTGCTGTTTGTAATATCACAGTCAGTTGCCGTGGAGACTATGACGTGAACGCATCAGCCTTCTGGCTGTAGGAAGGGAACAGTCTCAGGAGATGGGCTCCGTGCACTAATAAATGAATTCCAAAGCAACAGGTGAGCCTCAGAAGAGCCAGGTCTCTGGTTTCTACTGAAATGTTTCTACCATTAAACAAACATTGGAGGAAAGGCAAACATCTGTCTAGAAGCAAAGCCTGGAGGTCATGAATTCCAGGGCTGTGCCAGGGCCCCTGCATCTGATTTCCTGTGTGGGCTGAGACAATTGGCTTCACCTCTCTGTGTCTTAGGTGAACTGGCTCTCTTTTCTTCCTGGCTTCCATCCTCAGCCTTGCCTCTTGGTGGGATTAGGAGGGCAGATGCAATTGGAAAGTAGAAGGAAGTGTCTCATTCCACAGTGACACTGGGCAGAAGTGGGCAGGAGAGATGTTTACCCTGCCAAGGCTCATAAAACCATCTCTATCAGCAAACTACCACCATGATTAACCCCTTCTCATCTCTAGTCCTTTTGCTACACTAATGCAGGAGAAAGTTCAGAGACAAGGTGTCTTTTAGTATGACCTGTGTCTTAAGGGCAAAAATTCACTCTTGTTGGGAAATTTGGCATGTGAGACAGTTCATTGAGCCTATGCTTTTGGTTTCACTATGTTTTATGTGCCACTAAAATATACAGTTTAGCTATTGTACAAGATACACTCTGTAAGCTTATGAATAGCTGGAATTAATGGGGAACTCAGCATTTTCTCCTAGCTCAAGTCACTGATAACCTATCCTACATTTCCAACCCTCTTTTTGGTGCCTACAGACTGATATACCAACATATGTGGTTTGGTTTACATTGAAAGTCAAATATGCATCTGGTTTATGCTCGCCTTTAAGCCATTATTGAGCACTGCCATTGCTTTGCATATAATAGGCCTTCAATAACTACTTAATGACTTAATTAGCATTAACATTCATAATGTGGATGCAGGGTTCTCTATGTGTGTGCATGCATGTGAACACAGAGGGATATTTAATCCTAACATTTTAGAGTTAGAATAATTTGCTCAAATACCGTATTCTACACAGGGCAAACCTGAGACTCAGAGAGATGAAGTGACTGGCGCCAGGTGACAGCTGGGAAGCACAGCCAGGCCTGGACTCCAGGACCATGGGTCCCCGTCCACTGTTTTCCCTCTTATTTCTCTCTGTACTCCTCTACTGCTCCCAGCCCGACTATTCCTTCCCTCTTCCTCATGCTCCAATGCAGAGGGACCAAGCAAGCCAATTCATTTTCAGGAATTTCTTACATGAGAGTTGGGATACCCAGTCAACTATGGCCTAAAATGTTTCTAAAACACCTTTAGGACAGAGATAGGCAACAGCCACTTACAAATATATCAACTCCACCCACCTTTGCAGTGGCTTCCCTCCCCCCACCTCCACCTCCCCTTCGAGCTCCCAGGTTACCATAAGCAGGTGCTTCCAGGAATAATCCTATAGGCTCCCAATAATGACTGTTGGTAAAGACAATGTGACACCAAGGAGAGGAGAGAGATTCTTTATTATTGGGGGTAGGGGTCTGAGGGCAGTAGGTGATACTTGCTTTGTACCCTATCCCCCTTCACATGGTGTCTTCCAGGCTCAGTACACAGAGGGTTGGAATTATTTGTGATGCTTGAGTAAAGTGAGCCCCACACCCCAGGGCCTTTTGTCTGTTCTTCTGAAAAGCAAGACGACAGCTTCTCCCCCTCTATTCTCCCACTCAGCTCTGTAGCAGCACAGGCTTACAGCTGGTGAGCACCCTCCCGCCCACAGTGTGGAGGGTGGCAGGGTGCCCTTGGGGGCCTCCCACCCCTGATGACCATGCCCAAATCTTCAAACAGCTTTCTGCCATCTCTCGTGAAACCTGGGAACCTTGCTTGTTTCCACAAGTGCCTTCTACCCATTTATTCCAGGAGAACTGGCTCTAAAATAAGCAAAGTGTATTGCCTACCCTGTATTTGCACCAATTTCATTTTTAAAATGGGGCTGACCTGCTCTAGTCTACATCATAATCCAGTCTGAGGTTGTAGTGAGGTACTGGACATGGGAGCACTTTGTAAGTAGTTACCCAAATGTAAAGGGTGAGTTTTATGTAGATACTGCAGCAATTCTCCCTTTCCTTCCTGACACCTACTCATGCCCTCATTATATTCCATACAACACTCAGACCATGAGGCCTGCCCCAACTTTACATACACCTGACTTTTTGGACTTAGTCATCTGTCTTAGTGGGTCCCCGGTTGCATTCTGCCAGGTACCACCGGGCTCGCCAGTGTGTTGATCTGTGCCCTTCAGGCACATGACACCAAGAATTCAGGCCCTTATATTCCCACCTGGGGCCTTGCACACACTTTGTGAAGTTTGGAAATGGCAAACTGGTAAATCCAGCTTTGCCATTTATCAGACACAATAACTGAAGTCCACAAAAGCCCAGGGTTGGAGGGCTGTCCCAAGATCTGTGTGTGGATGACACAGTTTTACTCTAGAGTAGAAAGCCTCGTTTCCCTGAGTTTGGAGGAAAGGAATGCAGGGGAAACAATCTCATCTAGTGCTGATGTGAATGCAGTAGGTTGGAAATGAGGGGCCCAGGGGAGTGAGAAGTCCTCATGGCAAGAACTATGCCGGCTAATTATCAGTCTGACTTGCTTCTCTCACCCCACACAAGTGCTCGGCAGCTGCTTCTTTGTACCCTGAAACATTTGAGCAGCCTACAATCGTGGCCCAGTGCTTGTTGCTGCCTGCGCCCTCCACCCGGAAAGGGCCCAGGTCTTGCAGAGGCTCCCCTCATTCCACGATTAGATATGGTGCCTGTCAGGAGATAAAGAGGGGTCAGAGGCCCTAAGGGGAAGAGGGAAGGAGGCGGTGTCTTCTTTTCCCAGAAAACAATCCCCACCGTTTCTGAATGTTATTAAGAAGGTATTAATGTGGAATTCAAGTTCATTCCAGCACCCAGTGGGTTTGCCAAGTGGAGCCAAGGGGGCTTTATGGGTCAAACACTATGACCTCTCTGTCCATCACTGAGGAATATGTATTGACAGAAGGCAAGTCCTTCTGTCTTGAGAGAAGCAGCAGGAAGAAGCTAACTTTGGAAAGAAGGAATAGAGAAATATGTGTGCTACACACACACACACACACACACACACACACACACACACACACACACCTCTTATTTATTGATAAAGGCACCACTGCCCTCTACTGGCAGCTGCACCATCTCTTTCCAGTGTCAGAAACTGCCTGGAGCCTTCCTTGCTTCAGAAAATAATTTGAGTACATAGTACAAATAATTTTTCGAACAACTTCAAATAAAATTTAGTCATAGGTTTTTAATAATTAATTAATTCACTCAACAAGCAGTAACTGAAATGGGTAGGATATATATGTCTCTGCTCTCCGGGAAGTTATAGTATCAAATTTTTAAAAGGTGAAGAGAAATGTTAATTTAATGAGAACAATTTATTTCACCTTCCCCAGTTTTAGTATCCAAGTCACAAACGCCCTGAACCACAGTGTGTGGCCTCAGACCCACCTCTTTGTACCCTCGGTTGGGACTCAGAAACACAGCTCGAGAAAGAAACTTCTCACTGCCAAGGAGCGTCTGGACTGGAGTAAATATAATGGAGTCATGGGTCTGAGAGGTAAGTAAAAACTCACAGAAATCAGTGTGCGATTCCCATGCCCAGATGGAAACCATTCTAACCATTCTTACCGTCGAGCATGGCCTTCGGGTGATGGAAGCCTGTTTCCTCTGCCTCTCAACTCAGGCACCATCCGGCTTCTTTGGATTCTTGGGAACCATGATAAAGTGTCCCCTTTGCCGAGCCTCCTTTCCATGACTTTCAAGCTCTTTGTTCAGACTGGGGTTCTTCCAGTCAACTTAAACAGGCATAATTCAATGCTCAGATCATGCTTTTCCTTCTTGTGTTATTCTTTCATTAAATTAGGCAAAGTACATGCCCCCTTCACACCCCCCCCCGCCCCAACAGTTTTTTTTTGATAAGCGATGAAATTCATACGGTCCAAAAATCAAAACAATAAAAAAGCTTATGTTAAATTTCAGTTCCCCATGTTACCAGTTTACCATTTGCCCCTCTTCCTTCTCTCCTCTGTCCTTGGGGAACTTGTTATTCATTTCATGTGCATTCTTTCAGGAACGCTGCAAGCAAGTGCAAATACCCGAAAACACACATGATTGTTGCCCTTGCCCTTTAGGTGGAAGGGAAGCACATCTGTTCACATTTGGAGCCTTTTAAAAAATACATGATAGTACTTATTAGGTGACTTTCCATATCAATATATTTTTAAAACTTTTTCATTATTTTACATAGCTGTTATTATTCCATTGTATGATAATCTTGTGGTTTATATAACTGGTCTCCTATTGAAGGAATGTAGGTTTGTTTAGAATAAGTACTCTTATACTCATACTAGTAAAATATTTTTGCTTCCTTCTTCTGTCACACCTTAGCCACTATTGAATACTGTTTAAGTAGCATCACCAACATAATGTCAATTATACCTCAATTAGAAAAAACAAGAAAATAATGTTACTGAATCATCAGAGGTTTACCTGCCTGATACATACCCCAGAGATTCCTGGGGGAATCTCTCCTGAGCCTGAGAGGCACAGTAAATGCCCAGTGGGTGTCCTAGAGTTGCCCAATGCAGGACTGAGCTTGCTAGGGCCCCGGACAGAACGCTGCATCTTGAGACAAGATCTGATAAGACCCTGGAAGCTGACTGGTAAAGAGAGCTTTTACTCCAGAACTCCTTTGAGAAGAACAAGGGGATTCTCTGAGGAGATGGATGAAGATGGCGACTTTGGTGATGAGCTAAAAAGTCACCTGCAGGTCATTAAAACTGTATGGAGCTTGGATAGGCACACAAGGATTAAAGGAAACATCAGGAAGTGGGCTTACAAGAAATGTGATAGACTCCCATGTCCTTTCCACCAAAGCTGCACCATAGCATTCCAACAGCATCCTGATCCCCTCTACACATGTCCTCAAGCTGGGTGATGCCCTCAGCACTGAGGATGGGAGCGGTTATATTGGTGGTTTGCAGCCCATGCAGCAGTCAGGTGATAGACTGACTTTTTAAACAAGTTTCAATGACTCATGGACTCAGCATATCCCTATGCATTTTTTTTTGTAGGGAGTCCCCAGCTTGTCACCCAGACAAGAGCTAAACAAGATGACCAAAGAAGTGATGGCTTCCACGGTATTGGGCCACATGCATGATCACAAAAGACAAAGTTTCAATTCATCTATTGCTGCATAACAACTATCCCAAATCTTTGTTGCTTAAAACAATAACAATTTATTATTTTTATAATTCTGTGGGTCAGGAATTTAGGCAGGACACAGTAGGGCAGTTCAGTTGACCATGAGGCATCATCTGGGGTCATTTACTTGGCTGCATTCTACTGACCTCTGGGCTGGCCTAACAGTCCAAGAATATCTGAGTCAGGTGCCTGGTGCCTCCGGCTCCTCCACGGGGCCTTGCCATGTGGCCACCTTGGTTATAGCTGGGAGCCTAGGCTGGAGGCACTTCTTATCTCCCAGCTGGCTTCCAGAGAGACAAGACACAGAAGCTACCATTTCTCTGAAGACCTGGCCTTAGAGGTTCCTTTTGCCAAATTCTATGGGTCAAAGTACGTCCAAGGACAGCCCAAATCAAGGGGCAGGAAAAGAGACTCTGTCTCCCCTCCTGATGGCAGGAACTTATGCAAGTACAGGGAAGGGAAGAATTGTTGGGGGCCAACTTTGGAGACTCACTACTACAAACAGTGGACTGAGAATTGTGGGTAAAAGATGCCCACAGAATTTGGGGACATTTTGAATAACACCCTTGGGCTGTCCCTATAATTTTGGTATTATTAATTAATTGACTAATTAAATAATATTTTTGCATAGTGAGAAGTAAATGGTTAAATAAATGTTTTCTCTCCACTGGAAAATCACTCATCTCAATGCCATGCAAAGGCTGAGCCCTGGGTATGCTTGCTGCAGACACAGTAGGAGAGGGAGGAAGCCTCCTTGGAAAAAGGAGGGACTGGCTTTGGAGAGATGGGTAGGGCTTGAGCATTGGGGATAGTATGTTCTTCTAGGGACACCTCCATTTGATTCTTTCTCTGTCAAATTCAGAGGTTGCAGCTTAAATGTTTCCATTTTCCATCACCCATGGCAGACGTCTCTCCCAGTGTCAATACTCTTCCCTTAGGACCCAGATTTGGGCTTGGAATTCTTGTTAACACAGAACCTGGGTAGACAGTGCAGATGGATCCGAATGGGCACACATAAACTAGTACAGGCTATCCATGTTAAAAGACATGAAGGAGGCCTCCTCATCCCCTACTAAGAGATAAAGTCCAGCTGTACCTAGAACTGGGCAAAGTCAGGTCATGAACAGGCACTCAGAGCAAGAGAGAATAGAGGAGGGTGGGAGGGAGAAAGGTGAGCTTGTGACAGGTGCTTTCCTGGGTGTCACAGGGAGAACACCCCTCTTGTGGTTTGTTGCGAACTGTGCTCAGATGTCCTTGGAAGCAGAGTCGTGGGTGCAACAGGCAGAAGAGGAAGGAACACTGCTCAGAGAGCTTGAGACCTGGTTCTATTTCAGGCTTTCCCTTAACTAGTAAGAGAACAGGTCACTTACCAGGGGAAGCGGGTGAGGTGATTGGACACCCAAAGTGATACTGGGCCCAAGGGTTCTCAGTTTCATTATCTGTAATGAAATGGAGCTTGTTTTTATGATCTTATCCAGCTCTGAAGTGTTATGGTCATAGAACTAGATGACCTTTGGAGGTTTTCCCTATATCAAGAGATTGGTAACTTTTCAAGGCAAGTGAAGGGAATGTGATCCTAATATCCTTGCTTCAGACACGGTGAAACAGGCCAAGAGGCAAGAACACTTGACCAATTGTACCTGGGCAGCAGCTAAGGAAGCAGTATTTTAGAATCAAAGACTTCTCCAGGTGGACATGAAGGTGTAGGGATTTTTTTTACAATTTGCCTTTTATGGTAAGAATCCACACTGTGGCCATTGGCATATCACCAACACCAGCCAGAGGCTGGGTTCTTGACAAATGGAGCCCCTTTCATTGGGTGCATTTGGGAACACCCATTACAATCCATTTCCATCCCCTCAGCTTCTTCGTCTTTCCCCCTGTTTTGAGCCTTGCACCTGGTGTCCTTGCCTTTGCCAGAGAGGCTTAAACCTGGTCTACTTCTCGACAATGACAAATCCCACCCGCTCACTCGTTCCCCCACCCCAGTTGCCTGATTAGGCTTCAGGAAGAAGCTTAAAAATCCTCAAAGTTGTTAATCAGAACCTCCAAATCTCTAAAATAAGGGGGAGATACAAGTTGAATTGGGCTCTTGAACAAATCCAGATGGGGTGGGATCCTGCTGAATGAGCCAGACTGCAAGAGGGAGAGAGAAAAAGAGAAAGACCAGAAAAAAAGAAAAAGAAAAGGTGAAGAAAGAGATCCAGAGAGAGCTGTGCAGAACCCGGAGACTTGAAAGGTGAGGCTTCTCACTCTTGGGTGGCGGCCGCTGCTGAGGCCCCGGGTAGCAGGGCCATGATTAGGGGCAGAGGCAGCCTCTGCTTTCCCTGAGAATGCATGGAGATGCGGGGCCCAGTGGCCGGGCAGCTTCTGAGGGCTGTGACATTGAGGCTGTCTCCAAGGCCTGCTGGGGCAGGGACAGGCCTCCCCACACAGACTCCTCAGCTCGCCTCGGCAGCATGCAGCCCTGCTCCGAATTTCACACCATGTCTAATCCAATCACCGGCAGATTGCAAGCTCTCTGCCTACCTCCCAGATTGAGAATTCTTGGCTGGCTCAAGTGATAGGCCCCTTCCCAGCCCAGCCGGCTGTCCTCCTGCTCATCCATGTAAACCGTTCTGTAGCTCTCCCGCTGCCCCCATCTCCCCTTCTGGGCCCACAGAGTTAATCCTGTTTGCCTGGTCTGTCAATTTAAACAGCTTCAAATGTGCCTCACGAGGGCTGGGTGGCAGAACCCTGATGCTTAAAAACAGAGGCCTTGCATCAAAGGGGGCTGAGGTAACAGGGGCCAAAAAGGTGTCATTCAGAGACACAAAATCAATCCCTTGTTACAAAACAGAAAAGCAATCCAAATGAGTCACACAGAGAAAATACATCACCACCCAACAAAATGAAGTTCGCTGTATGTACTAAGTGCAAAAAGGGGTCCAAAGTGGGGTGATGTTGGGGATGCAGCCGGCAGGGCCATAGGTACGTGGATAGGAAGGACTCCTCTTGTGTGAGCAAAGCAGATGGACCAACCACCTTCAGGAATACTGCCTGCCTCCTTCAAAGTCAAAAAGCGGGGTTGGATCGCCAGGATGATCCTGGAGCTGAGAGTGTGTGGTGTAGGAACAGATTTAGACACTTTGACATACAATCTTGCTCTGGGTTGACATTCTTACTCCAAAGCTCACAGTGAATAATGGAGAATAAACTCCAGGACAGTGTTTTTCAAATTTTAATGTATAGTAGTCCCCCCATTAGCCCCAGGGGATATGTTCCAAGACCCCCAGGTAGTAACTGCAGGTAGTAACGAACCCTAAATAGACACTGTTTTTTTTCTATATATACATACATATGATAAAGTTTAATTCACAACTTAGGCACAGTAAGAGATAGACAACAATAACTAATAATAAAATAGAACGATTATAAAAATATACTGTTATAAAAGTTATGTGAATGTATATTCTCTCTTTCAGCATATCTTATTATTCTGTACTCACCCTTCTTGTGATGATGTGAGATGACATGATGCCTAAGTGATGAGCTGAAGTGAGGTGAGTGATGGAGGCTGTGATGTAGCGTTAGGCTTCTAAAAGGTTTGCTTAAACACAATTACAATACATTCTGATAACCGAGTTGGTTACTAAGTGACTAACATGTGGGAAGCATATAGAGTACGAAGATGTGGGACAAAGGGATGATTCATGTCTTGGGCTGGACGGAGCAGGATGGCGTGAGATTTTCATTCCACTACTCAGAGCAGCATGAAATGTAAAACTTACAAATTGTTTATTTCTGCAGTTTTCTACTTAATAGTTTCAGACTGAGCTTGACTGAAACCACAGAAAGCAAAACCATAGAGAAGGGGGACAACTGTACAAATGAGTCACTTGGAGATCTTGATAAAAATACAGAAGCTGATTCAGTAGGTCTAGAGTGGGCCCTGAGATTCTGCATTTTTACTGAGTTCCCAGGTAAAGCTCATGATGCTGGTCCATGGACCACACCGTGGATAGCAAGCATTTAAACAGAGCCAAATGTCCTCAGTCTTGGACTCAGTTGTCTTGGCTTCAACTTCTATTCCTCCCTGTGGTCCTCCAGCTGCCTAAAGTCTTTTCTATTCCCTTCTCCAAAATGAATAAGACAAGATAAATTGGTCTTGCGATAGAGCATATGATATCTAATCCAGATCTCAAAAAGGTGTTCCCTTCCTCTCAGGTTCATGGAATTGCCCTTTTGGAATGCCAGTGAATGGGCAGGGGCTGCTTCAGGGCAGGGCAGATAGCCAAGGCTCTGTCTGTAGAGGTGTACATAGCTGGAGGCAGGTGAATGCGTGAAATGAACCTTCAGGAGGCTTCCCAACCCAAGATTCTCTTATCATAAGTCATGAGAGGGGAAGAGCATCTATTCTCCCTCAATCCGGGCAGAGCAGTGACCCAGAGTGCCAGCTAGAACCCAGTATCCGTGAAGGACTTGGGCCACAAGCAAAGCAGTGGGGGGCCTTGAAAAACACAGGACAGAAAAGGCTATTTGCTTTTAGTTTTCTAAGTTTTGTTTCAACTTCTAGAGAGAAGAGCAGTCTCACGTCCCATGATAGCTAAAAAACAGAGACTTCTAACATCAGTGGCCCTGAGCTTGCCTTTTATCATACTTCCACTCACACCTTTCCCAGACTCCACCCTGTCACCCAACATCATCATCTCCAAAAAAGGGACAAGGCCAGTGCAGTCCTTTTAAAATTTGATTTGCCTTTTGATTACTCTCACCTGTCCAGTTGTTGTCCCCAATACATAGTTTCAGAGGTATTAATCCTCATCTCAGGAATACATCTCTCCAGTCCAATTTGCTCAGACAGTGAAAGGCAGAGTTTGGATATGAACGGCAGAGATCATGAGTACAACATGCAATGCCAGGAAAACAAAGCAGGACAGATTCTAGGAAAGGCCAAGTGGTGGATGCTCTAGGAAGACAGGAAAGGGAGCTTCAGCAGGACAGCGTGCTGGGGGGGTGATCTCAACCACAGCCTGGCTCAAGGCAGCAGCTACACTGAGGGCTCAATAATGGTGGCCGAATGGAGGTGGATGAGTGTGGAGGAGGCTTAGGAACAGGCAGAGAGGCTGGTGTGAGTGCACATTTTTATCAAAGGTAGAGTCCAAACGAAAACCACATAGAAAAGGAAGCAGATGATAAATGGAACCCCATGCATTTAGTTAAGATGTTTACCTGGAGCTGCACCTCAAGCATACAAAGTTCTCCCTTGGAGGCAAGCAAAGTGCCCAGGTGCAAGATTAAAGGAGGCACTTGCTTGGGAATCATGCAGGTATGCCTCTTGCCCACCCTAGGGGCACACCTGCATGATGATGACATCTCCTCACCATCTCAGGTCCTGAGCTGGCTTCCAGAAAGAAGAGACAGATGTTGACCCAGAGGGAGTGTGTCTGTTTTGAGTCGGGTGGTAAATATGTTCCCTGCTACTCCATTTTGGCCAGAAGTGGAAGTCACACATTATTTCCCTAGTCTTTGATGTCTTCATCTGTAAAATAAGATTGTTGGATTAGAAGTGGTTTATAAATTTTGATTATTCTACACTTTCCCCTCCAAACTGTTAGCCATTCAATAATTAGTTCTTTGAATGTCATCGATCAGTAGAAGACTCTCAGCATATGCTCTACTATGCATCTATACTTTTCTGCTAATCAAAAGGAGATTCCTCAGTAATTCCTGCCTTCCTTCCCCCAAGTCTCTGTCTAGTAGATCATGTCTGAATAAGAGGTGTGATCCACCTGTAATCTGACAGCTGGTGAATCAAGAGTAGCCCTCCTTGCCCCTTTCTTCTTCCCTCTCTTCCTCCTCCCCTCCCTGCCATACTTCCTTCCAGCACACATTGAGTGCCTACTCTGTGCCTACTCTGTGCCTGACACTGTGCTAGACTTGGTGATGACATATCCCTGTCCTGGGGAAACAGCTGCATGAAATATAATTTACAACATCCCAGGAGTGACCTGCAGACCATCCCTATGTGAGCATTGGCCCACCTATCACCCACAAGCAATGAATAGAAATTCTATCTCCTTTGATCACCATACTTAGTCTTAACCTGAGATAATTCAACTACCAAGGCAAAAGGAAAAGGGTTAACAAAAAAAATTGCAGGGAAAGTCTAATATTAATTTGCTAACTCTCTTTAATAAGATTTTTGCTTTTTCATTCTCTAGAAAACTTTGATGTGAAACTTCCTATTTAGAATACATTGCCTTTATTTTTCTTCTCTAGGAAAGGTTTTTAGGTTTAGATTACTAGAACCTTCTCTTGCTAATTTTTAAATGCCTAATCCTTTGCTGACTTGGAGGTATGATGGGACTCTTACCAAGGTGTTTCCCACCCTCTCTATCTCTGCCCCAGAGTGGTGTCTGAGTCCATTGTTCATATCTTTCTGATTAGGTAGGGAAAAGGCATGCATTCTCTTGGCTAATTTCTAGCCACTCTCATGGACATTTGTGTGTGTATGAGTGTGTGTGCACATACTTTTCCATTCTTTATGGCACCCCACCCACCTTGTGTGCAATTTTGGTGGGATTATTCCTTGTCTCCCCCTAATTAAGTGATAGTTACATGAACTAAAATAAGCCAATCAGAGTCTCTCTCTCAATTCTGACAATCTTAAGCAGAGTACTGGCAGGATTTAAAACAGCAACAACGAAGATTGGAGTAGAGTAATTCCCAGGGCAGTGGCCAGAACTGGTGTCCAGAAGATCTTTTGATGCCAGTTCAGGTCCCTCTTGTGTATCTATGCCTGATTTGTACTTCCTATCCATTTGTGACCTCTCTTTTATCCCATCAGTAGATTAAGGGAGCCAAAATTGGTTTCCGTGGCCAGCTACCAAGAAACCCGAGGTGAAACAGTCACCTCCAGTGTGTGGTACTCACATGATGGGAATCTCTCCTCCTCCAACTCAGTGAAAGTCTGCTGTGTGTTCTGTAACAACTTCCCGAGCCCACCTTCAGGATGAAACACTTGTTCTCCCAGCTGCTGGAAGTATAGATGGCGTGTCCATCTCTAGGAATTGTCTTCTGCTGAAGAGAGCCACTTACTCAAGGTCACATACTGCGTAGGGGGAAGCCTACATGCAATGACAGGTGGATGGAGGGATATACAGGCCTAGTGCTCTTTCCTCAGGGCAGGATAACTCTTCAAAACCACCTCATCCCGTAACTCCCCCATAAGATCATCTGAGGCTGCTGGAACTGTCCTACTTCCTTTACTTCCCATAAATACTTTCCCCACAATCACTCCCCAATAAACTTTCTGTAATCCTACATCCCAGGGTGTCTCCTGAAGAGCTGACCTAAGACCCCACCAAGGGCAGTGATCCACAAGAAGGAGTGGTCTCTGCTGGCACTGACTCTTTTTCATATGACTTGGGGTTTTAGCAAGCCTCAGATAAACTCAAAGAGATGGCTTCTGAGGTATTAGCATCATTCATTTAGTCAACACATTTACTGAGCAACTCCTATGTACCAAACCTTGTTCTGAGTACTTGGGTAATAGCAAGGAACACAAAGCTAAAAAATAACAAAAAAAATCCTTGCCCTTGTGGAGTGTACAGAATAGCATGGGGTTCAGAGGTGTTTTCAAGGGCAGGAGTACAGTATTTCTTCAAAGAGGGTGGTCCTGTACTAAGCTGTCCAGCTTCACATTTCTGGAGGTAACCCTTCCCCTCAGAGATGCAGGTGCTACTCTCCAGTTTCATTGCTTTTATGAAATAGTAATTCACCTTTTAAAGTCTGATTTATCTTCGGATTACTCTCACCCTGTCCAGTTGTTGCTCCCAATACACAATTTGAGGGGTAGTAATCCTCATCTCAGAAATACATCTCTCTCTGAGGATATTTTTCTTTCTTTTGTTTCAAAACAGGTGTGAGCCCTGTTTGGCATGGTGCAGGGGGTTAGAGCATTGACCCGCACACTGAAGGGTTGCAGGTTTGATCCCTAGCCTGGTCGGGAAGCAACCAATCCAGGTGTGTCTCTCACAGCGATGCCCCCCCCCTCTCTCCTCCTTAACTCCCTCCCTTTCACTTTCTCTAAAAATCAATGGAAAAATATCCTCGGGTGAGGATTAACAACAGAGGTGTGCTAGGCTCCCACATCTGAGAAGCACAGCTCAAACAGAACTGTAGTGAGAGCTCTGCACAGGCACTTCTTTAGGGGTGTCTTTTGAAAGCAATGTGATTGCAGCTGGCCCTCAGGGCTAGTCATGTCCTAATGCATAACAAATAGCCTGACCTTCATAAAGGCAAAGGAGAGCAGCAGATTTGTTGGACTGAAGTTAAGCGGGGGTGGGCAAACAGGAAGAGATGAGAGCGGGAAAAGAAATGGGCATGCCAAATTGTGACTTAAAACAAATCATAAATGCCATCAGTTATATAACTAAAGAGATCCATTTATGGGTTCTCCCAGACTCATTCCTGGCCACCATACAATCAATTAATACAGAAAGCAATTCTCCCATTAGGGACTATGTCATGTTCAGCTTGGCCCATAACAGACATTTAATAGAAACAAATCCTCTTGGTTTCTTATGGGTTTCTTTCATGGAAGAAGAAAATGAAGTTGTAGAATATCTGTGAATTGCCCTTGTCATTTTACCCATTCCTTCCCCCTGCACCTGCCTCTGCTATAGACCCTCAAGAGTTGACCAAATATAGTAGCAGAGATGACAAAAGTCATGCTGCCAGTTTGCAACTTAAAGGTCATGGTATCTAATAATTCAGAGGAAACCTAAAGTTCAACCAGTCACTCCACTGTTAGATGAGAAAACTGAGGTCAGAGAGGTCCGTGGCTTGTTGAAGGTCACACAGTGAGCTGATGAGAGAGCTGGTGTTCATGACTCCTCAACCAGCAGTCATCACCCTCCTTGTCACACTGTGATATTGACCATCCTTCAAAAGGTTGGGGTTACAAAGCAAGCCTTGTAGAAATGAATGAATTCTTCCTGGCATCTCTGTGAGCATGGGGGTTTGCCACCTCCAAGAGCACTGATGCATGCTCAGAGCTTGAGAGGACTCAAATTTTTTCTACAGGTGAAGGTAACTTTAAAAAGTAGGATTGGCTCTTCAGTGAATTTTCTATAAAAATGTTATTCTTTATTAAATTCATAACACTCATTTAAATTACTCTGATTTCTACTTGTATAAATTAGATCAAAGTTCCTCTATATATATAAAAGCCTAAGCAACCATCCGACCAGTAGCTGTGATGAGAAATGACCACCAGGGGCAGACGCTCAACACAGGAGCTGCAGTGACTTGGCAGTTGCGGTTCTCTGGTGACGCACACGGACCCACACGGAACCAGAGAGGAGGGAGCTTGATTCTGGGGTGCATCACCCGAGAACCACCCTCTAGCAATCTGGGACCCCTCAGGGATGTTGGAGAGCTGGTTTCAGCCCAATCCCTGCAGGCCAGGCCAAGGGACCCCACTGGTGCACAAATTCATGCACTGGGCCTCTGGTAATAATATAATGTGCAGGAAAACAGTAAGTATCTTGGTATTTAACTCTCATTCATCGAACAGCTCTGAATAAAATTTTCACTGACTGGTGGGATCCAGATTTATTTTTAACAGCTACTAACTAGCTTTTCTATTCTGTTGTGGTTGCTTTCAGGGTTAATGTGTCTTTAACACTTTTAACCCTCTGCTCTATATTTTGCTGCCATAAGAATAATCTTTTAATGTCCAACAGAGCAATACACCCTGCTTACCTCGCTGGGCTTAGCTGTCACCTGGCCCCATCTGCGTCTACATTCTAGAAAATGAAGTTACGTCATGTCTTTGTGATGGTTTTTCTCTAAAGGCATTTCAGCTTTATTTTACAACCAGTTAAGTTCCCTTTAACTTATTGCCAAAGATTGTTTTAAAACAAGCAAGCCGATTTCATTAGAAGAGCACCGTAAACATTAGGCAGCATTGCTTGTCATTAATCACTAAACAATAGTGTGCACGTATATAAGCTTTAAAGAATATAAGAGTTGTGACATTTTTCACTGATAACCATGTCTAACTCATAAGAATGGGCACTCTTTTATCTTTTCATTAATATTTAGGAAAAAACCTAGTAGGCAAATATTTTCATAATCCCAATTTATAGATCATGAAACCAAGGTACAGGAAAGTTAAGCAACTCGTCCAGGGTCACACTCTGTTAGTGGTGGGACTCAGATTTGAACCAGGCCATCTAACTCTGAGTGTCACCTCCAGTACCTGCTGCTTCACCCCACACTTCTCTAATCTCACTTTGGAACCTCCTTAAGGGAGCCTGAGACCTCCCCGTGTCCAAGAATATTAAAAACCCCACATAAACAGAAGAGTGGCAATTACACCAAGTTATTAAGTAATTTTGTAATAAATAATAGAATACACACTAATGCTTAGATAGCATGAAAATTTTCTTGACTTTGGAAATGATCTTATATTATTACCCTTTGTGCAAAAGCTGCTGGGACTATAACTTCCCCCTAAGGCTCAGCAAAGTTTTTTG
The DNA here is from genome assembly GCF_963259705.1 of Myotis daubentonii. NCBI lineage: Eukaryota > Metazoa > Chordata > Mammalia > Chiroptera > Vespertilionidae > Myotis > Myotis daubentonii. The sequence continues at coordinate 93,564,262 of NC_081841.1, forward strand.
TCAAGGGCCAGATAGTTAATCTTTTAGGCTTTGTCAGCCATGTGGTCTCTGTTGCAACTACTCAACTCTGCCACTTCAGGGCAAAAGCAGTCATGGACTAAGTGAATGGGCAGGCCTGTGTTCCCACTACACTTTATCTCTGGGCACTGAAATTTAAAATTTCAGAAAATTTTCGCATTCCACAACATATAATTCCTCTTTTGATATTTAAAAAGCCAAGTAAAAAGGTGAAAAATCATTCTTAGCTTGAGGGCTTACAAAACCAGGCAGTGGGCCACTGGTTGGCCCTGCCAACCCCTGCTCTAGTTAGCTGATTCTTCCACCTCAGCACGAGGCCAGAGGCCATATCAGAGTCAGCTTGGCACCTTACAGGTGCTCAGTAGAAGTTGCTGGATTGAAGTAAACTGAACTTGGAAAGGAGGAGTAGAAGGGAGCATATTCAGAACCGCCATCCTGTCTCAAGCTCAGACAGGATCTAAACTCAAACGCGTGGGGGACATTCTTGCTCTCCCCACACCTCCCCTTGGATTGCACTGGTACCTGGCTTGCCCAGGTCTCCCCAGGAGCTTTATCTCTCCAACGATCTCTATCTGGCAGGATTCAGACTGCAGTGTGCAGATAGAGATCTCCAAGGAGAGAAGAAGAAGCTAACAGCCTCCTCTGCAGGGCTCCGTGCCAAGCTAGCCCCTTGGCACTGGGAGCGAGGGGGACCTTCCAGGGGATTTAGTGGTTCCTCATTTGGCTGCATAGCAAAGCAGAATGCTCTTTCTGATTTCTGCTGCTGATAGCATGGCACCCAGATCAAAGGAAGGAGTGCTCCAAATAGTACCGAAACCTTCTGCCCCCAGAGGCTCAACAACTATTTGTAAAATGTGAATCGAGGTTTGTAGCTTAGCGAAGAGGAGAGGCCACCTCACTGAGGTTCTCTGAAGATGTGTGAATTACAGACCCCTGTGATCCTGGGACTTTTTAAAATTAGGGGAAATTCCAACCATCTTGTAATAGAGACAGACTGCATGACCTCTGAAGCTTTCTCCCAGTTGGGGAACTCGGTCACTAGAAACAAAAGCCTCATCCTCAGCTCCAGGAAGTGACAGGTGAGCCTGAAGTCTCTACAGCCAATCAGGTTAGGGAGGTGCAAAGCTGATTACTGGATGTTATAAGGGTTTGGGGCTTTCCAGTGGGTGTCCCTCTTCCCTGTGCCTTCCATCCCTGGGGTTTGGTTCTTGGCAGGGCAGAGTGAGAAAAATGAAAATTTTCAGTTGGGTGGGATATTTTCCAGCTGAGCATGAGAATCCCTCCCTGCGCCCCTTATCCCCCAACAAAATCTGCTCTGAACAATGAACTCCACAAGGCAGGTTAGATAGACACTGTGTTTTTCCCCTTTTCAAAGAGCTCACTGGTTAAGGGGGGGTTTTCCCGTCAGTGTCGAAATGTGTTTCTCTCTTTAGAGGATGCACTTCCAGCCAGCTTCTTTGCTTTTTTCACTGAAATAATTGGCACACTTTTTTGCTTTTCCCTCCCACTCTTACTGTATATTTTTTCAGAGCTTGTCCCTGACTCTAGAATTATGCACGCACGATGTAGGGGCTTCCTCACTGGGGACCCGTAGAGACCCCAACGGTTTTCCCCAGAGTTTCCTGACATACTACTATGTGACCCACCTTTGTGGGTTTGACCCTTTATTTTAATTATTAAAAATCAAAACAAAAATGAATTAATGAAAACCTAACAAGTAACCATGGGTATTCCTGAAAGGGTGGAACTTAAACTTGACCTCTTAATCTCACTTTTCTACTTGATAATAGTGGTAACCTGTCACAGAACAGTGAATATGATGGGAAAGGCCCAGGGTTCTCCCTGATATGTTACAAAGGAGGGTTCAAAGTAGATGGAGCTTAGTCTAAGGTCAAGAACACCAAAGTTCCGAGAACTTTCAGTTAAGAAAGCAACTAATGGCTTCCCACTGCACTTTGACCAAAACTCCAAACTCCTCACCACAGCCCACAAAGACCCTGTGTGATTTGGCCTCAGCCGACCGAATTTCAACCTGCATTATGCTCCCCTTTTTCATTGTTCTTCAGCCATAACATCTTTTTCTTTCCCAAACACATCAAGCTCATTCTCACTTCAAGGCCTTCACAAATGTTGTTCCCTCTGTCCAGAATGTTCTTCCTCCAGATGTTTGCATGACTACTTCCTTCTTGTCTTTCAGGTCTCCATTTAAATACCACTTCCTGATATTCATCTTAAAGATGCCCACAGATACTCTCCATCACATTGTCTTATATAAATTTTATAGTGGTTATTACTCTGAAGCTATCTTGTTTTTTAATGTGCTTATTTCTTTTTAAAAAATATATTTTATTTGATTTCAGAGAGGAAGAGTGAGGGAGAGATAGAAACATCAATGATGAGAGAGAATCATTGATCATCTGCCTCCTGCAGGCTCCACACTGGGGATCAGGCCTGCAATCCAGGCATGTGCACTGACCAGGAATCGAACCATGACCTCCTGGTTCACAGGTTGATTGCTCAACCATGGAGCTATGCCAGCTGGGCTAATGTGCTTATTTCTTGTGGTTGACTTTCATTAGACTGTAAGCCTCATGGGAGAAAAAACCTTCTCACTTTATTTATTAAATAAATGAATAAAAAATGAAGTCAGATCTTCCAATAGAAACTAAAAGCCAACAGACAGGAAGTTTAAGTGGGAGTTTAAGGGGAAGCAATTGCTGTGAGCTGAAGGTCATAGACAGCAGACCAAGTCAATGCTGGGAGTGGTAGACCATGGTGGTCCTTGGGGTGGAGAGTGGGATCATCCATGTGGAGGTCTCTGAGAAGGCTCAATAAATAACACTCCTCTTTCCCATCCTGAATGAGGATTATTAGAGAACTAAGACAAAGGAGGAAGTGATAGGGGCTAGACTATCACTTTTGTTATGGGTAAATTGGAGGATGCGGTTTATATCTATGGGTAAGAGGACTAACGGATATGAAACACCCATACTGGGCAGACTACTCACTGAGTCACAGCAGCTCGGCCATGCTGCCTTCTCGGGGGGGGGGGGGGGGGGAGGCGGGGAAGGGGCAGGCCTCACGTAAACTGAGGACCCAGAGGAGCATGGCAGAAAGCAAGCTTGTGTGGGCAGCTGGCTCCCAAGAGAAAAAGGGAGGAGGAATGGGATGTCCAGTTTTTCCTTCCAAACTTGCCAATCAAATACTCCACTCCACTTCCCTTGCGATAGAGGCATGAGGCAATTGAGAGGCCTGCGGTCAGGATGCCCAGGACAGGTCCAGGTAGAGGTGCTTTCACATGGAAGGGACATCAGAGGTGGGGAAGACTGGCTCTCAGCCGCCAACCCCAGCTCCTTTCAGAGGTGGGACTGGATACACCAGGGCAGTGGGTCACTATCAGACAGGAGAACATCTAAGGACTTTCACTACTTGACTATATCTGGCACTGGCTGAACCTCTGCCTAACCTTGGCCCTTTCACTCATTCTTTCTTTATTATTTGAAAATTTGCTCCACAGAAAGTGTAGAGACCATACAGGCTAGAAATGAACAGGACCTACTGCCCCCTTGGGTGGTCCCAGCCTAGTGGAAGAGACAGACCTGGCCTAGCTCTCTTACTTCTCTCTCTTCTACCAGCTGTTCTCGCCACACTAGGGCTCCAGTCACTTCGGCTTTCTTTGGCCCCATGTGTGTAGAGCTCCCTCCACTGTCAGCTCTGCGCTTCTGCTGTTTCCTCTGCTGGAATCTCTTCTCACTATTCTTTAGCTCTGGAGTGACTGCTCATTCTTTAGAAATCAACTCATCCATCGCTTCATCTGAGAAAACCTTCCCTCTCCCTAACAGGTGCTCTTATTGCACCATCCATCTCTCTTTCCAAATACTTGCCTTGGATGTAATTTTGTATTTAGTTGTGTGATCCTTTTATTTACTTAAAAAAAACACCCCTTTTTATGGAAAATTACAAACATTTGCAAAAGTAGAGAGTAGTAAAAACAACTCCATATATCTGCCACCCAGTTTTAACAATGATCAACTCATGACCAATCTTATTGATTCTTTTATTGCCTATTAATTCTCTTGAACAGATTTAAGCTCCAAGAAGGCACAAGGAGTATTTGTTTTTCTCACCACTGTATCCTGAATGCCTAGCACAGCACCTGGATCATGTGAGGCACACATTTTTGAATGAGAAATGAATTGAATGGGTGAATGATTTATTATGTGAAAGGAGAGCCTAGGTTGCTATGAGAGTACAGAAGAGCAGCATCTAGCCTTGACTGAGGCGTTCTCACATGTCACTCTGCTTGGCTCTGACCCTGAACTTTTTTGAGGGCAGAGGGGAGGGTGTGCAGGACAGAGAAGACAGGGGAGGGGATGGAGGGGGCAGAGGGTCCAAAAAACCCAGGAGAGGGCAACGCAGATCTGCTCAGGCATCCCAGCTAGCAGCAGGCTGGTCCACCTGTCTTGCCTGAATGGCTTATTGTTCTCTGCACCAGAATTGATGCTTTGTCCCTAGTGGCCTCAAAAAGAAGTTTCCAAAGAACAGTACTCTAGAGTAAGCATGTCAAACTCGCGGCCCATGAGCTACATGCCTCACTTATGTGGCCCATGTTGGCCTTTGAGTTTGACATGCTTTCTCTAGAGTGCTGCTTCTTGAAAAAGGGACTATTGGTCTAATATGGTTGGGAATGCTGCCTAGTCTACCCTCTTCTTGGGTCCTGCAGTTTTGTTTTAAGTTTTAATCTTGTCTAAGTCAGCTCTTCCCAGATTTATTCATGGTGGAACCCATCACCACCACCACCACACAGCTATTAACAGCATGGAAACCAGAGCCTGTGGAACATGTTTGGGGACCCATTACAAAGACACTTCCTTCATGATTGGCCTTTTCCAGAAACAAAAACAACGTTAAGTTGGTTCTTTTTCTCTTTTTAAGCTTTTAATTATATAATTAACACATGGTAGATAAAGAAGAAACAGAAAGTAAAAATAAAATAAAGGAGAAATAAAAGCTTCTTATGATTCCATTACATAGAAAAAATCACCTTACTACTTTTTGATGCATCCATTTTTGGACTTTAAAAAAATGCATAATTGCTACACATATTTCTTAAAAGATGTGTTTTTTTTTTTCAATGACCATGGACATTAATTTCCAGTGACAATGACAAAACAGTCTCAAAAGGTGAGTGCATTCCCTGACAACTTAAGTATGGGGTTCCTCCTCAGGAATGCCAATGTGCCCTTTTTCCTTTTGTTCCTTTGTTTTATTGTGAGTGCATTCCAGTTGCTTTTCTCTGGGTACCTGACATCCCCCAGGCTGGAGTTAGTCCAATTTCACAGACAGATTGCTGGTTCAGGGCAGGTGGTACACTAGACTTCCCATCACAGTTCGGTGCAGGGAAATAAAGCAAATACCTCACTTCTTGATATCAAATGACTTGAAAACTTCCTTAATCTTTTATAGGTGGAGGAGGGTATCTCTCCTCTACCCATTGTCAGACCTGCTCCAGATGGGACCAGGAGAGATTTGTCTTTGTGGAACTACTAAACAGGGTTTTCAATTTAGATGGCCGGCTTTTCCTTAGAAGCTGTGTAACCCAGCATTTTTTATTTTTTTTCAATGCTTGCCATGCCCTTCCTACTCTCCTCTGAAAATATTACATGGCATATATCAAGTTGCATTTGAAATTAAAGTCATTTGGAAAATTTTGAAAAGAATATCAGGCTCCACTTTGAATTGATTGGAAGCCTATTTTGAGGGTTGGAAGATGACTTGAGGGCATCCTTCTCTTACATTTTTACACCCCGGTAGGTTGATCGCTGGCCTCAGGTCTTCACCCCCTGCAGTGATGCCATGCCCCTCTGCCCCGGCTGTGGCCTCGTGGTGGGCAGGACATACTTCCCTACCCTGGATTTGGAGCATGGCTATACGTCTTTCTTTGGCCAACATGTAAGAAGACATTACATGAGCAAAGACTTACATATGCTTAGTCAGGGGTGGGCAAACTTTTTGACTCAAGGGCCACAATGGGTTCTTAAACTGGACCGGAGGGCCGGAACAAAAGCATGGATGGAGTGTTTGTGTGAACTAATATAAATTCAAAGTAAACATCATTACATAAAAGGGTACTGTCTTTTTTTTTTTTTTTTAGTTTTATTCATTTCAAACGGGCCGGATCCCGCCCGTGGGCCGTAGTTTGCCCACGGCTGGCTTAGATGGTTGGTCTGGTCCTCTTGGACACCTGTCTACCTGAGATGAGTTTACCCTGGGAAACCACTGGCCCAAGGAGAACAAGAGGCATGTGGAGGAGGCCCAATCACAGTGAGCCCTGCCGAGCTCATCGAGGTCAGCAGAGCTCTAGCTGATCCACAGACATCTGCACAAGAAACAAATGCTTACAGATGCATGCCACGGGATTTCAGGGTGCTCTTGCATAGCATATTTGCTGCAGCCTACATGCACATGGGATAGTTCAGTGCATGTGGAAAGCCTGGTAAAAGAAACAGAAGGCTTGACACAACACCAATTAATAAGCACTCGATAGCATATGCTCAGCAGGTCTAGTATGGCAGTAACATTGTCTTGAGTTTTTCTGGGAGCTGGTTGCAAATATGTGGCCCCATTACCCTCCTAAGGGACACTCATCCAGGTATAAGTGGCTTGGGAAACATGGAAACCATTATTCCATAATGTCTGCCACCGTGTTATATAGGGGACATTACAGAGGACACACAAAAGAATAAAGAATGGTTGGCAGAGATAAAAGAGCACAGACTTTGGATGTCATTTTTAATCACATCTTTTTTTTTCTTTTTGCTACTTACTAGCTATGGAACCAGTGGCAAGTCATGTAACATCTCTTAGATGCAGTACACAACACAGAAAGAACAGTATTTAGTATTTTCTGCCTTGCAGAACTTAAGAGTGTAGCAGAACGCTGATACATAGGAGGCACCCAGTGAAATAGTCACTCTAAAAATTATTATTGTTAATCTAGTGTCTCAAGTTGCTTACGGCCATCTCACCTGCAGAAGCATCTTGCAGAGCATCAGACAGGATATGGAAGGTGCCCCTGAATAGGAATGTTGGCTGTAATGGAGGGATCCATGAGGAGTTAAGAGAAAGAGGACAGAAAGGTAAGTGTGAGCCAAAGGGGATCATTCAAGATGCTAACGAGGATTAAGCTTCACCCCCTTCACTGCCATGGACCTCTTCCAAGACTCTGGCAAAGTCCCCAGCTGTTTTGTATTCTTTTCTTAAAGAAGACCCCACAATCTATATGATTTAGAAACCCACCGATATACAGCTTGGGTATGTAATACTGTCAGAGCCTCATGGACCAGGCCAAGCAGTTCAGATTTCCCCTGTAAGCCCTGGAGAGCTGTTCAATGGGGCAGAAGTGGCAATGTTTGTGCCCCTGGCTGCCCAAGTGCCTGGCATCTGGGGACTCTGTTTAGCTCCTCTCTTTTGGTAAAGAAGCCTCACAGAGCATGCCCAGATCAGCAGACTGAGAGAAAACTCTGGACTCAATCCCCCTCCCTTGGGCAAGCCAGCGCAGGCCCCTCTGTTTGTGTGGGATCTGCGGTGGCTCACCCACCACCTCTAACAATTTGGGGAATCTAAAGCATGGGCTGCTTTCCTTCAGGCTCCAAGCCAGCTGACACCACCATCCGGCTGAGGAGATTAGCCGGGCTGTATTTACAGATGCCTTCTAGTGACGGCAGCACCTACCACACCCAGGTAGAGCTGGGAAGAATGAGAGCACATTCTTTTCATGTTCACCGCTGAGTGCCAGAGCAAAAGCTACATCCGACAGAGATTGTCTGCAATGGTACTGCGGAGCCCTGGCTGCAGACTGCCCTGGCAGACTGCCAGTCAGCATCCTGGAAAGACCCACTCCATGCAGGGTCTTGAGTGGCAAGTGCAGAGATCCGGTCTATGTCCAGGGAGGCCTGTTACACTGCGTCGAGCTCAGAACAGGAAAGGGACTCAATGAACACCTGCTGAATGAATGAATGAATGAATGGGAATGACAATGACCAAACCCATTGCCTCTGTGTCTTACTCCTTCCCCAGTCTTCATTTCTGAAAGAATTTTTCAAAATAATAAGCATTTTATAAACACAAGTATTAATACAAAATTGTTATATTAATAAACAGTAGCAATAGATGTAGTACTTTCACTCAGAGTTTTGAGTGGACAGAAAGGATTACTCCCCTGTCTTCCCACCACATGCCTATTACATGTGCACATATGTACACATATGCAGGCACACATGCCTGGAGAGACAGTACTGCATAGTAATAAGTGGGTAATCTCTGAAGTCATTCCTTTATTAATGGAATGATCTTGGGCAAGTTATTTAACCTTTCTGAGCCTCAATTGTCTTATCTGTAAGACTAGAGGCCTGGTGCACAAAAATTTGTGCACTTAGGGGGGGGTCTCCCAGCCCGGCCTATGCCCTCTTGCAGTCTGGGACCCCTTGGAGGATATCTACCTTCTGGCTTAGGCCTGCTCCCTAGGGGATTGGGCCCAAGCTGGCAGTCAGACATCCCTCTGGCAGCCCGGCAGCCCTCGGGGGGATGTCCACTTGCCAGCGGGGACTAGGCCCAAGCTGCAATCAGACATCCATAGCGCTGCTGAGGAGGCGGGAGAGGCTCCCACCACCACCGCTGTACTGGCAGCTGTCAGCCTGGCTTGTGGCTGAGCAGAGCTCCTCCTGTGGGAGCACACAGACCACCAGGGGGCAGCTCCTGCATTGAGCATCTGCCCCCT